>NC_135410.1:2581143-2893643 GCF_051989625.1 Stigmatopora argus
GGCTCTGGGGTCCTAGGTTCAAATCCAGGTCACGTCCAGAGTTTGCATGTTCTCCCGGGCCTGCGTGGGTATTCTCTGGGTACTCCGGTTTCCTCCCACATTCCAAAAACATGCATGGTAGGCTGATTGGACACTCTAAATTGCCCCTAGGTATGGGTGTGAGTGTGCATGGTTGTCCGACTCCTTGTGCCCTGCAATCGGCTGGCCATCTGGCCCGGAGTCAGCTGGGATAGGCTCCAGCACCCCCGCGACCCTAATGCGGATAAAGCGGTTCAGAGAATGAGATGAGAGATAAGATGAGATCTTCCATACCACGCATCCTCAAAAGGGTTGCGGGGGTTGCTGGAGCCTAACCCAGATGACTTTGGGCGAAAGGCAGACTACCCCCAAGAACGGTCGCCAGTCAGCTGTAGGGCACACAGAGAGACAAGCGACCATACCCACTCACAATCATACCGCCAACAGCGGGAATCCTCCCCACGCCTGTCCATACCCAAGTCAGGCGAGTGGTTCTCTACACCACAGGGATGAAGCGGTTCAGAAAATGAGATGAGAGAATCACAACAAATGTCATTCTTCACCACTTCAGTCAGGGCTTCAGTACATTGTGTTTTTTATATCATTTTCTGAACCGCTTTATCCTCAATAGGGTCGCGGGGGGTGCTGGAGCTTATCGCAGCTGACTTTGGGGCAGAGGCAGGGGACACCCTGAATTGGTGGCCAGCCATTTGCAGGGCACAAGGAGACAAACAACCATTCACGCTCACACTCATACCTAGAGGCAATTTAGTGTCCAATCAGCCTACAATGCATGTCTTTGGAATGTGGGAGGAAACCAGAGTACCCGGAGAATCTGATTTTTCTTTGGCCCTGAATTCGGTGGCACTCAGCGCGGAAGAAGAAGCGATATTTCACCGTAGAAGACGACATCTTGCCTTCTGTTTTGTTGCGAGTGAATTTCCCATCGCACCCATCACCTGTGGAGAAAGACTACACCGAGCCTATTCCAGCTTTGTTTGGATTTTGAGTCACCGTTGAAAATGCCTCCTAAGCATCCTGGGCCATTTAAGGCATTCAATGAGCTCAAGAAAACGAGACACAATGACAGTGACCGAAAAAGTGACTTTCTTAAATATGCTAATGGGGTAGCACGCCATTGGGGCAGAAATGAACCTGCCATGCGTTATACCAAGAAAGAAGCGAACGTTCGGAAAACGGCCACAATATCCTTTTCCAAGGACACCAAGCGAGTGGTAACCACAAGGAATAAAAAAATGAACCAATATTAAGAGGGATTTATGCCGTAGATAAAGTACTGCTGTATTTACGAAATTTTCAAGCCACAAAAACAGTTCTGGAACCAATTAATTTCGTGAGTAGAGGTACGACTGTACACAAGTACAATTATAAAGAAGTGTATTTATTAAAAATTTCAGTTACAATCATATGAGAATAATGTATTAATATCTAAATATAATGTATATATATATATAATGTAAATACTTTAAATACTATACTCACAGTGAAAATAGTTCCTCGCCACTTGATATAAATCCAAGAAAACAGGTTAATGGAGTTTTTTAAGTCCAAGTCCTTGAAGGGGAGCCCTCTTTCAGCAAGGTATAGCTTCGCGTTAGTGAAGGCTTCCATGATCCAGGCTATCCAGTTGCTCATCCAGTAGACAGGCAGCAAGTTTTGTTCTAAGTTGTATTAAGTTCATTTTGTCTTGTTGTGGCCATTTGTGGTCTACATTATCCGCAACATTCGAGGGATTACTGTGCTCGATGGGAAATTCACTCGCAACAAAACAGGAGAAGGCAAGATCTTGTACTCCTCTCCCTTTACTAATGTACAGTGGTACCTTGGCATTCGAGCTTAATGCGTTCCGGGACTGAGCTCGTATGTCGATTTACTCGTATCTCAAATCAACATTTGCCATAGAAATGAAGTAAATACAAATTAATTTGTTCCCACCCTCTGAAAAAAAACACCAAATAACAGGATTACAATGGAAAAACATTTTATTGGTTGTAATTCACCATCTACAAACAGAGTAACAAATTACTAGTGGTTATGATGTTTAATAATATCATGAGGCATTATTTTATACAACGGAGAGTTCATGAATGGGGAGAGAGAGAGAGTCACTTGACGGATGCGCTCGTAACGTAATATAAACTTTAAATTTAACTTAAATGAACTAAGATTTCTATGAACACACTTTGAAAAAAGTTTTAATCTTACGTTACACAAAATTGTAACTTTCTTGTTCAATAACCAATGCAAAGAGGTTAATGTATTCCACCGTGGCTTTGGGGCGAACTTCCTGCTTCTCCATACGTATTGACAAGCCAGCTCAGTCACGAGTATACTATGATTTTTTTTAGATTATTTTGTGCTTAATATCGATTGTCGTCATACCTTTTCTTGGCACTACCCTTCATTGTACCGGCTTGCTTTGGATCCATTGTGTTTCCCTTAATTCTGCACTGTCTAATGCAAAGAACACGGAAAAAATGCAACGCTCCGCCCAGTGCTCGGAGAGATATTTGCACGAGGGAGATGTGGTGAGAGAGACAGTGCGGTGAAATCATAAAGCAGCCTCTCGCGGCCTTGCCAACTCGCTGTCTCAAATGCTCGTATCTCAAAATTTGTCTCATATCTCAAGGTAAATATTTGCTATGAATTTTATTCGTATCTCAAATTCCTCGTATGTCAAGGTATTACTGTATATCGCATCATTTTTCTGCGGTCAAATTCTTCTTCAGTGGGTCATTCTACTTCTGCAGTAAAATTCCTCTTTGGTGCGGAGTACCACTCAATTCAGCGCCGAAGAAGCGGGGCATTGACTACGCCATTTTTCATCACCCATTTTTCATCACCCATTTTTCGGTTGCAATTTCAGTGAGAATTTTGATGTTTTTATCAACCTTTTTATACCTAATATAAAATATGCAATGTACTGAATCCGCAAAGTGGTGAAGGATCACAGTATAACATTAAAGTCTTTTCATATGTGTATAACTGTAAAATGTAATAAATACACTTCTTGATAATTGTACTTGTGTACTTGTATTTTTGTATAGGAAAGAAAACATGTAATATGGTACTAATAATAGGAGTGATCCTACTTCGTGGTTTTTCGATTATCGCGGCCATGTTTGGTCTACATTTTCCCTGATATTCGAGGGATTACAGTACTGAAGAAGTCCATGAATTTGTCAGAGATTATTTTTAAGTATGTATTGAAACAGGTGAAATGACAGTGAATATAATATTTTAACAGTACTTTTATTTCCAAATACTTGAGTTCAAGTCGTTACTGCGGTCAAGCTAGCTGACGTTTGCGTTTTTGTGGTCAAATGAGCGGACGCTCAAAATAGTCCGCGCGCTTAGTCCAAGCATTACGGTAATTCCATTCCAAACAGAAGAGTGGTGAAGCAATGGTGACTTCTGTGTGTTCGTAGCGCTTTTAAACGCTCAAAAACTCTCAACCTTAAAAAAATAAAAAAATAAAAAAGACAGCACTGTACAGCTCCAGCATTTTCATAATTTAAAAAGTGGCACAATTTCAAAATACACACTTCACTCCAAAAGTACAATACGAGATACAAGCTTAATTTGTTCTGGCAGTGAGCAGTCGATTTTCTCGTAACTCAAATGAACGTTTCCCATTGAAATGAACTAAAAACAAATTACTTCGTTCCAACCCTCTGAAAAAACCCAAAAAACAGGATATTGGATTGGAAAAAATGTTTTATTTGTTCTAGTTTGCCATCTATGGGGGGGGGGGGGGGGGGGGGGGGGGGGGGTTTGCACCGTAACCGCTCGTAACATAACATAAACAAATTTAAATGAACTTGGATTACGATGTAGACACACACAAAAATAAGTTTAATCAAACCTAATACTAAACTTAAGTCTAATTTTCTTTGACATTTTGATACCTTTCTTCTCCCGGATTGGCTCTTTTTGCCCCGCCTCCACACTGACTTTCAGTCAATATCGAGGGTTGTTTGAGTTGTATTCCCTTCAAAATATTCCCAAAATGATGCACACAAATGTCCTCACAATAGGATAACGCACGACCACTTGCCAACGAGAAGTAGTATATACGCCATTCGCACTGACTAACGGGGAAAAAACACTACAAAAATGCAACGCTCCGCCCAGTGCTCGCAAAGACATTACTAAGAGGGAGTTGCGACCAGAGACATTACACGAGGGAGTTGCGGGGAGAGAGCCAGTGCCCATGATGTTCTTATGAGCAGCATCTCGCGTCTGTGCTGTCTGCTCGTATATCAAAATTTGTCTCATATCTCATTTTCTAACCCGCATAAAGCTTCTTTATTATTGACACTTTCGTTTCAAATGAAATGGCTTGCCTCTTCCTTGCACTACCACCCTCACTAGAAGCCTTTCGCTTTTCACCAACCATATTGAATAATGGATGCACAAGATATTTAATGATAAAAATGACAAAAGTTCTTTGCGCACTGGAGATACGTTCACGCACTTACGCACTGCAACGAACTGGGCAGAGGAAGGTGGATGCTGGGTGAGCTCTCACAGCGCCAGGCGTCCGTATTAGCGGCGGAAAGAAGCAGTACTCGGGGAAAAGGCACGCAATACAAAATCTAACTTACAGCATCTCTTTCCGAACATTTTTCGACATATGCCATATGCGCAGACATGTTCGTATGTACCGTTGTTCGTAACTCGAACGTTTGTAAGTAGGGGAGCGTCTGTACCTAATAAAAATTTAAGTAAAAAAATAAAAATAAAGCTTTTTTTTCAGTTTCCAGGCAAATGGGTTAATGCTGGTAGTAGACGTCTGTCACTTTTGCATACCCAAAACCGAGTATGTGTAATTTTGAGTGTGAGTATTCAAAGGCCCACCCTGCCTGGAAACTATGGAAAAATCTTCATTTACAGTACCACAAAAAGAAGTACAACCATAAAAAAATACGCATGTAGCAACTTTAATACCAATTTTCTCCAAATTTAATCTGTGAAATTGCATAATTCTGATGACGTGAGTGGTCAAAGAGGTCAACTACAGTCAAATCTCATTCCTATGTCACCTGTCGGGACCGAGCAAAAGTGACATAGTAGCGAGAGTGGCATAGTGACGAAGGTTTTTAAAAACGGTTTCATTGTAAAAGTAAAACGGCTTTATTTTCTTATGTTATCCATTCGCTCAGTCCAAATTGATTTCACTCACCCACAATGGGATCAAAAAAAGGAAAAAGAGGAACAGAATGTACTGTATGACAGAAAGTGAGCAATATTTAATATATAAAACTGGTTTTTCACTTGACCTACGCTTAACACCAGATCACCGCTGTGTGTTGTGCTAGGTCAGTCCACACAATTAAGAATGTATTGCTGACTTTGGACTCTTATGCAGATTAGGTATGATGTTCTTAACACAAAATCGTTTAACTGGTCTGATTAGAATAAATAGCTGGCGATAATTGCATCCTTCTTGCTGAGAATGCCCTTCACAGTGGTTCTCTTAAATTTGACGCCCCATTTCTTGCTTTTCTCCCTGGCTAGCTTGGACTGATTAGACGCCTTCTTCGCAGCATTTCCTTCTCCTGCAGCGTAAAGTCGGTTCTCTTGCGCTTCTGAGCTGACATCGTGGGCTAAATTTAAAAATAAATGTATTTGAAATACAACACACACACACAATAGTGGCATAGTAGCGAGATTAGGGGGTGGCATAGTAAATAGTATTGAATTTTGTCGGGACCGAGCAAAAGTGGCATAATAGGAAGCGTGGCATAGTTACGAGGTGGCATAGTAACGAGATTTCACTGTACAGTGGTACCTCGAGATACGAGCTTTTTTCCACGACAACGCACTCGTAAACGGAACAAACAAATTTAAATTAACTTGGATTAATATATACAGACACTCAAACATACGTTTAATGTAACTTTACACAAAACTGAATTATAATTTTGTTGTAATCTTTTGTTACCTTCGTTGTCCGGGTTGGCGGTTTGCCACGACTCCACCCTCACGTTCGCTATCGATGGACTGTTTGCTGTTGTATTGCCTTCAAAATATTCCCAAAATGATGCACACAAATGTCCTCACAATAGGATAACGCACGACCACTTGCCAACGAGAAATAGTCTTTAAAGAACGATCGTGGGAGCTTCTTTCCTTAGAAAGAATAACAGGATATACAATAGTTGAGCTTACCCACGTATTGATTGTGGGTAATGAAGTTTTATTCTGAGAAAGGTTGCCATTGCCTATGGGTGTTGTGTGCACGAGTATACTTCATTACCCAGAAAGCCCTCTTGGGTGCGCGTTGTGCGTTTCCTGGTCTTAGGAGAAACTCGTCTGAATTAATAGTTCCGTGCTCATAGATATTGTTATACATGAAAGATATGCAAAAAAGACCTGGCTTGGTCGCATCACAAAATTTTGATCGCATGACGGGCGAATTATTCGATCAAAATTTCCGCTGTAAGACGAGAATTTTGTATGACGATCGGCCGTATGACGAGGTACCACTGTACTAGGATTGACCCACCTTGGCATGAAATTATGAAAAAATATCTTTATTTAGCTACTGTATCACAAAAAGCAATCTGGGGGTTCACATAATACAGTACTTGTGGAGTGAAGTGCGTGTTTTATAATCAAGCTACTTTATTTCATTTTAAATTATGAGCTATACGGTGTTGTTTTTTTACTGTTGAGAGTATTATTGAGCATGGGTGGCCAAGTCCGGTCCTCGATAGTCCCTATCCAGTCTGTTTCCCATATCTCCCTCCTCTTCCACACATGAATCCATACCTGTCAACTTGTACGTTTTATACGTATTTTATACGTTTTTTTACCATTTCAAATCATGTACGCCGTACACCGACTTTTGTACGGGGGAATTTTTTTTTTTTTTTTAATCGCCAATATTTATGAAAACCGATCTCAACAAGACCGTTTTAGCTAAAATCCAGATAGTCTCGTAGGCTGGTAGCCAACGACGCTACTGTCATCGATCGTAACTATTGTCACGGTATACCAGCAAAAATTATCCTCAATCGTATGTATTTTTTTAGCGGTGCGTACGGCAATATCGATAAAGGATGACATGCGCATGCGTAGATATACATAGTGTCAGGAGTGGCCCTTTTGGCCCTCCTGGGTTGCCGTCGACACGTACCGGCTGTAGCCAATCCATTGATTACTTTCGGTTCCTGTATTTAAGTAGCGACGCGTCATCACACGTCGCCGGATCGTTCACTATCGTTCACTGTCGATGACTACCATTGACTATTGTTAGCGGTTGCTAGCGGTTGCTAGCGGTAGCTAGCTGTCGTCATTCTGTTGCCATTCTGTTGCCTCTGTCCGTATGCGCGCCGCATACGGCCACGTTTGTTTCCACGCCTTGGTTGTTTCATTAAAGGACTCCGTATCACGCTAATGCCTCGTCCTCTCCTGCCTCCTGCATTTGGGTCTACCTACATCCACGGTCGCGTCACACGACGCGGCGCGACCGTAACAGATGCCCACGATCGCGCTCCGTCGACCCAGCGACGCAGCGTGATCATAACACAGAGTAAATATCGTGGAAGCAAGCATGGAGGAGCCACCTAGTAAGAAACGAAGAACTCAAGGATCGGGTCGACACCAGAAAGAATGGGAGTTGCTTCAAGGTGAATATGCTGGCTGGATTAAAGCATCGTTAAGAGGCACTCAATTCTCATTCTGTGTCCCTTGCAATAAAGACGTGAAAGTTGCTGCGAGTGGATTTTACGATCTGAAGAGCCACTTTAAAACTGCCGGACATGTGGAGAATGTGAAAAAAAACAATTCACATGTCCCATTATCAATGACGTGAAAGTTGCTGCGAGTGGATTTTACGATCTGAAGAGCCACTTTAAAACTGCCGGACACGTGGAGAATGTGAAAAAAAACAATTCACATGTCCCATTATTAATGGGACATGTGAATTGGTTTTTTCTCCACGTGTCCGGCAGTTTTAAAGTGGCTCTTCAGATCGTAAAATCCACTCGCAGCAACTTTCACGTCTTTATTGCACGTGGTTAATGATTAACCAAGCACTTCGTCTCTACCGCAAATCCTGCAGCATCCCACAAGACGACAAATACGGAAATTCTCTTCTGCCATTTTCTTGCTGAGCACAACATTGCTTTCACAGCTGCGGACCACTTCTCGGATTTGGTGAAAGTTATGTTTCCGGATTCACAGACAGCTAAGGTAATTTATTATTATTATTATCATTCACATCTACAATGAATCAGCATTTATGGCACCGTGTCAACCATAATGGCCTTGGGAAAAGCCCCATTTGTTATTTAATTTTGATAATTCATGCATTATACCTGTTATGAGAACAAAGCACTTTGAGTTCCTGACACTGCTGCCAACTTTAATTGTGAAAAATATTTATAATTTACCAACTGTGTTGCTACACACATACATATAGATATATTTTTTCCAGAAAGAATTGTGTACATTGTTGAATATATATTTATGTGATTACAATTTTATATTTTAATATTATATTTTTGCAGGAGTTTGCATGTCGGAGGACCAAGGCTACGATGATTGTTAAGGAGAGCCCTGCACGTGGCTACACCCAAGACGTCATTCAGTACTGCAGAACTCACCCATTTACACTCATGATTGATGAAAGCAATGATCGTACTACCAAAAAGCGACTTGTTGTGTTAGCTCACTTCTTTGATGGGGAGAACACAAATACCAGACTCCTCGATTTACCAGAGTTGGCATCAGGCACAGCAGCATCAATCTTTGCCGTTATTGACAACATTTTACAAGAAAATGACATTCCATGGAGTAACATTGTGGGATTTGCAAGCGACAATTGCAACACCATGGTTGGAAAGAAAAACTCTGTCTTGTCTAGGATAAAAGAAAAAAATGGGGCTGTTTTTAGTGTTGGATGCATTTGTCATCTTGGCAATCTGTGTGTCAAAGATGGACTGAAGACATTGCCAGTAAACATAGATGACTTGCTGGTGGATATATTTAATTTTTTTTAAAATAGTTCCAAACGAATTGAGGATTTTAAAGAGTTTCAGGACTTTACAAATTCCGAGCAAGAAAAAATCCTAAAGCATTGTCCGACACGATGGTTGTCTCTGCAAAAAGTGGTTGAAAGAACATTGTCTCAGTACGAAGCACTCAAATGCTACTTCGCTAGCCATGCGGATGTTGAAAGGGCAGGTAAAGTGAAAAGCATCCATGATCGACTTCAAGACCCTGTTACTCTCCTCACACTCCACTTCCTCAGCTTCATCCTGCCTCAAATAAATCAATTCAATATTGTGTTCCAAACAGAGGCATGTATGATTGGAGATTTGCTACCAGAAATGGAAAGACTCTTAAAGAAACTCTTGGTTAAATTTGTGCAAATGGAACATGTCAAATCTGCTGATAGCCTGCTGGCAGTTGATTATACAAACAGATGCCTGCAGCATGAAGATAGCAGGCTTGCTGTTGGCTTGGGCACCAGGGCCCTCTTCCAAGACACCAATGAGGAGGATGAAATCAGGCAAAGCATCACACCAGCCATGCAAGCAACTTTTTTTTCCTCTGTTCGCTCCTTCTACGAGGCTGTTGTAACTAAAATGATACAAAAATTTCCATTTGAGAATACAGACACTCCTCAACTTACGAACGCAATTGGTTCCGAGCGATTGTTCATAAGTTGAATTTGTTTGTAAGTTGATTTAGTGCTATATTTTGTATTATAATTTATGTTTAAGGCCTATATAAGTATATTGAAGGTTTATATAAGTGCATTTGTATGTTTAAGGCTTGTATAAGTAACACGCATTGGTTTGTACTGAAAAAAAAAAATTAATAAAATGGAGAGAATATGTACAGTACTGTAGAGAGAGAGAGAGATTTATGTATTAGAAACTGGCCAAAAGAAGCGACCTAATGACGATTGCACAGTTTTCTTCTTTTTTTTCATCATAAATGATGCGGTAGCACTGTATGGCATCATTCAATTGATTTGCAAACTTTGTGCAACGTTCAATATTTGGGTCCTGCTGCTCGATCTTTCTGTTTATAAATGGTACTGACGGTCGAACGATTCAATGCCCGTGAAACGCTCACCACTCTCACGCGCATCAAGCTTCGTTATTATTGCCACTCGTTTCAAATGAAATGGCTTGCCTCTTCCTTGCAACTCCCTCAATAGAAGCCTTTAGCTTTTTACCAACCATATTCAATATTGGATGCATGGGATATTTAATGATACAAATGAAAAAGGTTCTTTGCACACTGGAGATACATTCACGCACTTCCGCATTGCAACGAAGAAGGTAGATGCTGGGTGAGCTGAGCTCTCACAGCGCCAGGCGTCGGTATTAGCGGCGGAAAGAAGTACTACTCCGAAAAAGACGCGAAATACAAAATTGGACTTGCGAACATTTTTGGACTTAAACGCAATTTGCAGACATGTTCGTATGTACCGTTGTTCGTAAGTTGAATGTTCGTAAGTAGGGGAGCGTCTGTACAATACTGAGTGACTTGGTGGTGTTGGACCCAAGAAAGAGAGAGATGTTGGATTACACAAGTATTGTTAAGCTTGCAAACAGGTTTACACCAGACTTTGATCAGGAACAATTAAAAGATGAATGGGAAGACTATCAACTAATACCTGATGATCTTCTCCCTCAGAAAAGTCAGGATGGACAACCAATTCGTCCAGAGACATTTTGGCCTCATGTGTTCAAAATGAAAACTGGTTTGGGGCTGGATCGCTTTCCACTGATGAGAAAGATGTATCTAATTTTACTCAGCCCTCCTCACAGTAATGCTGATAGCGAGCGGCTTTTCAGCCATGTGAGGAAAATTCATACAGAGTCCAGAAAGACAATGGGAACAGACACTCTTACTTCTTTATTACAGATGAAATTGAACTGTGACAACTGTTGCTCACAAGTGAGACCCTCATTAGAGCAGATAAAGTCTGCTAAATCATGCACATTGGCTTACAATAGGAAGCACTGAAGGCACAGTTTATTGCATTGTAAACTTTTTAAATTGAATAAAAGACTTTGTATGCAAATTACCTTTGTTATTTCTATTACACTGTCTGGTTACCGCGAGTAAACATGCGTCGTACGGTGTTTGTAAGATTTTTTGGGGGTTTGTAAGGGGAATCATAATCATTTATAAGGGCAGTTATCGGCAGAGGTTGACAGGTATGTGAATCAAATGACCAACTCATAAAAAAGCTCTCCAGAAGCTTCATACCGATCCCGATTATTTGATTCAGATGTGTTGGTGGAGGGAGACATGCAAAACAGACTGGATAGGGGCTCTCGAGGACCGGAGTTGGCCACCCGATTTTGAGGGTTTAAAAGCGCTACGAACACACGGAAGTCACCACTGTTCCGCCACGCTTCTGTTTTGAATGGAATTACCATAATGCTTGGACTAAGTTGGCAGACGATTTTGAGCGTCCGCTCATTTGACCACGAAACGCGAACGTCCGCTGGCTTGACCGAAGTCAAGTCTTTGGGTAGTACAATGTTTTAAAATTTCAGAAGTGGGACGATGCTTTGGTATCTCCCAGTTTTTTTAAACATACATCTACATGTACGTACCTTTTTTTAAATAAATGGACATTCGCTCTGAAGCCACCACGTTGCATTACGGCAATACACATAATTGAAACAAGGAAGGATATAAATGCGGGGCGGCTAGCTTGACTTCATTTTTGCATGTGGAGGGTGGCTTGGGCGAATAGTGGTCTAATATAGGTCTAATAGTGCAGCAGTATACACAAAATTATCAATACTGATTTTAGAGAATAAGTGTTCAGGTACCTGTCCCGTGATACCAGTGATGACAGCTATTTTCCTTTCCTTCTTGGTGTCTTCCGAGCTAATGCCTGCAGGTTCAGAACACTGAGACATTTTATTCCACGTGTAGATTATTCTCTCGAAACCGTCTGCCTTAAAGTGTTTGGATAGTTTATACGTGTTTCCCCAAATACTTCCCTAAGGCTCTGTTACTGAGAGTAACATTTCACGCTGTGGAGTCGAAATACTAGGAAGCAGGAAGAGACCAGAAAATGAACCAATAGGACAGGGGTAGGGAACCTATGGCTAGGGAGCCACATGTGGCTCTTTTGATGGTTGCATATGGCTCTGAGCTAAAATATGGAAACCGCTGGTGAGAGAGCCGAGTCCCGAATGCACCAATAGGAATGTCACATCGGCACGGTGGCATTGACTTTTTTTTTCCATTAGAGTCTTCTGCATCTATTCTCTCATTGATACCCATTGATATTCATTGATTAGCAACAGCGTAACAATGTTGCCAAAAGAATTCAAAGACTTTTGTACTTTAAAAGTAGTAAAATGACTAAAAAATAGCACATTTTCATGTATTTTGACTTTTAAATTGTGAGTATGGCTCTCAGGGAATAACATTTGAAAATAGTAATTGTTTATGGCTCTCTCTTTCAAAAAGGTTCCCAATCCCTGCAATAGGAGGACACGAGTAGAGAAGGTTTAGGAAAAAAATCAGGGCTTCTACAAACAGCGCTATTTCAGAAATAACTTGAAACTACACGAGGTTGAATATCAGTTTTTTTGTCGTTGTTTTTATTTATATTTTATTTTAGATTGAATTACTTCCACCTTGGGATTTTTAAAAATAGTTAAAAAAAATAGTGAAAAAAAACAACTGGGTCTATTTTGGCCCCTCGCCGCAAGTGTCACTGATTGACAGAGACTACTAATCCATTGCTGATTCTTCTCCTGGCCCTGCTAGTTGCCACAATACTCATCCTAGTGAAAGAGAACTGCTTCCTTTCCTGTCATGTTTTTATTCATTCATTCATTTTCTAAAGTACTTATCCCATACCTGTCAACCTGGGCCAATTCCTCCCCGTATTAATGATTGGAATTCCCCGTATATTTTATTTTAGATTGAATTACTTCCACCTTGGGATTTTTAAAAATAGTTAAAAAAAATAGTGGCGATTTCACTAATCTAGTGTTTCCCAACCACTGTGCTGCGGGAAATTGCAATGTCATACAATTTAATATTCAGAGAGAAAAATAAATATGAATATGACGAGACATCGCAGATTTTTTTCTGGAGAATTTTTTTTAAAAATTTATTTATTCATTCATTCATCTTCCATTCCACCCATCCTCGAAAGGGTTGCGGGGGTTGCTGGTGCCTAACCCAGCTAGACTGGTTGCCAGTCAGTCGTAGGGCACACACAGAGACAAACGACCATCTGCACTCCCAATCATACCGCCGCCTGCAGGAATCGAGCCCGCGTCTACCCGCAACAAAGTCAGGCGAGTGAACCTCTGCAGCACGATGCGGCTTATTTTCTTGCTCTTTAATTTTTTATTTTTTATATAATTTTTTAAAATTCATAAAAATTTGAAAATTAATGCTGAAACTCGCAAACGGAAGCAAATCCCCTGTCTTGTGCTTGCTATTAGGACTCAGCACTGAAGATTGTTTTTTTTTTTTAAAGTTCATAAAAATGTGAAAATCCACGCTGAAACTCGAAACCAGAAGGCACTCTTGCTATTAGGACTCAGCACTGAAGAATTAAAAAAAATAGAATTTTAATAGGGGTGACCCTACTTCGCGGATTTTCACTTTTCGCGGGGGGTCTGACCCCCCATTATCCGCGATAATCCAGGTATTACTGTATACAGTCTTGTTTAACTTAGAATTTGTTACAAAAGACAGGCTTTAATTTGTTACCATAAATCACACCTCATCAATTCGCCGGGCCAGGCTCTATTACCCGCGGGCCGGGTTGGGTCAGGCTGGATCTGGATCTGGCTGGACCTCTAATGCCCATGATTTATTTTATGACCAGTGCCCCCCTACTTTCTGTTGTGAACCCTGTAGAAGATGTTATTTTTTGTGTAGTCTCCAATGAACAGCTAGGCTGGCTTCTTCTATTTGCAAATTATTTTATTCTCTCAAGTGGACAGAAGAAGGTACAAACTTGACTCCAAGACAATAAAATGATACAAACTAAATCAAGTAAATTAGAAAATAAGGAATAATGTACAAATTAAAACAGACCGGGGTGGGTTCATCTCAGGAGTTTAAAAAAAATCTCTCCAGTCGGGCACCGAAGAAAAAAAGTAAAGTCTAAAAGAAAAGTTCCTCTCGTCCCTCACAAGACTCCATCCTTTATCCTGTTTCTTCCAATACACAACTTGGTTTTAGCAACTTAATGTTAACAAAAAGCTTGTCTGTGGCCAGCCTTCCCCAGACAAGGAGACTAGTTTGGGACCAAAGCTGTGATCCCCCTGCCTGTCTCGACAGTCAGGAACA
Organism: Stigmatopora argus; assembly: GCF_051989625.1. NCBI lineage: Eukaryota > Metazoa > Chordata > Actinopteri > Syngnathiformes > Syngnathidae > Stigmatopora > Stigmatopora argus. The sequence continues at coordinate 2,595,496 of NC_135410.1, forward strand.
AGGCCACCATTCCTTCCTTCGGCCATCTCTACCGAGATAATTGAATTAGCTATGTCCTGTCTCTAAACCAGGAGACAACTAAAAACCTACTTATTTAAAACAAGAATACATGTGATTATCTGTAATCCTTATAAAGCGTGATTTATTGATGGATGGGGGAATGGATGTGTTAAGATTCTCACACTACGTTTTTTCCAAACCGTGCATCGTAGAGAGTTGAATTTTTGTATGGTGGCAAGAAACGGCTGTCAGATCCTAATAGATGATTGAATTCCTTCACCTTCTCTAAGTGTGTAAACTCAAGCTTTGTTTTTGTTAAAGCTGAAAGCAGTTTTTATGTATGGATCGTTGTTTTTACATGATGTCCCTAAACGCACCGCGTGGCTGATTGGTCGGCGAGTTTCCAGGTGCGGGAAAACTGTCTTCTTTCCATGTTGACTATGCCTTGCGGTAGATATGTCCGTGGTCTCGTGTGGGCTTCATGTATAGCCTTGATTGGCCCTGATTTGTTTGCATTTCGAGGTATAGCTGTCTTTGGGCCTCCTGTGCTTTGTAAACAGGGCATGGATGCAGAGTTATGGGTGCAAGTTGATGGTCGTCGTTAACACAATTAACGATTGTAAATGTGCATTTAAAGTCTTGCTGCTGGTTGGTTTATTTGGGTAATTCGTGTTGGTGGTTATTGTTTCCAATGGCGTTGGGCTGACTGTGTGAGTGCTGCTGTCTTGGTTTTGGTAAGTAGTAAACTTCATTTTAACCTTAGCTCTCTCCAGAATATTCATGTTTTCCTCGTGCCCTGAGATTTGTTGGCCATCACTTTTCAGTATTCTCATGAAAGAGAATTCTATTTCTACATATTCCTCAAACTGATATTGTGTGCTACTTTGTTTTGGTATCCTACTGACGCTTTGGCTGGATTGAATTGAATTGCTGAATTGCTTCTCATATCATATTTGTACATTTTGCTTGATTGATTTGAAGTGCCGAACTTCTGGATCATACCTGTACATAATTGTATACAAATGTTCATTTCTCATCTAACCCATTTTTCAAAAGAGAATTTATTTTATAGCGCAACAACTGTCTTTTGGTTCTAAACAAGCAGGTGGGACCTCTGCTTATAAGAAATATTTCTCACCTCTCAACTATATAACAAGAAGCACCATCTATGGCTTTTCAGGATAATTGTGACTTGTTCAAATACAAATTATGCTGCTGTTACTGAATAAATTAGAATAGATTAGCCTTCATGGCTGCGCAGCGGATTAGTGGTTAGCGCGTCGGCTTCACAGTTCTTGGGTCCTGGGTTCAAATCCAGGTCGGTCCACCCATGTGGAGTTTGCAGGTTCTGCCTGGGCCTGAATTGGTTTTCTCCAGGTTAGAAAATCTAAATTGCCCCTAGGTATGAGTGTGAGCGTGAATGATTGTTTGTCTCCTCGTGGCCTGAGATTGTGTTAGAATTATTAGGTAATATTCTATATGTGTTGTAAGCATTTTTCAATAAGTAGTAAAGCTATAAATCAAGTCAAGGGATGGACTCTTTCCTGCGCAGTTCTCTTCTCAAGGGCAAGGGAAAAGAGACGGACACTTTTCCCAGCAGGACCAAATGAGACTGTTATGTCGGGGCTTCACCAGCAGATTTGAAAATACGGCTTTGTTGACATTCTAATACTGCTTTGTTGACATTATAATCCTGCTTGAATGCTTTGTTTTCCTTATAATGAAAATATTATGTACCATTGTTTTGGGGAGATGTCACACCATTTCATTTTGAGACTGTTGTTTTTCCAAACCAGAAGGTGTTATTGTACTGATTACATGAACATGTTTTTCGAATGTCGCGATTAAATACAATGATTCAGTTACTAGAATTTAGAATGCACTGGGGGCTAAGACGACGTCACAGCGCATTTTCCTTGCAAGTTGTAACCAGAAATGTTGAGAGATGTTTTTCCTTTTTTAATTAAATATTACTAATAATGATTTAAAAGGTTTGAATCATTATTCTAACAGATTGGTTGGCCATCAATTCAGGGTGTCCACTGCCTTGTGCCTGAAGTCAGTTGGGATAGGCTCCAGCACACCCTGCGACCCTAGTGAGGATACAGCGGTTCAGAAAACGGGGAAAAAAAGAATAACCTTCATTGTCAGATTATCATTAAGATATGTGATTGTGTTGCTCCCTTATGCATTTCACTGACCTAAAGCAGCTGCATCTTTGCTGCAACCAAACCTTTGGTCAATGCATAATCCATAACAGAGCTTTTGTTCAGTGTCACCAAGCATCCTCTAAAAATGGTGGGGGAGACATGTAAAATTAAAAGAGGCTTGATCTTATTTTAGATCAATGCCATTGCCAATTGCCAAGTGTGTTTGAAAATGAGTCATTCTAATTTCTGTAGGTAAGCCATTCCATAGTACTGAAGGACAACCAAAATACTGTGGACTTCTTGTTTTGCTTTTGGAGTCAACAAAGCACATGAAAAGGATATGTCACTCATGATGTCTCGCAAGGTACACTACTGGTTTGTGTGATATGTTGACAATATTTTTGGGTCATCCATGATGATGATCCTTTCAACACACAAAGAAAGCACATTCACAAAAAGCATAGAACACTACATAATGAAATGTTTTGCTGACATGCCAACAGGCATACATGTTTGTGTTGTTGTCATTAGTTCAAGGAATGTCCAACACTACATTTTAGAAAGCTTTATTTTGTGCTTTATTTCCACATAGTCTACATTTATTAAAATAATTACACAAAACAAGTATTTTAACATAAGTTAATTCAAAATTACAAAGCTTTTCAGTTCAAAATGGAACACCAAACAGATTTGATAAACATTCCATCCATAAGATAACAAGATGCACTGGTCATGAAAATAAGATATATATATATATATATATATATATATATATATATATATATATATATATATATATATATATATATATATATATATATATATATATATATATATATATATATATATATATGTCTGTCTGTCTGTCTGTCTGTCTGTCTGTCTGTCTGTCTGTCTGTCTGTCTGTCTGTCTGTCTGTCTGTCTGTCTGTCTGTCTGTCTGTCTGTCTGTCTGTCTGTCTGTCTGTCTGTCTGTCTGTCTGTCTGTCTGTCTGTCTGTCTGTCTGTCTGTCTGTCTGTCTGTCTGTCTGTCTGTCTGTCTGTCTGTCTGTCTGTCTGTCTGTCTGTCTGTCTGTCTGTCTGTCTGTCTGTCTGTCTGTCTGTCTGTCTGTCTGTCTGTCTGTCTGTCTGTCTGTCTGTCTGTCTGTCTGTCTGTCTGTCTGTCTGTCTGTCTGTCTGTCTGTCTGTCTGTCTGACAGACAGACAGACATACGTATATACATACATATTTCTCATTTTCATATATATATATATATAACCTCCTACAGATTGCGCGATCGAAACAAGACTGCAATGAATCTGCAACAAATGCGAGGCATAATCTGCCGAAATGCCGAGATGAGAGGAATCTTGCACTTCCAGTACAGACAGGTATTAAACAATTCAATATATGAACATTACAATAAACACCAGTCATAGGCTAAACATGAAATAAACATAGGTAGTATTGTGTTCTAAGGCACGGGTGGGCAAATATTCCACACAGGGCCGCAGTGGGTGCGGGTTTTATGTCGAACCCTTCCAGAGGACACATTTTCACAAATCTGGTGTCTACATGTGCAATCAGTGGATTGCAGCCAGGTACTTCTTGTTTCCGCAGAAACCTCATTGGTCAAACTTTCTGTGCTTGGTTGGTTGGAAAAAAAACCTGCACCCACAGTGGCACTTGAGGACCGGTTTGCCCACCCTTGTTCTAAGGCCTTCATGGAAGGTGAGCGTGCTACCTACTCCAGGCTCCTGAAGAAAAGTGTGATACTTTTGTGCTGAGTAACATGTACGTATATAGAGCTGATTAATCATTGGCATATTTAGTTTTTTTGTGCAAAATATATTCATTCATTCATTTTCTGAACCGCTTTACTCTCACTAGGGTTGCGGGGGGTGCTGGAACCTTTCCCAGCTGACTTCGGGCCAGAGGCGGGGGACACCCTGTATCGGTGGCCAGCCGATCGCAGGGCACGAAGAGACAGACAACCATTCACGCTCACACTCATACCTAGGGGGCAATTTAGAGTGTCCAATCAGCCTGCCATGCATGTTTTTTGAATGTGGGAGGAAACTGGAGTACCCGGAGAAAACCTACGCAGGCCCGGGTAGAACATGCATCCTCCAACCAGGTGGACCAACCTGGATTTGAAACCAGGACCCCAGAGCTCTGAGGCCGACGTGCTAACCACTCAAGTCGCCGGCCCGCCTTGCTAACCACTAAAGCCGCCAGGCAGCTTTGCAAAATTTATATTATATAGAAAACTGCAATAATGCATTCAACAATAACTATGTGTTATGTTTCCTCTTACAATACAAATGTTCCTAAGACTTGTCCATAAAGTGAAGGAAAGTGAATTCCACAAATATCAAAGATCAGAATTGTAGTACCATTCTATACGTTGTTTGCTTCACATTACTCAAAAACAAATCAAAAGTACCATGCATGCAAGAAACCGGAAGAATGAAAATCTTTTTGGCAGGGTACATTGTAGAGCATAAATTAACTCAGGCAGATTACATTCAAAGGTGGCAGGTGGGAGCAGGAACACATAAATTTGTGATGATAGATAGATGATTTTCACCTGTGCAAAACAACATAGGGTGTACATTTTTATAGTTTTAATTTGTTGGGCCAACACTAACTTGACTTACGTTGGCATGTCAAAAAAATTACACGTTCCAGTATCGCTTCAACTTCTGGCTACTAGAGGAAGATGAACTTGAGTCACGAACACAACACAGTGAACGGTGTAGGAAATGAAAGCATAAAGACAGCTTACCCATGAAACTGCACAATAATAACCCAATGATGAAACTGGAGCAACATTGTTGAAGGTCCCAGTTGTTTAAAAGATCTACTGATAATGAGCATTCTTCCCATTTTAGCAAAATAAGGACGAAAGAAAATTAGATGTGTTGGGCCTTTGTATGAAAGTTATAGAAACCTACAGTATATTCCTCATTTCATAATTTTATAGCTGACTGTTCATGGTGTCAATTTGATTTTAACTGCATAAAACATGATAATCTAAAAATAGCATTCTATTGACTTTTCTCATGAACAATTTATAGGTGTAAGTTAAAAAAAAGTGAGTGAGATGGGCCTGGGAGTCTTTTTGACTGGGATCATGAGTCATTCTACAAAAGTGGGAGATGATTTATCTTGTGACTCAACCCAGGATTGGGATAAAATGGGAGGTTGTCGCTAGATGTAAAATGCAACAGCAGTGAAAATCCACTCCCTATTCATGCTCTAACAGACACATTAGTAATTAATGTTTCAGACCATCTAAAACAGTTCACCACCAAAATGCCCTTTTTGATTTTGTCTCTTTCTTTATCTTTAAAATCATTAATTATATATGCATTAAATATGCTGGGGTTAGTCACCAAATACATGAGTGATGCTAAATATTCCTTCTTAGTGATTATATTCATCAAAAAAGTCAATTTTATTTGTACTTTATTATTACAATTGTCATTTCCCCTCGCCGTCAATAAATTCTATTACAGATCATCGATAAGAAAAGATAAACTATGCTAATGTGGGTATAGTAGGCAGGAAGACAACAATTCACAAGCCATAAAAATACAGCAGTATTGGTCCAGTGATGTCAAAAGGGATGTTGGAGGCTTTTTCTAAAAAAAAAAATAATAATAATAATAAAAGGAGCTGATATCTTGTTTGGTAAAAGGAAATGAGCTTAAAATAATTATGTCATTGCAAACAAAGAAATAGTTGCCAGCCATTGGTTTGGAGAGCAGAAAATTATCTCACCTGTCTAGCACTCTGGAGAGGGTGGCTGAGTAGAGTTAGACTTGTTTTTCTGCAAAAAAAGAGGATTCACTCACTCAGACTGTTGGAAAACACAATTGGGTTGAAAACTTTTTACTGTGACAACGAAATTTCCCGAATACGGGATGAATAAAGTTATCCAATCCAATCCAATCCAAAAGGTGCCTGAGCCATACAGTATGAGTATGTTTAAAATAGGATACATACGTACATTTGTACAGGGAAAACAGTTGACTAAACGAATCCATTAGAATCGGTTCACTAAAAAGATTTGTTCAAAAGAACCGTTCAAGAAAACAAAACAAAAATCCAGCGGGAAAAAAGTTTTGCCTCTTCCTCGCCTGAACAACTGGGTCTATTTTGGCCCCTCGCCGCAAGTGTCACTGATTGACAGAGACTACTAATCTATTGCTGATTCTTCTCCTGGCCCTGCTAGTTGCCACAATACTCATCCTAGTGAAAGAGAACTGCTTCCTTTCCTGTCATGTTTTTATTCATTCATTCATTTTCTAAAGTACTTATCCCATACCTGTCAACCTGGGCCAATTCCTCCCCGTATTAATGATTGGAATTCCCCGTATTAAGCAATAGAAAACCGTACAAATGCAACGCGGCACATATTTACTCACATCGGGTGCACGTAAAAGTGTTATTCGCGCCGCGTTGTCGTGACGCGACCGTGAATGTATTCGGACCCAAGCGCTATGACTCATAGCTGCTTAAACGAAACAGGAAATGATTTAATCATTTCCTGTTTCGTGTGAAAGGGGAATGCGTGTGCGCATATCATGCTTAAAGCATGATAATATTAGCAGTTGACGATGACGTTTTAGTCTGCTACCAGTGACCGAGACGATCCGGATTAGAGCCGAAATGCGTAAAACGAGATCCGTTTTACAAAAAACGTACTTAAAAAAATCCCGTACAAAAGTTGTTATACGGCGTACACAATTTGAAATGATCAAAAAACGTATAAAATACGGGAAAAACGTATAAGTTGAAGGAATATAAATAGTTAAGCTTAAAGATAGTTCATTAGATCTCCCTGCATTCCTGTGGTATGTTGAGTGTGTGCGGAGGTCACTGGACAGGATGTGGGGGTTGGAGTCAACTGTTTGGAGATGTGGGGGTTGGAATGGACTGTTTGCAGGAGCCAAGACAAGATAACAAAGAAGCAGTTGCTGGACAGGAAAAGTACAACTGGGCGGAACCGCGAGGAGCTTCAGCGTGAAATAAAGACCAATGGCCAGGAGGCCTTCGTTGTTGTGTCATTTGCATATTGTGGACTATAACTAAGTTCCTGGGCAACTCGGAGGAGAAGAACTACGACGACTGGTGGCAACAGAGACGCTGAAAAATGGACTGAGAGGAACCTGAACCACAGGCTTATGTCTTAGATTTGTGTGTTAGAAATAAATCCACCCGTGTGTGAAAATGTCGGCTTCCTGGTACCTTTCTATTGCAGAACGAGTGCGCAAATTGTTGGATGAGTGGCAGTCGGGTAAGGTTGCAAATTGGAGTCAGATTATTAACTTAACTTTAATATAATTATAGATTAAATTACCCCAACAATTCTGGTGATCCCCGACTGTGATGCAAGATTGAGTTAGCAGAGCCACAAGAATCTGGGATTCGGGTCTGGGACCCACGTTCACACCAGGTGACGACCTGATAAAGGAGCCACACGCGTCCGACCGTCTTTCCTCTTGGGTGCACAGTGAAACAAGGTAAGCAGATTCCTTTTCAAATTCTGCACATTGACAACGCTAAATTATAAGAGGAAGGAGGACCGGAACGTCTTAAAATGTAAGGGTGGACAGTAGGGTATAAAATCTGGGATTTACCTATGTAGAGTAGTCCATTAGTGGCTTAAAAGTGTAAGTGTGGATATTAGTAGGGTATAAAATCTGGGATTTACCTACTAAGAGTAGTTCCATTAGTAGGGTATAAAATCTGGGATTTACCTATGTAGAGTAGTCCATTAGTGGCTTAAAAAAATGATGGACAGTAGGGTATAAAATCTGGGATTTTACCTACTACAATAATGTGGAACTACTCGTGGTTCCGATACGGTTCGATATTAAGTTACATTTTAATGGAAAAATTAAAGCAATTTTAAAACAGGAGATGGACAGGAGAAAAAATTGCGCCATCTTGGGGAAAAAAGTAGTACACAATTTATAAAAAAGCAGTAGATACAAAGCAGTCCACAGGTCCAACAGGCTGCAGAACTGGAACAGTAGAGGGTGCTACCTCAGATCCCGTAATGCGGGTCCCCTGAGGACATACATTGCGCGGGGACAGGCCCAGACACATGTGGAGTAGCAAGGCCCAGGGGCTGTCAATGAATGATGCCGAGATGTTCCAGGTTGACAAACTCAGCCCTAGCAGCTTCTAGCCTATCCGAGTTGAGTCGTGGAGCCTTAGCATGGACGTGAGAACCCTCAGTCAGGAGGTTGGGTTTGACTCTATGCCTGGTTGTGGTGGCCGAGAAAGTGGGCTTCGTCAAACCGGGAAATTCTACACACAGCACTGAGCCACCTGGAACACCATTGGAATTACGTGAGGATGCTTTTCATTCACTATAGCTCAGCCTTCAACACTATAAAACCGGACATTCTGACTGACAAACTCTCCCACCTTGGACTATCCTCTTCCATCTGCTGCTGGATAAAGAACTTCTTAACCAACCGACCACAAACTGTTAGACTTGGTCCCCACCTCTCTTCCTCCATTACACTGAGCACTGGCTCCCCTCAAGGCTGTATACTAAGTCCTCTTCTGTACTCCCTGTACACATACGACTGTACACCAACCCACCAGTCTAACTCCATCATCAAATTTGCCGATGACACCACTGTGGTCAGACTCATCTCAGGAGGGGATGAGTCAGACTACAGAGATGAGGTCAACAATCTGTCTTCGTGGTGCTCGGTGAACAATCTCACACTAAACACCACGAAAACTAAAAAAATAATCCTGGACTTTTGCAAACACAGCACAGATCTGGCCCCACTCCTCATAAATGGAGTATGTTTAGACAGGGTCCAGTCCTTTAAATTCCTGGGGGTCCACGTCACAGATAAGCTCTCCTGGTGTACAAACACCACAGCAGTAGTGAATAAGGCCCAGCAACGACTCCATTTCCTCAGGGTACTCAGGAGGAACAACTTGGACACCAAGCTTCTGGTAACCTTCTATATTCAATTCAATTCAATTTTATTGGCGAAAGAAAAGCACAAGGCTAAGGGCCATGTAACGAAGATACAAGAAGTGTGTAAACAAAAACGCGGTGTTGTCACTGGTTCACGGCCAACACGAACCATAGAGAACTATAGAACCACTGGAGAGCATCCTGGCATACTGCATCACATTCTGGTATGCTGGAAGCACGGCAGCATACAAAAAGGCCATGCAGAAAGTGATTAACACTGCCCAGAAGATCGTCGGCTGCTCTCTGTCCTCACTGGAAGACATTGCCAGCCCTCGTTACCTCAGCAGAGCCAGGAACATCATCGGGGACCCATACCACCCTGGTCACAATCTGTTCCAGCTGCTGCCCTCCGGATGACGCTATAGCATACCTGTCAACCTCTGCCGATAACTGCCCTTATAAATGATTATTGATTCCTCTTACAAACCCCAAAAAACCTTACAAACACCATACGACTCGTACGGTGTTTGTAAGGTTTTTTGATTTTGGTTTTCAGAGGCGGGGGATACCCTGTATCGGTGGCCAGCCGATCACAGGGTGCAAGGAAACAGAAAATCATTCACACTCACTCATACCTAGGGGCAATTTAGAATATCCAATCAGCCTACCATCCATGTCTTTGGAATGTGGGAGGAAAGCGGAGTACCCGGAGAAAACCCACGCACGTCCGGTCAGAACATGCAAACGCCACACTGGTGACCCAACCTGGATTTGAACCCAGGACTCCTATTGTGAGGCCGGCGCGCTAGCCACTCATCCACCCCTTTACATATTTTAATTATATTTAGATATTAAACCATTGCAGTCTTCCTATGCCTGTCACTGTGATATTTAATCAATGCACTTCTTGATAATTGTACTTGTGTCCTTGTATTTTTGTATAGGCATGTAGTATGGTATGCATTAATAATAGGGGTGATCCTACTTCACGTTTTTTTTATTATCGCGGCCATGTCTGCGAAAAACGAGGGATTAGTGTACTGCTCAATGTAACCTCTCACTTCCCTTGGGAAAGACATACAAGTACAAGACAAGGCGATTCATGCCTCACGCCTCTCAGCATGCAACGCGCTAAGGCGTGTGCAATGCAAACCGTGAGTTTCAATGACCTTTGACGTAATGACTCGCTATTACTTGCCTCATTGCATTTAATGACACTAAACCATACAGCAGTGTCTCATCTATACATCGCATGACTTTATGTTTGTATAACTATAAATCTCCAACCAAATGATGACCCAAATCTAGTTCCTGCCATGTAATGCGTATGCATCATGATGTCAGATCAGGCTTACGATGCTAAGTCAACTAAACAGGCTGCAGTGTTGAAGAATTTCTGTCCAATCCAACAAGAGGAGACCTTTTCATCTGGTGTTTGACAAGTTTAATCAGTTGATTGCAGTCAGGTGCTGCTTGGTTTAGCAGAAACCTCTTTGGTAAACCTGTCTCTTCTGAATGAGTTGGAAACAAAACCAGCCCCCGAGGACTGGTTTGGAGACCCCAGAACTAAGTGATTCAAATTAACTCTTACCTTCAAGTGTAACTGAAAGTGCAAACTTTGGTCTGAGAGCCAGGGGTGTCTGAGAGACTCTGTAGCACTCATCCTCCAGTTTTTGCTCTTTACAAGTAAACGTGTGATGAAATCTTTGGCCTCTTCAGAAACATCAGTAAATTCCTCTTCCTCAAAGTTCCACTGACAGGCTAGAATATTGTTCAGTGTTTCATTGTCATCATCCCCAAGGAAAGGAGACAGGCCACTAAGTCTAAACAGAACAGGTGAGAAAGAAAGTGATGCATAATTAGGTAGTGCTATGTATATGTTCTCGCTGGCCTGTGGCCCTTTAGGGTTTGCTCGTGTGGATCAGGTGTCTTGTTTGTGTTGTCACTCAGATTGCGTGTGTGGTCACACTTGTGTTTTGCTTCCTTGTTTGCTTTTCAAAACAGATGTTCCTTTGTTCTGCAAGTTGCTGAAGACACCCTAAAGTTTTGCCTGGGGCTGATATCATGCAGTTGTTTTCGGGCCCCTGAAACATGCCCACTGATATTCAAATTAACGACCACTTTTGACTGCTGCAAAGAAGACAAGTGGGGGCCAGATATCAAAACGTGTGCCTCTCCCAATAAAGCCTTGGCTGACGTGTTTGAAACACCCTGAGTCTCAGTATGTTTCGGATGTCTTCGTCTGTCTTTCAAACCCTCCAGTACAGAACACGAGCATGCGATGTTGTAGGAACAAGGTCAAGAGACCACGCTAACAGTAGCCTGGTGGCGAGGAATTTCAAAAGAAAAGTCAAGTAGGCAAACTCACAGCATGTAAGTGATGACGCCAAGACTCCACATGTCTGTAGGGAATGAAACAAACTCATAATTGATGACTTCAGGGGCCAAAAATTCAGGCGTTCCAAAGTTGACCTTCAGCTTCTCTCGAGGTTTATATCTGTGGGATAAACATATTTAAACTTAGATAAAAAGTTGTGTGTATGTGTATTGGGGTGGGAAAGTGGGGATCAATTCACTCAAATAAGACTTTTACCTCCTGGCGAGACCAAAATCTATTATTTTTATCTTGTTTGTTGCCCTGCTGACACAAAGAATGTTCTCTGGCTGTAAAAGAATTAAACAGGAAATTAGAGACTTACTATATGGCGTCAAATATGAATATTATATCATGCATGAGCACATTCTTAGTATCTGATTGATGGTTAGACTTTATTTAAGCTCATCCATTTTTTTCAATGATGATGCAATAATTAAGAAATATTGCGCATGATATCACGTAGCATACTGATCACTCTCACCAAACCTTGTAAAGCCCTTTCATGATGTTATAACGGGCGGCTCGGTGGATGACTGGTTAGCGTGTCGGCCTCACAGTTCTGCGGCCCTGGGTTCAAATCCGTGTCGGTCCACCTGTGTGGAGTTTGCATCCCCGGTCCTGGATGGGTTTCCTCCGGGTACTCCGGTTTCCACCCACATTCCAAAGACATGCATGGCAGGCTGGTTGTACACTAAATTACCCTTAGGTATGAATGTGACCGTGAACGATTGTATCCTCGTGCCCTGGGTCGGCCACCGATTTAGGGTGTCCCCCCGCCTCTTGCCCAAAATGCCATGTTCTGTTGACATGTCTTTTCAGCAGCTGATTAAGCCAACGAGATGGGGCGAGATCAGCACACCTGCAGCTGATTGACACATCTGGTATTTAAGGACACCCGCCACAGCCGGCGGATTGTCGGAGTATTGCGTGCCTTGCCTTGCTTACCGCCCTGCTTGTCCAACACCTCGTTTTGACTTTTGTGTTTTCGTGCATTGAAAACTTTTTAGTCGCCGACTCCGTCGTGCTGTTTTGTTTGACCTTTTGATACTTGCGTTTTTGGTGTGCTCTTTTGTTTAATAAATTCTAGTTTTTGCGATTACCGACTCCTTAGTTCCTTCGTTGTTTTGAATCATCTTTAATCGGCTTGTCGATTCATAGCAGGAAAGTTAGCGAGGATAGGCTCCAGCACCCCCTGCAACCCCTGTGAGGATAAAGCGGTTCAAAAAATGAATGAATGAATGATGTTATTACATCCCCTTTTTCATTAATTCGTTCATTTTCTTAACCGCTTTATCTTCACTAGGGTCACGGGGTGTGCTGGAGCCTGTCCCAGCTGTCTTCGAGCCAAGAGCGGTGGACACCCTGAATCAGTGGACGGTCGATTGCAGGGCATGAGGAGATAGACAACCATTCACTCTCACACTCATACTTAGGGGCAATTTAGAGTGTCCAATCAGCCTACCATGCATTTTTTTTGGAATGTGGGAGGAAACTGGATTACCTGGAGAAAACCCACACAGGCCCGGGGAGAACATGCAAACTCCACACAGGTGGACCGACCTGGATTTGATCCCATGACCCTAGAGCTGTGAGGCCGCTTACCGCTGAACCCACTGGGCCGCGCTGTTATTATATCTCCTTCCTTCTTAAAGTGAGAAAAGACATGGCTTTATTGTGCAAAAATGTAAAATCTTTGCATTCATACACGCAAGATAGATTTGGCTACGTCTGAACGACAGGGACTCGGGTATCTTCCAGCCATATGTATTGTAAATTGCCACTACCGACTAGTATGAAAAGGATCCCAGTATTATGTTGCTTGCATGCATGCGACAATCAAGTATAGACAGACCATGCCCTTACACTTCTTGTGCATTAATATCTATATAGATAAATAGTTATATCGATCTTTTTTTCAGGCGTATAAAACCACAAATGTTTTTTTCATTTGTGCAAAAGAATAATTTGTTTTGTGAAAAATAAATTGTTTGGCTCCTTGAATCAACCCCTACTCAATTCGCCTCTTCCTCATTGAATTGTTCATTTCTTCTGCCGCCTCAAGAAATAATATTCATTCATTTCACTAATTAACATTCATTATTTGTATATGATTCACTGAGACACAGTAGTAATACTTAAATGAAAATGTGTGTCAGTGTTTGACAGAATTAATACAATAAGAGATATTTTTTAAATGAGGAATGAATCATTTCAAATTACCTTGAGGTCCAGGTGTAATATGTACATTCTGTGCATATATTGCAGTCCCTCACTAATTTGGCGAATAAACAGCACAGTGTCAAATTCGGTCAAGTTGCAGTTTTCATCAATGATGCGGTCAAACAGTTCACCCCCTTCAACACTATGGCAGATATGCAAAACAATCATACATACATACATTTTACCACGTGTGTAGAACAAGAAATTATTAATTTTACACATTCTTAAATGCTCTGCAACTTACTATTCCATGACAAGAATGATGTCATGACGGGACTCAAAGGCTGCATACAGTTGGATGAGGTTGCAGTGGTTGAGCTGGTTCATCACTTGGATCTCGTTCCTCACCACATCCTGGCAAACCAAAAACAAAGTACACACATCAACTAGTAAATATTGTAACAATGTTGGTATTTCACATTCAAGGTGTCTAAGGTATTTAGTAGTTGCAAAGAAAAGATATACCGTTTTTCTTTTCTTTCTTTCTTATTATTTAACAGTCCATGTGTTTAAATATACAATAACCCTTGTTAAAAGGATGCACTCTTAAAATCTCTCATAAAAATATTTGAAATGTATTTTCAATTGATTTTCATTATTATTGTTACTTATTGTTGCGTTAGCCACAATATACTGAACAGCCTGGATGGAAATGTGATCAGAGATCCTATCAGTGTTCCAGTAATGACAAAAAGCAAGCTGTTGCTTGTATGAAACTGTACTACTGTAACACATTCTTTTCATTTCTCAATGCCGTTGGAAGTACCCAGAACAGATCCATACACCAATTTCAAATGATTAACAAACATTGGTGATACTCCTAGCATATGTGTCATCTCATTTTCTGAACCGCTTAATCCTCATTAGGGTCGCAGAGGGGTGCAGGAGCCAATCCCAGCTGTCTCCAGGCCAGAGGCAGGGGACACCCTGAATCGGTGGTCAGCCGATCGCAGGGCACAAGGAGATGGACAACCATGCACACTCACACCCACCTCGGGGAAATTTAGAGTGTCCATTCAGCGTACCATGGATGTTTTTGGAATGTGGGAGGAAACCAGAGTACACGTAGGAAACCCACGCAGGGGAGAACAAGCAAACTCCACATAGGTGGATCGACCTGGATTTGAACCCAGGACCCCAGAGCTGTGAGGCCGACACGCTAACCACTTGCTCCCACCGGGCCGCCCGTAAAAATAAAATTATAAAACAGAATTTAAAACTACATTATCTGCAATAACTGCCCTAAAGTCTCAAAACATTACTAAATCTATTGGGAAATCTCTTATTTTACCACCTTTGTCATCCAATGTATGGTAAATGTGTTCAACATTACAGCGTCCCTAAAAGAATTGGACACAAAAAATGTTTTCTTGAGACTTCAATGAATGGTTAAAATATATTGTGTACTGTACCTTTTCTTTTTGACTTCTTGCCTTAATGATTTTTGCAGCCAATGTTAGGCCAGATGACTTCTCTATGCATTTGTGGACTTGGCCAAACCGTCCCCTGATGAAAGAAGACCATTTAATAGGGGCTCATTGGATGTTACCTGAATGACCAAGACACTTTCCTCCTAATTCCAAGACACATTTTGAAGTTGTAGTTTCAAGGGTGAATGTATTCCTCCAAGTATTAAAACAGACCTCAGTATAGTACACATTCAGCACATTTTTCATTCTTACTTTATAAATTACAGGCAGCTTGTTTAGAACCAAAAGACAATAATAACAATGTATACTATATATTATTGTATTTATTTTGGGAATTTGAGAAAGGTGGTTTTGTCTTAAATCTCCATTTTGAAAGGGAGAATTGAGCACTGGTCTGCAACATCACTGAATGACCAAGACTCCCTGAAGCACACAGGGACAATCAAAAACTATAGCTCATAAGGCATGCATCCATCAAGTCTTCCGTTTGAGCAATGGACTATAGAAGTCCAATTTATTTAATATGAAATAAAACTAAAATCATTATTAATTTTGAGACATGGCATATCTTACCCTCCTAGAACTTCATCTCTGTTGATGGAGTAGTAGGCAGTTATTTGATGAGGTTTGGGAGTCACTACGCGATGGTCAAAGGGTGCTGATGGAGGAGGACTGGAGTCTAAGGAAGAAAGAAATCATGCTGCTGATTGATAATCAAGCATGGGTTCATGACAATTCCATTCATCATATATATTTTTTTAACTGTTGTCAGTGATATAAAGTAAAATTACACTGTAGCTATTATCCCAAATGCCTTTTCACATTAGACCAAGCTAATAATAAAGGGTTATACAAGAACAAGTTAAGAATTCGCGGCTACTAATGTCGTTACATTTCGGAATATTCTTTGGTAAACACTACCACTCGTCATGAAGGGTGTTCTTTTTTCTTGCGCAAGGAAACCAAGGCTTTACTCATGTTCAGTAAAAGGCGACAATTATAGCACCCGTAAGAAGGACTGTACTACTTTGAGCTAGAATGTGGAGCGTTTAAGTTTGTTGGTGAACTACAGTTCCAACCAAACCACTTTCAGGTATAATTTTGGTCAAACAATGGTCAGATTGAAAAGCCCTAAAGCCCCAGTCCTAATGCGCTGAAAATTCTAAGAAAGCACATTCATCAAGGCATCCTCCATTATGTTAATGCCAATACATGTGTGTACTACTAAAATAGCACAATTTTCCTTTGCCAGTATGTGTAATAATGCTGTCCATTCATGGATTAATTGTTAGGTTTCTTTCTATTAGCTTTGATGGTTTACTGAATTGTCCTACTGGGATAAACTTTGCACTGGCTATTACAAAAATATATCTTGATCATATGCATTTTTGCTTTTGATACAAATGAGGAGAT
The DNA here is from genome assembly GCF_051989625.1 of Stigmatopora argus. Lineage (NCBI taxonomy): Eukaryota > Metazoa > Chordata > Actinopteri > Syngnathiformes > Syngnathidae > Stigmatopora > Stigmatopora argus. Next base: position 2,612,023 of record NC_135410.1, read on the forward strand.
ATTCCAAGTTCTGGTGCATCAACTGTTGCACACTATTTTGGCTACAATAACTTGCATGTTCAAAGAAATAGAAGTTGCGGGTAAAGATGTCACAATCTCATTAAATGATGTGATCTTCAGTTTTACTTTGTTTGATCCATAGTATGTTTGAACATGAAAACAAGAAAAGAGTTGACCTGCATTTGCTATAGTGTTGTAATGACACTTTATTTTATATTATGCTTCAAGAAATTTAGTGGATCACCACCTCCACAGCTGAGTGCTGGGCCTAAATTGACCATAAGACTTTAGTTTTGTAGTGATGCGTATTCTTGCATTGGAGTGCATAATTCACTTTCCATTAGCTAAAATCATAAGATGTTCATCAGATTTTTCTCCCTAATCAGATTTTGCTAACAAAGCTTTTTTAAAATTATTTTTATTTCAAATTGAGTGCTCTAGTTAGCTTCTTGACGAAGGTCGCTAAAAATTATGGGCCGAACAAAAATAATGTAAGCCTGCATGAGCGGAACCCCAAAGTAGTCATTGCTGATAGAAAGCAAAATCTGACAGAACCCCGCCATGGGGGAATGCAGGGGTGGTGTGATTAAATGTCTGCACCCTGGTCTAAAAAAGTCTTTCAGTCTGGCACGCCCTGGCGCCTTGTACCTCTTATTGCTCTGGTTTTGTTCCTTTTGCACGCTTGTTAAGGGTGTAAGGCAGGGGTGGGCAACCTAGGTATTCCACAAAGGGCCGCAGTCGGTGTGTGTTTTCATTCCAGCCCATAAAGAGGACACCTTTTCACCAATCTGGTGTTCTACAAGTACAATCAGTGGATTGCAGTCAGGTGCTTCTTGTTTTCTGCAGAAATCTCATTGGTCAAAGTGTCTGGGCTGGATTGGTTGGAACAAAAACCTGCACCCACAGCGGCCCTCGAAGACCGATTTGCCTACCCCTGGTGTCAGGTGTGGACAGGGGTATTGCATCATCTTACTGTGTGAGCATGAGCGATATGTAAAAGTGAATGTCTCAATTCTGTTGCTGTGAATATGACATTTAAACTTTTAAAATGAAAAGGTCCAAGCCCTCAGATGTTGCAAAAACTACAAAAAGGAGGTAGAGGAAAAAATCGAGCCTACGGTAGACCAGACATCAAAATAATGTTAGTTTTGTAGATAACTGTCAGGTCTGTAATACAACTTCAGGAACAGGCAGAGAAAGAGTGAGACCAATTTGAAGAAAATAGGTTTATTACCAGACTGCAGGATGGGGAGAGAGCTCAAACAGCGTGAACTGCTCACAGTCTGTTGTCCTTGCAACTCTCTCTCTGAATGAACAGTGGGTGAGTCTTTATATAGGAAAACAGGGTAAAGTTTCTATGACGGCGATGTAGGACAGAGTTTATGCTAACAAAAATTTGGGCTAATATAGTTAAACATTTGCAGGTTTTAGTTGTGCAAATAAGATGTTTTTATAGCTCACACAAACTGCCGCAGCCTATCTTACATTGTGCGATGAGAACAAACAATGGTAAAGCAATTTAGCCAACCTATCTTACACTGCGCGATGCGAACAAACAATTGCAAGCCGAGTTTGGCTACATGGCGCAATGTGAACAAACAATTGCAAACCGAGTTTGGCCACATGGCGCAATGCGAACAAACAATTGCAAACCGAGTTAGCCAACCTATCTTACATTGCGCGATGCGAACAAACAATTGCAAACCGAGTTAGCCAACCCAACCCACAATAACACGTAAACTGTTGACTCCCCCACTACTCATTCGTTTAATTCTGCTTAAGCAGAACAACCGGGTGGGGGTAAGCATGTTGATTTTGTAATTAAATAAGTACGCAATCAAATACCTTGAGATATATTTCATAACCACGTTAATTTATGAAAGAAAAGATTTGTGTTTTGGTGTGTATTTATGTAAATTTGCAAAAATATACAATATTTATAAAATTATATTGTCATTTTTGGCGGAGCTCCAACCTACACTTTGTAGGGCACTTGGTCACCCGGGAGCCCATCTTTAGGTGGCTCCAATACCCTCGCCATACATTGTGAATGGGCTTGTCAACAGCAGGCTGTGCATTTTTTGCACAATTGTGTAAAGACTAAATTTGTATCAAAGTTAAGTGTTATGATACTGTATCTATGAAGGAAAATGATATCAAGCCTCACCAATGAAGAATTCCTTTTCAGATAGGTGGTTGTTTGCCTCACCCCTATCTGTGTTCACAGCACCAGAGTCGGTATGCTGGCGTTTTTCCGGCTCCAACAAAACACCATCATCATTTTTATCTTTAGCATGTTCCACTCGACTCTTTTTAGGATCATCCTTCACTGGTTCCTCTTCTGTGACATGACGTTTGCTACAGGCGGGCACATCACTGACCTCATCAGAGCTACCATGACATGCCAAAATGCAATATTTATTTTGGTGAGAAAGATGTGATGATTGAGAAAACAAAACTTATATGAATACCTCTCAGTAGTCTTCTTGTTTTCAGAAGAAAAATTTACTTCCAAGTCATTTTTCTGCTCCTCTTTGTTTTCCTCATCACCTCTCTTCTCTGGGTTGAAATCTGAAGATTGTATCTCTATTTTTACCTCTTTCTCAGGATCAGAGTCTTCAAAGGCATCCTCGATCTGCTTGGCTGAACCATTCAGAATAGATGCAGATAAATCAAGAAGTTTCTCATTTTCTGTGTCCTCTGCTTTAATATTTTTTTGGTTTAGTTTCTCTATCTTCTCGGGCAGCAGAGAGTCTTAAGAAGGTGAAAACAAGATTTTGGTGTGTCATTTATAAAACTGGATAATAAATTTGAAGAATTGAATGTAACTGTTAATAACTTAAATATTCAGTCATTCATTTTCTGAGCCGCTTATCGTCAAAGGGTCGCGGGAGGAGCTGGAGCTTATCCCAGCCGACTTGGGCACCAGGTGTGGGACACTCTGAATCGGTGACTAGCCAGTTGCAGAGCACAATGAGACAGAAACATTTACGCTCATACTCATACCTAAAGGCACTTTTGAGTGTTCAACCAGTCTGCCATGCATGTTTAGTGTATATGGGAGGAAGTACCTGGAGAAAAGCCACACAAGCCCAAGGAGAACATGCAAACTCCACAGTGTGAAGACAGTCCAGGGATCAAAATAACCTGAATAGAATATCTAAAAAGTTAACCTACCTGAAGATTCCAGGGGCCGCTTCTTCTGAATGTTGAAACTCTTCAGGCTCTCTTTTCCTTTATCCTTATCATCCTTACCCTTTTGGAAAGCAAAACAACGATTATACATGAGAGACGTTTAAAACAAATGTTTTAGATCAAGTAGTTCAAATTTGTCAGATGAACAACACTAAAGTTTCCACTTTTAAGAAATGTCTGTCTCAAACAAACACAGCACACTTTATATGATGTCAATTAGTGTTTTTTCTTTAATCACTTTGTCCTAATCCATTACTGTTGAACGTTGCAGAGACTCATGTCGACGTTTAAGTTATCCAAGATGGCGGCGCGCATGGGTGCAGCGGCTCTTTGGTGTTTTGTTTTCTCAGTCTTATCGTTATTTACGAACATCTGCGAGGCAAACATTTTCTCCAGTCGCCAGGATTTAATTACTCTCGGTAGGAGATGCGATATATCCGTCACAACAGATTACCAACGAACCTACAATATCCCCGAGGACATCTCGACAGACATATAGAGATGAGGTCAATAAACTGTCTTTGAGGTGTTTGGTGAACAATCTCACACTAAACACGACGAAAACTAAAAAAATAATCCTGGACTTTCGCAAACGCAGCACAGATCTGGCCCTACTCCTCATAAATGGAGTATGCGTAGACAGGGTCCAGTCCTTCAAATTCCTGGGGGTCCACGTCACGGACAAGCTCTCCTGGTCTACCAACACCACGGCAGTGGTGAAGAGTGCCCAGAAACGACTCCATTTCCTGAGGGTACTCAGGAGGAACAACTTGGACACTAAGCGTCTGGTAACCTTCTATAGAGCCACTGTGGAGAGTATCCTGGCATATTTCATTACAGTGTGGTACGCTGGAAGCACGGCAGCAGACAGAAAAGACACGCAGAGAGTGATCAACACAGCCCAGAAGATCACCGGCTGCTCTCTGCCCTCACTGGATGAAATTGCCAGCCCTCGCTACCTCAGCAGAGCCGGGAACATTATCAGGGACCCATACCACCCTGGTCACAACCTGTTCCAGCTGCTGCCCTCTGGCAGATGCTACAGGTCTCACAAAGCATGGACAAATAGACTTAGGGACAGTTTTTATCCCACAGCCATAAGGACTCTAAACTTGCGTTAGCACGACACACAATCCCTTCTGTGCAATAACTTTGGGGTGTGCAATAACAATGTGCAATATCTTAGATTGTGCAATATTTTAGAATTAACCTTGCCAGGATGTGACTTTTTATATTTTTATATTACTTGTTTTTTTCACTGGGAAAACGCACTTTGTGGAGTAGCACCACCAATTTCGTTATACACAGCTGTGTATGATGACAATAAAGGCTTTTGATTTGATTTGATTTTGGTTTGATTTATCCAGACGTCGTTAGAACATGGTCTATATTGATAAAAATGTGAATTCGATGTGCCCTCAGTAAGTTGCCTTGGTCACATAGTATCATCAGATGGAAGAATAGAAATGTATCCTGCTAGCATGCGTGGTTCGGGATTAGAACCCACCAACAGGAAGAAGATGCATCAGTTCCTGGGGTTTTCTAACTTTTACCACAAGTTTGTCTTGTAATTTTAGCACTATTGCAGAAAAGGACTATGAGATGTGAAGTCCAATCTATTAAATTCAGTAAAGTGCCTCCTCAGCTAACAAGCCTGAGTTTAATCATTTACACCTGCAAGACAAGTGGGGAAACTACTTAACATTGCAAACTATGTGAGAATAAGGGTCAGGGACTATGCAAACTAAAAATAGTCTTTCAAGTGCATGCTGTTCAGAACACATGGTAAACTTTGAAAACAATATTGGCCACTTTATTTTAAGCCATTGGAAAGGCAACAATAACTCAAATAATCTCTTATTACAACCGAGGTGTGCAGAAGAGCATCTCTTAATCCACAGCGTGTCAAATCTTAAGGAAATTGACTACAGCAGCAGAAGACCATATCAGGTTACACTTATATCAAGTCAGACCAGTCTGACCATTATCTTCTGACCCCTGGTATCAAAAGGAAAATTTTACCCACAGAACTGTTGTTCGCAGCTTTTTTTCTTTTCTTTTTGCACCATTCTCTGTAAACCCTAGAGATGTTTGTGAGTGATAATTCAGGTATATCAGCAGTTTCTAAAATACTCAGACCAGTCCATCTGGCACTAACAGAAGTGCCAGATTTAAAATAGTTTAATTAATATTTCTTCCCCATTCTGTTGCTCAACTGGAACAGCAGCACACAGCCTTGATCATGTCTACATGCCTAACTGGTGTTCTCCAATTCTGGAATGACCAATTCAACGGTCAATGCACAATAGTCAGAGATTATGTGAAAAGGATCAAAACTCACCTTGCGTTTGGATTTACTCCCATGCTTTTTAAAATGCACCTTCTTAAACCTGGAGCTTTTCAACACCTCAACAATGAAGCTCATAGCCTGCTGGGTGCCCTCCACCAGTTTTTCCACTGCTTCCAACTTGCGGCCCTGAGTCTCCATCACCTCACAGACCCTCTCCACCACCCCCCAGAACTCCCTAGATGCAACTTCTGGGCCATTTTTATCTCCAGAGTCAATATCAGTGCAAACTTTCTTTCTAAAAAACGAACAATCTTGATCCATCTTTCTCACATTATGGGACAAACTATCCAATTGGGTCAGAACTGTGCGTTGCATGTTGAGCAAACACTCCATCTGAAAAAATAAGGAGTCCATGTGGCTTTTGATACAGTGTAGAGAAGCGTCATAAGAAGAAGTAACTTGGCACGCGTCTAATCCATTGAGGGATGTCTTTCTTCCATCAGATTTTGGACTGTGAAGAGGCCTGTGATCATACATTTTGGCTAAAGAATTGACCAAGCTGGAGTTCATGATTAGTTTACAGTTTACCTCTTATCAGCATGAAAACAAAATTCATTCAATAACAAAGTCCTGTCAGTCATTCAAGGAAAATATAATCATAAAAAAATAAAATAAAAGATGAAAAATTCATGAACAAATTTTAGCATAAAGTGGAAGATGAAAAATGAGCTCTCCCTAAACTCTACAGGTCTGAGCTACTTTTGAAAAACAGCAAATGGCTAGTCTCCGAGTCAGTCCCCTATGAACGAGTGGGTGGTCACTGATAATAGCCCAGGGTTTGAGTGCGCAGTCGGGGCTGATAGGCTCTGATGGGGAGTTGCTGGAGTGGATAGCTATCAGACATTTGAGATGCCTCAAACCAATTCCACAAAGGGCCAAGAGGGTGTAGGTTTTCCTCCCTACTGAAACAGCGCAGACAGTTAGGCCAATGAGGTCTGCTCACCTGAGTTACAGAACAGATTGGTGAAAAGGTGTCGGCTTGGTGGGTTGGAAAACATGGCATCCACTTGACCCTTTCTGGAATCATTTTGACACCTGTGCCTTAGTCTTTTGCTAGGTGTTAGAAAGTCTGGCATGCAGAATTGACACACAACTTGGGCTGTAGTAAAACAAATAAATACATTTGCAACCAACCAAAAACGTAATCGCAGTGTGGAAATCTATTTACTCCATGATCAAATCTTGTGAACAGAAACAAATGACAGAAATAGAAATAATTCGTAAACTAAATGCTTCCTATCTAGCATAGACATTCTCAACAAGTTATATGTGACTGATTATTGCCACAAATTTTGAATCACTGTTTTCTGTTTCAATGAAGAATGTTAACATAAAAAGTTGGACGACATGAAAGAAAGTTACAAACTTTAGCTATTCATTTTGCCTGTTATAAAATTTGATAATCTAATAGTGCAGTAGATATCTTGTTGTCTGTCTGTCTATGCTGTCTGTCAGGCTCTTTAACAAAAGAAATGGCTGAATGTTAAGACCAACCGTATGTATACATGTGCATCGATGTGTATGTATATATATATATATATATATATATATATATATATATATATATATATATATATATATTAGTGGTGTGCCGTCAGGCCCTTCAGGGCCTTCTCTGCTGGCCTAAGAAATATCTGAATCACAGACTGATGTTAATTATTTTATGTCCATGAATACTTATTAAATAATTCCAAATTGTCTGTTAGCTTCCTTTCATTGCTTTTCCCCCTGGTTGCACTGTTTTAATATTGAAGCATTTAACCAATCACATTTCAGCCATTATTTGTTGCCAGGGTCAGAAATCTGCCTCAAGGGCTTCACAATCAGTTCTGCAGGCTCTGCTGCATTAAACAAGCGTCCATAAGACTGTTGCTTTAACCAATCAGAATTCGATTTGGTGACACCAAGGCCTTCTCGCAGGCGAAGTGGCTAGTGATAGAGTGGACTAGCCAGAGCTACCAAACTGTATCTGGAGCGAGATGCACGAGTAAATATATTGTTGTGTTGATTTAATAGCAGTTTTGTCAACCCGCAATGGCTGAAGGAGGAGAAGAAATGGATTTGTTTGCAGATTTACTGTCAAAGCCATTTTCAAGACGGACTTTTCAAGAAAAAAAAGCTGGACATCATTAAGAAAGGTCAGACAACTCCAAAGCAAGCAAGCCTGTCACAACCGGGAACGAACATTTTCAGCACTAAATTGAATAAAACGTATGCCAAAAATACGACGACAGGACAGGCTCGACTTCGGATCAGAAATCTGCCTCAAAGCCTTCACAATCAGTTCTGCGGGCTCTGCTGCATTAAACAAGACTGTTGCTTTTAACCAATCAGATTTTGAGTTGGCAACCCCACAATACTTTTTCGCAGCCATTGGCATTTTGCTGGCTGGGATACGTCATTGCTTTCACCAACTATGATTGGCTAGTAGGTGGGCAAAAGCCATAGTGAGGCAGCCAGAGATTGCAAATTCCACCCACAATGGCCGACAGAGGCAAAAACAAATGGATTTGGTTGCAGATTTGCTCACAAAGCTATTTTCCAGACAGACTTTTTCAGAAAAAAATGGACATCATTAAGAAAGGGCGGTCAACTCCAAAGCTAGCAAGCCTGTTACAGCCGGGAAAATGGTGTGTGCGCCACTTTCAGTGCGCTAACTTAGCTGCACAAGCAAATATATTGTTGTGTTGATTTAAAGCCATTTTCAAGACGGACTATGCCGGAAATATGACAGGACAGGCTAGACTTTCATCATTAGCTTCGATAGCGATAGAAAAGAAGGAAGAAAGAAAGGAGGATGGATATTGTGTACAGTTAAAAAGGATTTAGGGTGAGTATAATATGGCTGTATTCCTAAATAATATTTCAATTGTGGGCCCGGTTCTGATATCTGAAAAGCTCCAGTGTTTGTATTTAATCACAAAATGCTGCTAGGAAGTGGATTTTACCCCAGTTTAATTTTTGGCGTTTCGCCATTGACGTCCATCGCTGTCTTTTCCCGGGAAGAATAACCCCCCTGGCCTGGTTGTAATGTCTCAAAAGCTCCAGTATTTGTATTCAATCAATAAATGCTGCTAGGAACTGGATTTTACCTCATTTTAGTGCATTTTTTTGCCGTTTCACGTATGGGCGTATATGGACGTATCGCCGTTCATCGCTGTCTTTTTACCGGGAAAATGATACTCCGGGCCCAGTTCTGATGTCTAAAAAGCTCCAGTATTTGTATTTAATCAATAAATGCTGTTTTCGGCTGGATTTTACCCCATTTTCGGGCAATGTTTGCCCGTACGCCATTGACGTTCATCGCTGTCTTTTCCCGGGAAAATCACCCCCCTGACGTGGTTTTAATGTCTGAAAAGCTCCAGTATTTGTATTTAATTATGAAATGCTGCTAGGAAGTGGATTTTACCCCATTTTTGTGCATTGATTTATTGATTGTTTTCTATGTGTCGCAGCTGTAGCTGCAGTCGAGGTTTTATAGCCATAAAATAGTTTTTGAGGGTTGGATTGATACGTTGAAGGCGCTACCAGAAAATGCACGGACCGCCACTGATATATATATATATATATATATATATATATATATATATATATATATATATATATACATACATATATATATATATATATATATATATATATATATATATATATATATAAATATATATATATATATATATATATATATATATATATATATATATGGCCTGTGGTCCGTACCATGTTCCCAGTTCAGTACAAGTTGTCAGCTGTTAGATTTAACACACTTGCTGTAGGTACCATGTTACTATTTGCCATGACAAATAAAAAGGACACTGCATGTGCTGACACAAGGGGTTCACATATTGCAGAAATACTACAAATGCTTCTTTACTTGGAGCAGACATTCTTCATCTACATTATGTTAGGTCAGAGAGAGACGCCTATACCTTTGATATTCACTAAGCATGGTGAGGAAAAATGGGTAAAATGCATCTTATAGACTTTGTTATATACTCAAAATGTATATTCTCACCAGCCCATATCCCTTTTTTGACTTTACTCACACTGATCATGTATCTTGTTTGTACTATCACTCAAGTCACGTATGTATTCACACAAGTGCTCTTTTGTCCTACACATTCCAGTCTTATCTTGGGACTCATAATTCGGGAAGGTAGGAGACATTTCAACTCTTGCCTGAAGGATCCTGCCATTATTCTCAAGGCCTGGGTGATAAGACAAGTTAATTTACAAGACAAACTAGCCGTAGGAGAAGAACTCCATATTTGGAAGTTCCTTCCAAACTGAAACACAACCACTGATATTCAAATTAACGCCCACTTTTGCCTACTGGAAAATGATTTACAAACAGTAGTTGGAAATCAAGAAGTTGTCGCTCTGTGACCCTGAGGTGTAGAGTTTGCACGTTCTCCCCGGGCCCGCGTGGGTTTCTTCCGGGTACTCCGGTTTCCTCCCACATTCCAAAAACATGCATGGTAGGCTGATTGGACACTCTAAAGGGCCCCTAGGTATGGGTGTGAGTGTGTATGGTTGTCCATACAAATCGTATTTTAATGTTTACATTTGTGGAGTTGGGGGGGGCTCATTTTTTTTCTTTTCGCGAACAAAGGTGTGAGATGGACATGGGTAATGGAAAGTAAGTCACACTTTGTCGTCATTCTGGCAACACTTCCTATTATTTAATCAGTGTAAAGCTATGTGGCGCCACTGACTGATGACAGTCTGCATCACCATAGTTCAATGGCTTTGATAACCATGCAACTTTTTCCACCACGGAAATGGGTGGACATGAAACAGATTCTTTAATGCTACTAAGTTTTGTACAAAGTTATTGTGTGTGTGTGTGTGTGTGTGTGTGTGTGTGTGGCAGGTTTGTGGGTATAATCAGACTCTGACTCTACTTGTGCATAAATTGCAGCCAGGTTCATCTATATATCAGTGGCGGGCCATCAGGGCCTTCAAGGCCTTCTCTGCTGGCCTAAGAAATATCTGAATCATATTAAATTTTGTCCATCAATACTTATTATTCCAAATGGTCTGTTAGCTTCCTTTCATTGCTTTTCCCCCTGGTTGCACTGCTTCCAGATGTGTGTTTTCATATTGAAGCATTTAACCAATCACATTTCAGCCATTATTTGTTGCCAGATCAGATCTGCCTCAAAGCCTTCACAATCAGTTCTTGCGGGCTCTGCTGCATTAAACTAGACTGTTGCTTTTAACCAATCAGATTTCGAGTTGGCAACCCCACAATGATTTTTCAAAGGCGTTAGCATTTTGCTGGCTGGGACATGTCATTGCTTTCACAAACTATGATTGGCTAGTAGGCGGGCCAAAGCAGTACCCGAGGCAGCCGAGATCGCAAACTCCACCCACTATGGCCGACAGAAGCAAAAAATAAATGGATTCTGTTTGCTCACAAAGCTATTTTCCAGACGGACTTTTCCAGAAAAAAATGGACATCATTAAGAAAGGGCGGTCAACTCCGAAGCTAGCAAGCCTGTTACAGCCGGGAAAATGGTGTGTGGGGCACTTTCAGCGCGCTAACTTAGCTCCACAACCAAATAGTATATTGTTGTGTTGATTTAATGCTATTTTCAAAACGGACTATTCCAGAAATATGACAGGACAGGCTCGACTTTCATCATTAGCTTCGATGGCGATAGGAAAGTAGGAAGAAAGAAAGGAGGATGGATATTGTGTAAAAAGGATTTTTGGTGAGTAAAATATGGCTAAATTCCTAAATAATATTTCAATTGTGGGCCAAGTTCTGATATCTGAAAAGCTCCAGTGTTTGTATTTAATCACAAAATGCTGCTAGGAAGTGGATTTTACCCCAGTTCAATTTTTGGCGTTTCTCCATTGACGTCCATCGCTGTCTTTTCCCGTGAAAAATCACCCCCTGGCCTGGTTGTAATGTCTCAAAAGCTCCAGTATTTGTATTCAATCAATAAATGATGCTAGGGAGTGGATTTTACCTAATTTTAGTGCATTTTTGTCATTTCACGTATGGACGTATCGACGTTCATCGCTGTCTTTTTACCGGGGAAATGATACTCCGGGCCCGGTTCTGATGTCTAAAAAGCTCCAGTATTTGTATTTAATCAATAAATGCTGTTTTTGGCTGGATTTTACCCCATTTTCGGGCAATGTTTGCCCGTACGCCATTGACGTTCATCACTGTCTTTTCCCGGGAAAATCCCCCCCTGGCCTGGTTTTAATGTCTGAAAAGCTCCAGTATTTGTATTTAATCATGAAATGCTGCTAGGAAGTGGATTTTACCCCATTTTTGTGCATTAATTTATTGATTATTTTTATGTGTCGCAGCTGTAGCTGCAGTAGAGGTTTTATAGCCATTAAATAGTTTTTGAGGGTTGAAGGCGCTACCAGAAAATGCACCGCCCGCCACTTATATATATATATATGATATATATATATATATATATATATATAATATATAATATTATATATATATATATATATATATATATATATATATATATATATATATAATATATAATATTATATATATATATATATATATATATATGTATATATGAAAAGCTCCAGTGTTTGTATTTAATCACTAAATGCTGCTAGGAAGTGGATTTTACCCCATTTTAGTGCAATTTTTGCCGTTTCGCCATTGACGTCCATCGCTGTCTTTTCCTGGGGAAATCCCCTCCCTGGCCCGGTTGTAATGTCTGAAAAGCTCCGGTATTTGTATTTAATCAATAAATGCTGCTAGGAAGTGGATTTTACCCAATTTTTGCCGTTTCGCGTATGGACGTATATGGACGTACATGGACGTGTCGCGTTCATCGCTGTCGTTTTCCCGGGGAAATGATACACTGGGCCTGGTTCTGATGTCTAAAAAGCTCCAGTATTTGTATTTAATAAATTAATGCTGTTTTCGGCTGGATTTTACCCCATTTTCAGGCAATATTTGCCCGTACGCCATTGACGTTCATCACTGTCTTTTCCCGGGAAAATCACCCCCCTGGCCTGGTTTTAATGTCTGAAAAGCTCCAGTATTTGTATTTAATCATTAAATGCTGCTAAGAAGTGGATTTTACCCCATTTTTGTGCATTGATTTATTGATTCTTTTTTGTGTGTCGCAGCTGTAGCTGCAGTCAAGGTTTTATAGCCATACAATAGTTTTTGAGGGTTGGCTTGATACGTTGAAGGCGCTACGAGAAAATGCACGGACCGCCACTGCTAAATACTGACCCAACAGTCACGTTTAGTTCTAACTGCCAGTACGCTCTCTTTAAGATTTTTTTAGTCACATTAGATCACATTTTATAGGTTTGAAATAATGTCAATGTGTTTTTTTTCCACAGGAAGGGAAAAGCAAAAACCCCTCAATTGTGCAACCAGCTTAAAAAAAAAGATAAAATCTGATGGTGAGCACATCTCAACTGCTGTGGAAAGCCATGATACTCGCAGAAATAGCAATTCCCCGAATTCTCCAAACAATCTACTATATGCGACTGTGACCCACAAGCACTTTGAGAGCAACACTCTCTCTCGTGAACCTACAGACATGACATTCTCCACCATTAAATTCACAGATGAATCAGCAGTGTACTGCAATGTTTAAATGCTAACGCACAAAACCAGTCTATCACAGTCACGTCTATTCATGTTGATATGTACCAGTGTGACATGCAAAGTTTGTAATGAAATAAAGTACTGTTTCTGATTTACTAAAGGAAATACATCCTCATTTTAGAATATGTATTTTAAATTAGGTGCTTAAAAGACCAGTGGGTAAGAGCACAGCCAAGAGGACGCAGATGCAAGAACAGAATCATTTGACAAATGAGTTTAATCTATATATCAAATCCTAAGAATGCCAGTACAGTCATACCTTGAGATACGAGCTTAATGCGTTCTGGGACAACAGTGGTGTGCCGTCAGGGCCTTCAAGGCCTTCTTTGCTGCCCTAAGAAATATCTGAACCACAGACTGATGTTAATTATATTTTGTCCATGAATACTTGTTAAATAATTCCAAATTGTCTGTTAGCTTCCTTTCATTGCTTTCCCCATGGTTGCACTGCTTCCAGATGTGTTTTTATATTGAAGCATTTAACCAATCACATTTCAGCCATTATTTGTTGCCAGGGTCAGAAATCTGCCTCAAGGCCTTCACAATCAGTTCTGCAGGCTCTGCTGCATTAAACAAGCGTCTGTAAGACTGTTGCTTTAACCAATCAGAATTCGATTTGGTGACACCAAGTCCTTCCAGCGGTACTCGGACGTTTGGTCGCCCGGACGTTTGGTCGCCGGACGTTTGGTCGCCGGACGTTTGACAACATGACAGAGAGTTTACTGTTGAAACCAGCTATCAAAATTATATTCATGAGAGAGAGAGTTTAATATCTAAATATCTGCTGTTGAAACTAGCTCTCAAAATTATATTCACCCGGGCGACCAAACGTACGGCGACCAAACGTCCGGGCGACCAAACGTCCGGACGACCAAACGTCCGGCGACCAAACGTCCGGCGACCAAAAGTCCGGTCACGCCTTACAGCAGGCGTAGAGATACGTCATTGCCTTCTCGCAGGCGTCGTTCTCGGCAGGATACGTCATCGCTTTCACCAACTATGATTGGCTAGTGATAGAGTAGGCGGGCCAAAGCCAGAGTGATCAGCCAGAGATCAAAACAATGGCCGACGGAGGAAAACAAATGGATTTGGTTGCAGATTCGCTGACAAAGCCATTTTCCAGACGGAATTTTCCAGAAAAAAACTGACATCATTAAGAAAGGGTGGTCAACTCCGAAGCTAGCAAGCCTGTTACAACCGGGAAAAGGGTTTGTCTGCCACTTTCAGTTCGCTAACTACGAGCGCTACCCCTGGCTCACGGGCTCCGAGGAACACTGCAAATTGTATTGCTGGGAGTGCTTGTTATTTGCCACCAATCGACATGGTGTTTGGACCAACACTGGATTTGCAAATTTGACTTGTTTAACTAAAGCAGCAACGAGACACCAAATCACTGCCGGACACTTAAAAGCAACGGTGCTCTCCAAAACTTTTGGGGAAACCCGAGTGGAGTTACAGTTCAGCGAGCAAGTGCGCACGGAAACGGAGCGCCACAACGAAAAGGTAAAGAAAAATAGGGAAATCTTAAAAAGTTTGATAGACTGTGTAAACTTTCATTTCGGGTACACGATGAAAGCGCTGCATCCCCAAACACAGGAAATCATGTGGAACTTCTTTCTCTCATTGCTGAGAGAAACACGGATATACATTACCACCTGTCCACTAATAAAGTGTTTGGTGGCACGTCGGGCAAAACACAAAAATATCTGATCACTGCAATTGCTGAAGTGATGGAGAAAGAGATCAGAAGGGAAATAAAAGTACTGTTTGTCTCTGTAATGGTGAATGAGTCTGTGTGGTGTCCTGATGGATATAAAGCACATCTGGATTATTTTGAATTTTGTTTTTTGCTTCACACATTTAATGGCATTTTTGAGCATTCAGACATGCTTTTTTTCAATACTAAAGAACAACAAACTGGATGTACAGTTTTGTCTTGCGAGAGTAAAGGAGTTTTGCGACACGGTTGAGCGTGAGAGGAGCCGATATGAGGAAATCTACGAGGCCACTGAACGAAATGCGGGTGCTCCAAGCGCGCGAAGAGGTCAAGCGCAAGATTCTTGTGCGCATTACCACCAACTCCACGACAGGATTCTGGACAATATTATTTGGCAGACGCGGACCAGATTTCAAGACCACGAAAGACTGATGTTTCTGTCCCTCCTCGACCCGCAGAAGTTTCGGGAATACCAGAAAACTTTCCCACATGCAGCCTTCTCCATCTAAACGCAGAGCCACGGTACACTTTTCGATCTGCCTCGGCTAAGAACAGAACTGATTGTAATGTATACCATGGATGATTTTACAGGAAAATCTCCCACTGATCTCCTTGACTTCCTTCAGCAGAAAAATCTGAGTGACAGCATGGGACGGCTGTACACATTAGTGGGTTTGACACTGACCATCCCCGTGTCCACTGCTTCTGTCGAACGGACATTTTCAGCCCGAAACAGAATCAAAACTTATGCCAGAAATACAACAGGACAGACTCAAAAGAACTTCTTGATGGACCTGAAACGCACCTGTAATCTGTACGACAGAGTAATTGAAATCTTCTTGAGGAAGGAAAGGAGGATGGATTTTGTGTATAAATAAAAAAAATTTTTGGCGAGTAAAATTTGTCTATTTTCCTAAAAAATATTTCATTTTTTTAGGTTATTATTGATTCTTTTTCATATCTGTCGCAGCTGTAGCTGCATTAAAGGTTTTATAGCAATAAAATACTTATTGAGGGTTGGATTGATTCACACACCACTACTGAAGGCCTAGGTGTGAAATGCACGGCCCGCCACTGATATATATATATATATATATATATATATATATATATATATATATATATATATATATATATATATATATATATATATATATATATACATATATATATATATATATATATACCTTTTCCACAATTATACCTATTTATATTGCGTTGTATTTTTTAAACCAGCAAGCAGCAGGGTTGCAGCATCAGCGTTTTATTTTAAAGGTTGCGAGTATAATTGATCGAAGCAGCACAAAACAGTCTTAAAATGCACATCACAGGCACAGTAATGTTTATGAAAATTTGATTGTTTTTTTTTACTTTAAGATATAATCTTTGTGGGAGATCAGCTGATACATTTTCTCACCTCTGTGCTGTTGGTTGTTGCAGACCTGCAGTCAGTCTAACTTGAAAACCAACTGTAAGTCTTCGGCCATCTTGGTGCAACAACACATTATGTTTAATACAGCACATCCTTATCTAAAGCCGTGTGCAGGGAAGCTTTGTCCCTGTTAATGCAGGTGACAAGGTCAGAGTTCATCCATTTCTTTTACCTTCGTGTCTGGCAGTAGAATCCTCCCCTTCTTTTTGATGGAAAATAATTTCAACAGCCGCCGCCATAGGAAAGTGGCCAACAGGCACACACTCCCTAGTATCCATAGATCTTGATCCCTTAGGAAGTTCTCCATTATAGGATGCTTCATTTTCCTGACCTTGTCCTCCTACATAGACTGTAAGACTCTCGATTGTCCGGCCTGAGCCTCAAGTGGCAGCCGACAAATGATTGACATGGGGATAGAAAGCAGGCCTCGATGAGGAACTACAGTTACTGGACTTTAACTGAGCATAAATTGCAATGGTCTTGCTCACAACAGACTTGAAAATGTACACAGGGTCTGCTTAAAGGTACCCACCCACCTATCTACCCATTCACCCTCAAGCCAGCTTCCTTGCTACCTCCCTCTACTGAGCCTAAAAGGAGAACGCGCTGTCTGTGAGACGGGAATGGGACAGGTGGTGTCAAGTTCAGGGTGTACGTGTGAATCAGATGCCTGCTATCTTTTAACTACAGACACAGCACTTTATACTTGCCTGCACGCCCCATAATATATTTACCAAGCAATACTTCTAAACTTTCTTTCCTAAGAAATTGAAAATTTAATGGACAATCTACATAGCACTGTCACCTGCCGCGTCAGCAAACTCCTGGAAAAACAAATTTCAATTATATATTGGATGTTTATAATGTACTGATCTGTTAGTTGAATATCTTTAGTCAAGAGAAGGCAATACTTTTTTTAGAGGTTTTAGGTTTGTCGAGTTTACACTCTTGTGGAGACTAACCTAAAGTCCTAGTCCTCCGTCAATCATGAAGCGATTGTCTTGAAACCTGGTCGGTAAGTAACATGGGCCATTATCTATCGATATACCAGTGTATATTTTTTGTATCAGGGCTGATTACTAATTATTTATAGAATTATTTGTTTGTTCTGATTAGCCAGTAGAGGGCAATGCTGTGTGCTACACTATCCAGAACGAACGTTACAATCTTAATATTCTCATGTTCTTTCCCTTTCTCTTTCCTTTCTACTTCCAGAGACCACACACGGATGGATGCCAACCAAATTACTGTCAAGGCACTGCATGAAGACACAAATGCAACAGCCTATCTACAAACATGAAAAAGACAAACAGCTGCATGAAAGTTTTCAAATTATTTGGCTGACTGTATGTTGATGTGGATTAAAACGTGATCAGACGAACCCAAACTGCCACAGGCATACGTAACACGAAGATTATGGGCAGTTTCATCATTAATTGTGTGATATAGTAGTTTGTAAATGGGTCTTATAATTAAAATCACGTTACTCACAACTGTTCAGCAGACACACCTTCAACTTTAAACCCCAGAAAAACAGTCTCCGTTGAAATTCAGGGTTCTCTTGACAGAATTGTCACCCACTATGACACAGCTAGTATAGGCCTATACAACGCCTCCAAGGTTCTTAGCCACCATTCAGCCTGTTTTTCCTACCCCTACATTTCATTTCATTGCAATGGCTGTTTTGCTGGACATTATTCCAATATAAATGAAAAAAAATAGCACAATGCACGAAGGCACAGAGGTTGATGTATAATCTGTAGGGGTTCTTAATTTTAGGTATAGCCTGAAATTACAGTGGATAAGGATGCTGCAATTGTGGAAAATCACCACTAATGGCATTTCGTTTTAAAAAACTCAAAGGTTTAGCAAAGCGACGTGAGCGAATCTGTCTTTTAGGGCATCACCAAAAGCCTAAGTGGGAGAAACCAAGATTTTTAATATACCGTATTTTCCCGACTATAAAGCGTGCATAAAAGTCATTTTTTTTCTCCAAAATAGACAGGGCGCCTTATAATGCAGAGCGCCCTGTGTGAGCGCCGAGCGGCGAGCGCTCCCGCTCGGCGCCGCCGCCGTGAGCGCTCCCGCTCGGCGCCACCGCCGCAAGCGCTCCCGCTCGGCGCCACCGCCGCGAGCGCCCCCGCTCGGCGCCGCCGCCAGGCTCCCGCTCGGCGGCACTCAGTGGCGCACGGCGGCGCTCGGCGGCGCCCGGCGGCGCTCGGCAGCGCCCGGCGGCGCTCGGCGGGAGCGCTCACGGCGGCGCCGCCGAGCGGGAGCGCTCGCGGCGGCGGCACCAAGCGGGAGCGCTCGCGGGGGCGGCGATCGTGGCCGAGCGCCGAGAGAGCTCCGGGGCCTGACTGAGCACTACCTGCAAAGACGCTCTTTATATAGAGAGAAGGCGGACGTTGGTGGGGCAGGGCTTGGGAGGGGGTGTGTGGGAGAAGACGCTAAAGCCACGTACCTACAAGGTTCCTATATATACTGCTAGGGTGGGCACAGTGATGCATGTGCTCAATTGTAAAATAAAATATGAATACTTCCACAAAGAGGCACGCGTACGAAGCACAGTTCAAGCTTCTAACCATCGATCATGCAGTGGATCATGGTAACAGAGCAGCGGTGAGGAAATTCAACATCAACGAATCCATGGTTGGTAAATGGAGAAAGCAGGAGAAGGAGCTTCGCAAAGTCAACAAGAGGAAGCTGAGTTTCCGTGGGAACAAGGCAAGGTGGCCCGACTTGGAAGATCATCTTGAGCGCTGGATTCTTGATCTAAGAACAGCTGGGAGAAACGTCTCCACAGTCACCATTCGACTGAAGGCAAAAGCGCTCGCGGAAGAATTGAAAATTGAACATTTCGAAGGAGGACCGTCGTGGTGCTTTTGTTTTATGAAACGGCACCATCTGGCGATCAGAGTGAGGACAACCGTGGCGCAGCAACTTCCGGCGGACTACATTGACAAGCTAGCCGTTTTCCGCACCTACTGCTCCAAGCTGATTGCCGACAAACTTATACAGCCAAACCACATAACCAACATGGACAAGGTGCCGCTGACTTTCGACATGCCGATGAACCACACTGTCGAGAGGAAGGGGACCAGCACGGTGGCGATACGAACAACGGGGCACGAGAAGTCGGCTTTTACTGTCGTTCTCGCTTGCCATGCTAATGGGCAGAAGCTACCACCAATGGTGATCTTCAAGCGAAAGACTCTGCCTAAAAAAAAGTTTCCAGCCGGCGTCATCGTGAAGGTGAATCCAAAGGGCTGGATGGATGAGGAGAAAATGAGAGACTGGCTACGTGACGTGTATGTCAAGCGACCAGATGGATTTTTTCACGGCTCGCCGTCTGTTTTGATTTGCGACTCCATGCGTGCTCATCTCGCAGCAACGGTTAAAAACCAGGTCATGAAAATGAACTCAGAGCTTGCCGTCATTCCCGGAGGCTTGACCAAAGAATTACAGCCGCTGGACATCAGCATCAACCGGGCTTTCAAATCAAAGTTACGAGCGGCGTGGGAGCAGTGGATGATCGCTGGCGAACACAGCTTCACGAAAAGTGGCAGGCAGCGCCGGGCTTCTTACGCTACGATTTGTCAATGGATCGTTGCCGCCTGGGCGAACGTGTCTGCTTGCACGGTTGTTCGAGCTTTTGCCAAAGCCGGCATAATTTCTAAGGAGCCACATGGAAATGACGGTGACTCTGAGAACAAAGAGAGGGGACCCGGCTTTTTGGAAGGCTCGTTTGGGCAATTGTTCAATTCGGACACAGAAGATGAGGAGTTTGAGGGATTTGAAGGTGATGATGACTTGAGTAAGTTGTAAAATGTACAAATAAAGCACTACCGAACTCAGTTTTGCTTCCGTTGCCTTTTTAAAGCGTGTTTTTAGCGTGTGGGTGTAGCGCGCAAGAACTATATTTCCCAGCAGTCACTGCGCACCGGAACCCGGAAATAAGATGCTTCCGGTAGTCAGCGCTATTGCGTTTCGATGTTCATCCATATATAATATATAATATATATGCGTCTAATGAAACGGTGCGTGCTTTGTGTGTCTAAAATACAGAAATAGCACTCGTTACTGACACTGCGGCGTAAAATACGATGCGCCGAATAGTCGTGAAAATACGGTAATCCACCAATTCAAGAACTAAATATTCCTCAGGTTTTACATGATTTGACCACTAATCTTCTAACATGTATTTAGAGATAATTTGTGAAAAAGCTTTGACCTAGGAAGCTGCCATAGCTGAGGGGCACAATTTTAGTGGATAAAGATTTTTAGGTTGCTAAACATAGCTCTAAGCCGCCTCGTGGTGTAATGGTTCACTCGCCACACTTTGCTGCGGGCAGCCGCGGGCTCAATTCCCACTGGTGGCGGAATGATTGGGGGCGTGGATGGTCGTTTGTCTCTCTGTGTGCCCTACGACTCACTGGCGACCAGTCTAGGGGGTGTAGTCCGCCTTTCATCCAAAGCCAGCTGGGTTAGGCTCTCCCGCAACCCTTTCGAGGCTGGGTGGTATGGAAGATGAATGAATGAATAAACATAGCTCTGGTATCAGAAATGTGCATAGTGTTAGTCTTCTTTTATTTGTTCTGAAAGATTTTTGGACAGAGCACAGACAAGACACAGATAAATTTCAGTGGTCACTTCTCAATGGTTTATTTGGCACCCACGTGTTATCTGACTCCAATTTTTAAATTCTCCCAGTGGGCGTTAACTTAAACGTTTGTTGAGGAAAAAGATTGTCAAGATATGACACCTTTCTTCCAACTAAAGGAACAAGATATTTAGACAGGTCAGAAAAAGCTTTTACAATATTTTGTTTCTCTTTGAACAACTTTTATGACTGCCAGAACACATGATTAATTGTTTATACTGCAAATACTAGAGTCCTGTAGTACTCACACAATACTGTGAAGAATCAGGACAAACACAATGATCAGATAGAAGCAATCACTTTGATCAGTAAGCATGAACAATCCTACATTCTGGTGGGAAATTATATTTCGAATATGACACAAACCTTTAAGTTAATTTTTATAGCAAATAATTCATAACAATAGTTCAGGTAAGACTATAGTAAAAAAAAAGTTCCTCCCATATCCCAAAACAAGTTTGGACTGATTATGCTTATGTATGTCAATAGCAGCTCTACTGGGCTGGACCAGTACGTATATAGTTCTCATCTCATTTTTTGCATCGCTTCATCCTCATTAGGGTCACTGGGGGTGCTGGAGCCTATCCCAGCTGGCTCCGGGCCAGAGGCACGGGACACCCTGAATTGGTGTCCAGCCGATCAAAGGGCACAAGGAGACAGACAAAATTGCACACTCACACCCAATTTAGAGTGTCCAATCCGCCTACCATTCATGTTTTTGGAATGTGGGAGGAAACCGGAGTACCCGGAGGAAACCCACATAGGCCCGGAGAACATGCAAACTCCACACAGGTGGACGTGACCTGGATTTGAACCCAGGATAAAAGACCTGTGAGGCAGACGTTTTGGGATTACATTTTTGGGGGAATATAAATAATACCAATTCAAACCTTTCTTTATTTTTTTGGGTTGCAAAAACATTCTGATTGAATATCGTGTTGTAACGCTTGTTGTAAAGCTTGTTTCAAATCAAATAACAAAGCAAAATTTTGTGTCACGCCTTTGGTGATGTTGTGGCGTAGAAGCATGGAGTGGACCCAAATGCAGGGAAGTATGCAATGGACGAGTTGAATGCGCAAACAAAACTTTAATAACTGAGGCAGGAGTCTTAGAAAATAACAACGACAAAATCAGTCCTGACGGAACAACATGAGGGAATTTGGAAACATGGAACGTGGAAACAATGGAGAGTAAATCAGACGATCCGACAAAGACAAAACAATCATGTGAGGTTTAAATAGACAGGACTGGAACTGAAAATGGGGTTTCACAATACAGTGGTACCTCGTCACACGACCGCTCGTCATACAAAATTCTCGTCTTACGACGGAAATTTCGATCGAATAATTCGCCCGTCATGCGATCAAAATTTCGTGATGCGACCAAGCTTTTTTGCATATCTTTCGTGTATAACAATATCTACGAGCACTGAACGATTAATTCAGACGAGTTTCTCCTCCTACGCATCTACCAGGAAACGCACAACGCGCATGCGCGGGCAAAAAGAGGGCTTTCTGGGTAATGAAGTATACTCGTGCACACAACGCCGATAGGCAATGGCACTCTTTCTCAGAATGAAACTTCATTACCCACAATCAATACGTGGGTAAGCTGAGCTGTTGCATTTCCTGTTATTTTTATTATCTAATACGAGGAGTATTATATTACTTCTCGTTCGCTGCTCCTAAGAACATCAGCGGCACTGGCTCGCAATTCCCTCTTTGTAATATTTCTGGTCGCAACTCTCGCATAGGCGCCGTTCAAAGCGGTTGCAACCAGAGCCATTTCAACGAGGGAGTTGCGAGCCGGTCTTTATGAGCAGCGGAGCGAGTTATTCTATTGTGAGGACATTTGTGTGAATCATTTTCGGAATATTTTGAAAAAACATGCATACATACTCATACATACCTATATATAAACGTATATATGCATACATACACATAGATGTACATGTATACATACGGTAGGTCTTAACACATTTTTTTGTTAAAGAGCCTGACAGCTGATGGGAGGAAGGATCTGCGGAGTGAGGGTTTAGGGAGCTATTGCAACTGGCTGCCGCTTTGAACGGCGCCTTTGGAATACAGTGGTACCTCGAGATACGAGCTTAATCCGTTCCGGGACTGAGCTCGTATGACAAGTTACTCGTAACTCGAGGTAAAGTTTCCCATTGAAATGAATGGGAAACAAATTAATTCGTTCCAACTCTCTGAAAAAAACACCAAAAACAGGATATTGGATTGAAAAAAAATGTTTTATTTCTTATAATTCGCCATATATTGACAAAGTAATAAATAACGAGTGGTTTAATAGAAATAAAGTGTTTAATCTAACTAAAATTGGGCGGATTTCGCCGAGGGGAAAGGGGCTTCGGTTTTTTTTTTCTTCCACACAACGCACTCGTAAACAGAACAAACACTCCACCCTCACGTTCGCTATCGATGGGCTGTTTGCTGTCGTACTATTCCCTTCAAAATATTCCGAAAATGATGCACACAAATGTCCTCACAATCGGCGATCGCACCGCTGCTCATGGGAGCTTCGGGGGCGCTGGCTAGCGGCTCCCTTTTAGCTTGTAGCATCTGTGTTCGCATCCCCTCGAACGGCGCCTATGATAGAGTTGCTACCGGGGATGCTTTTGCGAGCACGAGTATACTTCATTACCCAGAAAGCCCTCTTTTCACCGCGCATGCGCGTTGTGCGTTTCCTGGTCTGAATACCTCATCCGGTGCTCGTAAATATTGTTATACACGAAAGATATGCCAAAAAAAATGCCATGGCAACCTGGCTTGGTCGCATCACGAAACTTTGACCGCATCACGGGCGAATTATTCGATCGAAATTTCCCCCGTAAGACGAGCATTCCGTAAGACGAGCATTCCGTATGACGAACGGTCGTATGACGAGGTACCACTGTATTGGCATGAGAGTATGACTACTTTCATTCCCTCGAATTTCGTACATAATGTAGACCATACATTGCCGTAATAATCGAAAAACTGCGAAATAGGATCATAACTATTTATTCTATTATTTGTACATGTTGTCACACCCATACAATATAAAAAAATGTAGATGCTAAATGATATACAATTATATGCACATGTTAATACTGTAATGTTTATTTATTTATTTACTAATATTTATAAATAAAATGTATGTAGAATGAATGTATAAATACTGTGCTCAACTCGGACAATAGCTCTTCTCTGCTTAATCTCAATCTCTGAATTGAAGATGATGAAAATGATGATTTAGCATGCAGGTTATAGACAGCTGGGTGGCCGGGCAGCTGAGTGGTTAGTGCGCTGGTCTCACAGTGGGGGTCCTGGGTTCAAATCCAGGTCAGTCCCCCTTTGCATGTTGTTCCTGGGCCTGCATGGGTTTTCTCT
Organism: Stigmatopora argus; assembly: GCF_051989625.1. NCBI lineage: Eukaryota > Metazoa > Chordata > Actinopteri > Syngnathiformes > Syngnathidae > Stigmatopora > Stigmatopora argus. The sequence goes on from NC_135410.1 coordinate 2,636,384, forward strand.
GGGTTCTCCGGTTTCCTCCCACATGCCAAAAACCTGCATGGTAGGCTGATTGGACACTCTAAATTGCGTTCGGTACGAGTGTAAGCGTGCCCTGCGATCTGCTGGCCACCGATTCAGGGTGTCCCCTGCCTCTGGCTCGAAATCAGATGTGATAGGCTCCAGCACCCCCCGTGGACATAGTGAGGATAAGACAGTTCAGAAAATGAATGAATAAATTACAGTGGTACCTCAACATACGAGTGCCCCGACATATGAGTGCCCGACATACGAGCAATTTGAGATACGAGTAAAATTTTGAGCAAATATTTATCTTGAGATACGAGACAAATTTTGATATACGAGCAGACAGCGGACGCAAGAGGCTGCTCATAAGAACATCATGGGCACTGTCTCTGTTCCCGCAACTCCCTCATGTAATGTCTCTGTGGTCGCAACTCCCTCTTGCAATGTCTCTGCGAGCACTGGATGGAGCGTTGCATTTTTTCAGTGTTTTTTTCCCGTTAGTCAGTGCGAATGGCGTATATACTGCTTCTTGTTGGCAAATGATCTTGCGTTATCCTATTGTGAGGACATCTGTGTGCATCGTTTTGGGAATATTTTAAAGGGAATACAAAAGCAAACAATCAATAGGTTGCATGTGTAAGTCAGGGGGGAGGCGGGGCAAATAGAGCCAACCTGGCCGGGAAAGGTATCAAAATTTAAAACAAAATTAGAATTAAGTTTAGTGTAAAGTTAGATTAAACTTATTTTTGAGTGTGTCTGCATCGTTATCCAAGTCCATTTAAATTTGTTTGTATTATCTTACGAGCGCGTTGCCGTGCAGTCAGGGTGAAGGCGGGGCAAATAAAGCCAAGCTGGGAGAAGATGGGTATCAAAATTTAAAACAAAATTAGAATTAAGTTTGGTGTAAGGTTAGATTAAATTTATTTTTGAGTGTCTGCATCGTAATCCAAGTTCATCTAAATTTGTTTATGTTATATTACGAGCGCATTGCCATGCAAAAAGTCCCCCCCTCTCTCCCCCCTCTCTCCCCCCTCTCTCTGTCCGTCTCTCTCTCTCCCCCCTGCGAAATAATTTTAGTACTATTAAACACATTTTAGTAATATTAAACCACTAGTTATTTGTTACTTTGTTAATAGATGGCGAATTGGAACAAATAAAAATGTTTTTCCAATCCAATATCCTGTTTTGGGTGTTTTTTCAGAGGGTTGGAACGAATAAATTTGTTTTTAGTTCATTTCTATGGGAAACGTTCGTTTGAGGTACGAGAATATCGACATACGAGCTCAATCCCGGAACGCATTAAGCTCGTATCTCGAGGTACCACTGTATTGAGAGTTTTATTCCAAGTCAGGCTCCTAGCCGTCCTATAAACTCAGAGGGCTCTATTTTCAGATTAGGGTGAGGGCGTCTGCCATAAGGTCATTTTTGACATTTTTTTATATATATTTTTTATTTGGATACTTGTTCTATACTAAGTCGCCAATGTTAAAGCTGAGAAGTGGAGGACAATAGTACTGTTACTAATGTGCTCATAGTATGAAGTAGCTATGATATTTATTATTTTGCTTGTCTTCCTTCCTTTCAAGAGCGTTTCAAAACAGGTGATGCGTGTTCTCTGCAGAATGCACTGCAGGGAAAATAAACATTTATAATCATGAATGCTCATGATCTATTTGTAATCAACCTACGCATTTTGATAGTAGGCTAATATAGATAGCTAAATAGAGCATGTGTTGCCTGCATTATAAGGGTTTTAATTTTTTTGCGGCTCCAGAAATATTTGTTTTTTTCATCCAAGGTGGCTCTTTCAACATTTTGGGTTGCCGACCCCTGCTTTAATATATGATAAATAAAAATGTTTGTGTGATTTAACAAGTGAAGAATATGCAATTGGGCGGCCCGGCGGCTGACTGGTTAGCGTGTCGGCCTCACAATGGGGGAGCTGGGTTCAAATCCAGGTCGGTCCACCTGTTTGGAGTTTGCATGTTCTCTGGTCCTGTGTGGGTTTTGTTTGGGTACTCCGGTTTCCTCCCACATTCCAAAGACATGCATGATAGGCTGATTGGACACTCTAAATTGCCCCAAGGTGTGAGTGTGAGTGTGAATGGTTGTTTGTCTCCTTGTGCCCTGCGATTGGCTGGCCACCAATTCAGCGTGTCCCCCATCTCTGGCCCGAAGTCAGCTGGGATAGGCTTCAGCACCCCCCGTGACCCTAGTGAGGATAAAGCGGTTCAGAAAATGAGATGAGATGAGAAAATGCAATTGATTCCTCAAGTGGAATTTTGTAGTACTGCGAGGTTGTGATGTGCCAACAGGTGTTGGGTGCTGTCAGAGATTGCTGTGGCCTTGGATATCACCTGCTGATGTATAGTCCAGGTCACAGTTCCCTTGTTGTTACAAGACACTTCCCTTCCATGCAACTAAAAATAATTCAGAAAATTTGTTGGTTGCTTACCTCAAGTTCAATGTGTTTAAGTTCCCAGAAGCAGCGCATGGTCCCCACCTTCTCCAGGTGTCTATAGAAGGCCAGGCGACCAAAACGAAGGCTGTTGCTGCGGTTGCGGATAGCCTTAAGCCCTTCCATTTTCTCCACAATGGGGGACATGGGAATAGGTGGCGGTACTGCTGATTCGAGACTTTTTCCATTCTTCATTCCTGGCCCGGTACAAGGAAACCTTTTGTCTGACCTGCAATTACAACAAACCATCTAACAATCTAGATTTCAAAACATCGTGTCACATTCTGCTGCTTGTTTGTTATTTTTCACTGAGGTTTGTGACTTCCTTTTCTTTTTTAAATGTTTTTTGATCTTAATAAATACATATTGAGCCGCCTCGTGGTGTAGACTGTAGAGGATCACTCAACTGATTTCGGTGCGGGCAGGCGTGGGCTCGATTCCTGCCGGTGGTGGTATGATTGTGAGTGCATATGGCCGTTTGTCTCTCTGTGTGCCCTACGACTGACTGGTGACCAGTCTAGAATGTAGTCTGCCTTTCACCTGAAGTCAGCTGGGTTAGAGTCTAACAACCCCCACAACCCTGTCGAGAATGCACGGTATGGGAGATGAATGAATATTAACATGTCTCCTTGGTTTGAATCATCTGCTTCAGGGTCCAAACTTCTGACTCTGTGGACCGTAACTGTTAGGTTTATCCAATTGTAGGTTTATCCTTAGGTATTTCCAATTCAGCTGTCAATAAAAAAGGCATCTGTAGTCACATCATCATTTAATTCTTGCAAGAAGAGAATACATCCCGCCGCTCGGCCGATCAAGATTATTCTAACGAGTGGCATTATGTCCTGCCCATTTAAGGCCTCAAATCAAAACAATTACAAGGTTATCGACTCGATCCAATTGCGTAAGCAAGAAACAAAACAATTCTATAATCAAGCAAACCTAGCGTCAAACTAGCGTCACAAATTAAAACAATATGCTTGATAGCCATCCGCTGAACCAACAACAATTTAAGCGTCCTTCACAGATCTTCATTGCGAACTTGCATCTGGGGAAAGGGTTGAGGCGTATCTTCCAGTAATCAGTCCTCGGAGCAAGGACTCAGTGTATTGTTTTATGTCTTTGCGAACTTGTATCTCTCGCTGGACCCAGCTGTCCTGGAGAGCGACCTTGGCGTAAGCGTTTGTCTTCACATATTAATTCAACTCTAACATAAAAGCGATCAACACATATATATATATATATTGTTTAATATAGTTACCTATTTAGGATGAGGCTTTATATTCATTGCAAACACATTTATAATAATGATTACTCCAACATTCCCCCCTATATTATAAATTTGCACATGATCCCCTTAATAAAACTTCCTTTCAGCTTTATTCCATTAATTCCAAATGAACATATAGTAACATCCCAGAATAAACCCAACATTCCCCCCTTTTATTATATGTTCGTTATTTATTTTATGGCAAATCCAAGAAGAGAGGGATATCTCCGTTGGCTGTTTTAATTTTACCCGCTTAGGCCCTACTCGTTCGGCAGGTCTGAAAGCAGAAAAACAAAATCATTTCATTTCAAATCATTTTTCATCCTCGGAATTACCATGCTCTTGAAATTCACTGCTTCCCTCAGTACGTCTCATCAACAGAGGATATAATTCATGCAATTTAGAATTTGTAGGGGCAATCGCAGTGGTCATAAGTCGGCTTATCAAAGATCTTAAGCAGGGAATAATACAACACCCACATATGTCAAAATCGTAGCAAAAAGGGCTACGGAAAATGCGACAGATTGGGCCAAATCCAAAGGGCTTATGCCACCAGCTCCAGGCGGATTCTCTGACTCCAGAATGCTTCTTCATATTGCGGTTGAGGGTCTGCAGGCCACTAATGGCTTGGGTGAGGGACCCACCGGGTGACGTGTTGTTCGGTATGAAGGTGCAACATTGATCTCCAAACATTGCACACACGCCCCCTTGCTCCGCAAGCAGCATATCAACTGCTATGCGATCCTGGAACGCCATAAGACTGGTGGCTGCCAATTGTTCCTTTATCGCCACAAATCCCTGTTCAGTATAGTTTCCAAGTTTTTGGACATTGTAATGCAGGTAATGTATCCGATCAACATTTTTGTTTGGAGTAATTAAAAGAAAAATATACTCCCAACCTGCTGCGATCTGATTAGCCAACTTATACTCATCTGGTACGCCCCGTGGATGCCAATCGCATCAATGTATGTCGGATCACCCTCTCTCCATGCCGATCGACGCCGTCGCGAGGGGCCCGCCATAATACCGGATTTCTGTGCAGCCAATTGTATCTCCTCTACTGTAGATGGAAAAACAGACACTGGTAATAGCAGTGAGACCAAGGCACAAAGTCCTGCTGCATTTTGGCAGGCGTCGTATAATTTGTTTTGGCCGCACCACCACCATAGGTCAGAACGTGGTACCAGGGTGTAGTCGGTTTTAGGACGTGGGCACACCACGTCTCATTTATCGCCTCCAGCTTCAGACCATGCCCTGTAAGGTTTTAAGCAGGTAAAATGATTTAAAAGCGACATGTGTTGAAAAGTTAGGCTTGTCCTTTGCTGCTCTTGTAACTGGGTAGACATTATTCCATTTCTCACAATTGGGGCTTACATTTTTATTTGTCATTATCTCCATTACACAATCAGGAGTAATTTGCGCGGGCACTACTCGTAAGAGAGGGCGGGGCCCCATACATGTTATGCAGGTTTGATTTAAAGTAATAGCTGCATTTTCCATCAACAATAACCATTTTTTTTCTTACCGCCTCCCGTTTGGGAACTCCCTGTTGCGGAAATGAATTCTCTGGTCATCTCAGATTTTAATTTTACTATGGCGGATCCGGGTGTTTCCATCTCTGACGATTTTCTCACCGTCTCATAGACATGGTCATTGTTGTTGAGACACAATTGTAGAATTTTGTAAAAAGAGTCTTCTCCACCTGCCCATGGACTTAGGAAAAACGTCAGACAAGGATCCACAAGTTAATTTGTCAGTCTGAATAATGATTTGTAATGCCCCCACCGTATGGTTTCATTTTATCGAAGGCCTGATGGTTTTTTCGCACGGGTGTGTCATCCAAGCTTGCCAATCTAGACCAGTTTCTGCAACAAGGTTTCCCCAATCTGTTTAAATCCATATGTATCCTTTGAAATGGATATGTAGCTTTTGTAGCTTGACATGAGGGGGAATCGCCCGTGTTTTGGCCATATATCTGCATATAGATTGAATATATATAACCTCCCCCTTTTTTGAGGCATGAAATTTACCATGACTCAAAATGGTAGCCCTCCTAGATAAGTCTTTTGTTTTTGTTTAGTCCCCCAGGTTCCCAAAATTTCGCATTGCAGAAATCAAAAAAATTTCATTAGGCGAAATTCTTTTCTTTTTGTTTCTGTCCTACTCTGCCACCGCCGTCCTTGAAAGGCTTATCAGCGATTTCAGAAATATTCCACCTTGATATTAGAATATTGATATATCTTGGTGGCCAGCCAATTAAAACACAAAAGACAGACACTCATCCACGCTCGCACTCATAATCAAGGAATTTAGAGTGCTCCCCCAATCATCCATAATTTTGGTTTGTTGGAGTAAAACTGGAGTACCCAGAGAAAACCTACGAATTCTTGAGGACACCAGGAATACTCCACACTCCGGAAGGTCTGGATCCACTCCGCATTAGTAGATCCTCGAACCGCAAGATTGATGCCTGAAGAAACTAGATAATTAATGTATTAGATCCACATGCCACATATCTAAAAATAGAAATTTGTTCAATTGCCACCGCCCCTTACCCCAGTCAGTCAGCATGTAGACTGCCAAGCGAGTGGCTGTGATTAACTATCTATTCGCCAATAATGCAATAACGGAAAAGTTGTGACACATTGAAACACACACACCCCCTTTTAGTATTTTAACCGTTTGTAAAAACTTTATCTCAATGTTATGGATTAAGTTACACCCCCTTTCAATGTTATCGAATTTTGCCCATTCTAGTCAACCCATCTACTTAAAGCATTTCTCCAAGGTTGATATTTTATAATTTGGAGATGTTATTTTTAAAACAGACATTATTTCATCACTTGTTTCACACCATGAAAGGACCCACCTGAATTTGTTGTAGATATTCCCCTTTATCTAAGCTTGTTATTGCCAATCGTTATCACCGTAACATTCAGGTGTATTAACCCCATAATTGCAATGCAGTAAGTTTTGGCTAAATTCTTAATTTGTATGCCCCTAAAGCAATAGGCAGTAAAGTCCCAATAGTCATCAATATGACCTATACCAAAGCATATGCCCCCTTCAGGTCAAACAGGGAACGTCTTTTGTGCACTTAAAGACGCTCCATGCTTCTTCTAGGGAAACCATGCCTATCCTAAATCAATTATCTTATCTACCCCAGCCAGGTTCAATTTACCTAATAATTTGGACGAATGCCACGAAATTTCTCATGCCATTTCTGCATTGTTAAATTCATGTCTGATCTCTTTAACAACCAAATAACTCTTAGTACCTAAAACATAATTTGTAAATCACCCCATACTATGTTTACTTAAGATAAGAGCTATTTCTTATAGCTTTCTGTTACCACAAGGAAAATCTACAATAATTAAATTAGAGAAATCAACCTTTTACTAGGCATTTCCTGATTACAATTTTCAATGCTTAATAAAGGACCCTCAAATTGTCACCAATATGCCATAATATTGTAAAAAAAAAAATCCATTCATTTTTCTTTAACCAGCCAATCACCTATATTGAAGTATTTTGAACAATCCAACCATTCAAAAACTGTAATAATATCGTTTTATCCTCCAAAACTAGCTCTCTTCAATCAAGAGCCCTTTGAACTTCACAAAAAATAAAATAATAATAATCATAATAGCATTATTCCCAATTCCAAAGCTTTTACCAAATCATTTTTTTTAAACAGATTTGCTATCTTATTAAATCCCAAAAATAAATGCGAAGGTCATTGCGGAAACCCTGCTGCTTTTATTATGAAGTGTTTAACGGAAGCGCGCTCTTAGCCGCTAACTGTGACCTTCACGTATGCTGCGAAGCAGCTTATCTTTTGTTGACATTCCTAAGTGCTCTCTTTTTCTTTTTGAGCACAATGCTTCGCCTCCTGTGCACAATTATAACGCTTTTTAGAGAAGACTAAATTAATTACACTCCCGATATCCAACTATATCACAATATTTTGCCAAGACCCCATAATCACAATATGCTGCAAGCATAACTATATCATAGCAAAAACCCATTTCTGCCCTCAAGTTTGCTTCAGCACCCCAAGGCCAATTATTGTTCTCCACGGAAGGGGTGCCCCAAAAATTTTAGTCGCTTGTGCGGTCCGCGCGCATACTATACTGTATTATAATGTCTAACACCGTCAAATCAGCCGCACCAAAACAGAGCGCTTCCCCCGCAATCGACGCATTATTTGGCAAGTTTAGAGTATGACAAAAACGCAGTTTTGGCAACCCCGCTAAACATTTAATTGGCTGTTTTGTATTTCTGTTAACCAAAATATTCCCGCTAGCAGACGGGAATGAAACCAGGATAAGCCACAATAAGCCATTTCATTCCAGTACATTGACAGTACATTTAGATACTATTAAAAAGTATGTCTAGCACTTGGAAATAACCATTTAAATTGCTGTTTTACAACTTTCAGCATCATACAAAAAATTCCAATTGAATTCATTCACAAAGAATGTGATCTCTGGTTTAAAATTAGCTCCACCTCCTCATGTTCAAAATCCTCATTAAAATCATTTTGAGCAGGCCTGTCTTTGTTTTTAGAGACCTTTTTGTCCAGGCAATCACGCGATATATGCCCCAATTCTCCGCGCTATCTTTTATTTTTATTTTACACAACGGACCCGTTTTATCACTCTTCTTTCTGTGGAACAAGTCGCCTCGCTTGTATCTCCCTTCACATATTATATAGATTACTTCTATGCTTAGTGCGTATTTTATCCCGCAGGTTTTAATATTTCATGCATATTTAAGCTGGCCAGCAAACCCATATTTGTTTATCCATAAATTTAGGTGTTTAACCCTTGTAGCGCTTTGATTTTCAACAAATTTCAAAATCCCCATTCTTTGATATTTGAGCTGCCCATTTTGAAGGGAGCTCGCGTGCACTCAGTTATCAGTTAGCAAATTTCTTTTCCGCGGAAGGACACACGTAACACACGCAACACGTAACACACGCAACACAAATGTATACCCTAGCCTGATATACTGTCAGAGTTATATTTGTACCTTTCCGGACCGCGGCACAGGACACCCCGAACTGCCCCTAGTTTTATAGACTCATGCTCTGTCTCTTTACCTGGCAGCGACTAGTATACCCAGGGTTTTTACGCAGTCCCCTGGACGCGAGTCGCATTTAAAAAATGGACCTCACGTGCAATGCCCCTTCGCGCATTTGGAACCCGTCAACAAACGCAGACATTCACGTGGACTTACCAGATATGACCCCAGATGTCTCTTTCAGAGGGTTAGTCGTCGAAACCGTCGAGAACCCAGGCGCTCCTTCGAGTTATCCAGCCCGGAAAAGGGTATTTAAGCGCCGTGCCGGGTTTTCCAGATATCGAACGGAAGCGACCTGGATTCTGCTTCGGTATCTTGACCACAGGCTCGAAGGACCAAATGTTAGGTTTATCCAATTGTAGGTTTATCCTTAGGTATTTCCAATTCAGCTGTCAATAAAAAAGGCATCTGTAGTCACATCATCATTTAATTCTTGCAAGAAGAGAATACATCCCGCCGCTCGGCCGATCAAGATTATTCTAACGAGTGGCATTATGTCCTGCCCATTTAAGGCCTCAAATCAAAACAATTACAAGGTTATCGACTCGATCCAATTGCGTAAGCAAGAAACAAAACAATTCCATAATCAAGCAAACCTAGCGTCAAACTAGCGTCACAAATTAAAACAATATGCTTGATAGCCATCCGGTGAACCAACAACAATTTAAGCGTCCTTCACAGATCTTCATTGCGAACTTGCATCTGGGGAAAGGGTTGAGGCGTATCTTCCAGTAATCAGTCCTCGGAGCAAGGACTCAGTGTATTGTTTTATGTCTTTGCAAACTTGTATCTCTCGCTGGACCCAGCTGTCCTGGAGAGCGACCTTGGCGTAAGCGTTTGTCTTCACATATTAATTCAACTCTAACGTAAAAGCGATCAACACATATATATATATATTGTTTAATATAGTTACACATTTAGGATGAGGCTTTATATTCATTGCAAACACATTTATAATAATGATTACTCCAACAGTAACAAGTCTCCCATGAAGGACCATAGAAGTGATACTTTTAAGTGTTCTCTGAAAATGAATATGTTCCTGCAAGTTTCAAAATTACAAAATATTTGTTTATTTTAAAATTATTTTTTATGATTTAAGATGCTTTTTTTTATTTTTCATTCATTTTCTGAACTGCTTATCCTCACAAGAGGGCACAGGGATTGCTGTAGCCTATCCCACCTAACTTCGGGCAGTAGACGGGGGACACCTTGGACTGGTTGCAAACAAAGCGCAAGGCCGTTTTTGGTTACGATTTGGTTAAAAAAAGATAACACAAAAGTCTCTTTTTGTATCCATATGTAATAAATTGCTATTTTCCAAAGTAATGTAATTCATTCAGCCATTGTAGCTCTACAATTAATTAATTGCATAGTCCTTAATTAATCAGATCATTTTTTACCAAGAACTTTTTGCACAGCCTTCATTGATTGTTGTGCAGTGTGTGATGCCGTGTCATTCTCTTGAATCGAGGTTTCTTGAACGTTGTGGGGTTATCTCAAGAATAAATTGTACACAACTCAACCAGGAACTGTGGATGAGTTAATAGAAATAATTCAGGATTAAACTCATAGTATCCCAGTTGAGATATTGCAGTAATCCATCTACAAGATGTAATTTAAAACAGAGAAATCTCATCATTGTCTCTTAAATGGCATGTTTTGAAAGTAAAAATAATGGAATATAGTACACAAACAATTAATATTAAAATTATTTTGTCAAGTACAACAACTGATGAGTTACCATAGTCCATTTTGCAACTGTGTAAATTTGCATTCCTGTACTCAGTGCCACCATGTCAAAGGATTACTCTAAAATCCATATCTGAGTATTCCACACTATGCTTGCCAAATGCTTTGATCCATTCCACCAGTTGGGAGCGGCATCACATTATAAAAGGGATGACTGATGAGATTAAGAAATTCAGCCTGACGCCTGTTTGAGACAGCTGTTTATTTTGCTCTACCTTTTGAGCCCCCAGGGGGGTCATGTAAGATTACTGAGTATATTTTTAGCCCCAGAATGTACATGTCCTGGCTGCGCCATAGAATTAGACAGTCTGAAGTTCAACACAGTGCGTGACTGTCTGATGCAGCCAGGATTCTCCTCCATCCCCAGGGGATTTCTTGGGGTAGGATTTCAGCACTAAAACCACAAGGGTGACCTAGAGTGGACAGCTGGTATTGCTCCTAACAGCCACTCTTTAACTCCAATGATTTACAACCATAATTCTAAAAAAGTAAAGCCACAGTGTTAGTAAACACCAACATCCAACTTTGTTTGTAACATGTCCCCTCTATGAATACTGTAACGTAACTAATATCACAGCATTTGTTTTAATTTTATGGTTTTTATTAATGATGTTATCGTAAATTTGTCAAGTATTGCATTATTTCCTTCTTTTGCATTTGAAAAAGGTATTTTTATTTCTCAATACAAGAGTTATGTACTTTGGTGTTGTTGTTGCAGTGGCGGGCGGTGCATTTTCTGGTAGCGCCTTCAACGTATCAATCCAACCCTCAAAAACTATTTTATGGCTATAAAACCGCTACTGCAGCTACAGCTGCGACACAAAAGATAATCAATAAATTAATGCACAAAAATGGGGTAAAATCCACTTCCTAGCAGCATTTCATGATTAAATACAAATACTGGAGCTTTTTCAGACAGCGATGAACGTCAATGGCGTACGGGCAAACATTGCCCGAAAATGGGGTCAAATCCAGCCAAAAACAGCATTTATTGATTAAATACAAATACTGGAGCTTTTTAGACATCAGAACCGGGCCCGGAGTATCATTTCCCCGGTAAAAAGACAGCGATGAACGTCGATACGTCCATACGTGAAATGACAAAAAATGCACTAAAATGAGGTCAAATCCACTTCCTAGCATAATTTATTGATTGAATACAAATACTGAAGCTTTTGAGACATTACAACCAGGCCAGGGGGGTGATTTTTCCCGGGAAAAGACAGCGATGGACGTCAATGGTGAAACGCCAAAAATTAAACTGGGGTAAAATCCACTTCCTAGCAGCATTTTGTGATTAAATACAAACACTGGAGCTTTTCAGATATCAGAACTTGGCTCACAATTGAAATATTATTTAGGAATATGGCCATATTTTACTCACCAAAAATCCTTTTTACACAATATCCATCCTCCTTTCTTTCTTCCTTCTTTCCTATCGCCATCAAAGCTAATGATGAAAGTCGAGCCTGTCCTGTCATATTTCTGGCATAGTCCGTTTTGAAAATGGCTTTAAATCAAAACAACAATATACTATTTGCTTGTGGAGCTAAGTTAGCACACTGAAAGTGCCGCACACACCATATTCCCGGCTGTAACAGGCTTGCTAGCTTCGGAGTTGACCGCCCTTTCTTAATGATGTCCTTTTTCTTTTCTGGAAAAGTCCGTCTGGAAAATAGCTTTGTGAGAGAAATCTGCAACAGAATTCATTTGTTTTTGCCACTGTCGGCCATGTGGGTGGAGTTTGCGATCTCTGGCTGCTTTGGCCCGCCTACTAACCAATCATAGTTTGTGAAAGCAATGACATGTCCCAGCCAGCAAAATGCTAACGCCTATGAAAAATCATTGTGGGGTTGCCAACTCGAAATCTGATTGGTTAAAAGCAACAGTCTAGTTTAATGCAGCAGAGCCCGCAAGAACTGATTGTGAAGGCTTTGAGGCAGATCTGATCTGGCAACAAATAATGGCTGAAATGTGATTGGTTAAATGCTTCAATATGAAAACACACATCTGGAAGCAGTGCAACCAGGGGGAAAAGCAATGAAAGGAAGCTAACAGACCATTTGGAATAATAAGTATTGATGGACAAAATATAATATGATTCAGATATTTCTTAGGCCAGCAGAGAAGGCCTTGAAGGCCCTGACGGCCCGCCACTGTGTTGTTGTTAGGTCACCACAGGCACCTGACGATTACCCTCAGCAGCGCGAGAGCTGCCACTGGAACGCAGATTAGTTCATCCAGGGGGTAGCCGGAGGTGTGGGGCAGTGCGAATATATCCGGCTGGATGAAAAACGTAGGGCGCCACGTTCCTGGGTGGCAGCTCTGGGTGGTTTTGTTGGATTCGCAGGCCGCGACGGGCGGCCTCTCGGGAGACACCTCATGAAGGTTCCAACTGTTGTCTCCCTGTACTGTGGTTGAAATTACCAAACACGATATTAAATATTCGAATAGGAAGAAGGGCTTGAATGAAGAGGATAATAAGGATTCACTTTAAGGTGGCAGTTGCACATCTTAAGCTACAGATCAATACAGTAAAATTTAAATAGGAATGCTCTTAAAAAAATGAAACAAAATCTCAGTTTGTCACAGACATGGATGAGGTTAGGGTTAGCAACAAATTTATGAAAGGCATCATCTACTGTCAACAATATAATTGAAAATATTTTAAGATGATGGTAAAAATCAATGTAGAAACCAACATTTAAAATTGGTGACCTTCGATTCCTAAGGCATCAATGCATAAAAAATAAACATCCTTGTTTGCATGATATTCCCACATGGTCCATTTACTGTGATCCTTCATCACTTCACGGCTTCAACATTCGTGGATTCTGTACATCCCATTTTTTTTATCCAAAGCATAAAAAAGTTCATCAAAATGTCAAAATTCACACTGAAATTTGCAAGTGGAAGACAAGATAAAAAATGACGGAAGTCAGAGGCCCGCTTCTTCTTCGGTGGTGAATTGGGTGGCACACAGCGCTGAAGAAGAAGCCACATTTCCCCGTAGAAGATGAATGATATTAAAAGGCCGACATCGTGCCTTCTCCTGTTTTGTTGCGAGTGAATTTCCCATCGCGGACATCACTTGTTGAGAAACACTTTGCCGATCTTATGTTAGCTTTATTTTGTAGTTGAAAATGCCTCCTAAGTCTCTTGGCATCCAATGACCGCAGGAAAAAACAAAACATGATCACATTCATTCATTTTCTGAACCGCTTTATCCTCACTCACTAGGATCACTTGGGGTGCTGGAGTCTATCGCAACTGACTTTGGGCCAGGGGCGGTCGCCATGTCCACTGTGCGCCGAATCCCGCCCAATCACAATTCCAGCACCAAATGGGTGGAGCACGAAAGGTGTTATCATACCTCATCGCTGATATTCTCAAGCCAGCCAGATCTAGACCTCATTGCTGGATCATCTCTATCAGAACGAAGTGATGCCCATGAGCATCTTACTTTTGCTGCACTAGAAGTCAGCGACACCAACTGACCTTCGGGTCTTCCCCTCAGGGGTCGCCACAGCAAAACGCCTCAGAAATAGATTTGGCAGGGATGGAAAGAAAGGCGATTAGCAACACAGGCAGTGAGTAAAACATAAGTCATCTGAAAGCCAAGAGAAGGAAATACGATGAACCATATTGAGATGTGGGAAAAAAACGGTATGTTTGTTTTGTCAAAATGGGCGACCAGGTTACCTGTCATTTCCCCGCCCCTGATGTATTGCCTACCTCATGTGACCTAGGTGTTTCTGATTGTCTCACGTCAACCCATGTCTGTCAGTTCTTGTCGGATCGTTGCTGGTGTGTCGCTTGTGTTCACGTGTGCTCCCCCATGGGCAGTACTCCTTGTCTCCCCGCGTCTTCCCCATCAAGGTTTGGTTTTGTTCGCTTGGTTTCTAAGTCTTTGTTATTTTTAAAGTTTCTCTTAGTTCACCTTCACTCTCCATCTCTGCCTGTTTCCATGCTTTTGGGTTCAACCACGCTCCATACACCGCATATATAACAGAATGATCTGACCAGTTATCGACCATGCAGGTCATCCACCTACCGCCAGCTCTCCATCTCACCATGCTTTCCTCGCTAGGCTTTCCCTCGGGAAACATACGGCTCTATCTCCATCGCCCTCCGTCGATCCATGCTTCTATCTTGTCTCAGATTCAGACTTTTCTGAATGTGAGGACGATCCAGGTCTAATTGACCTGCTGGACTCGGACCCAGAATATGACTTCCTGGCCCCATATTGTTCATAAGAGTTTGACCGGGTAGGTGGTTGACCGGGTAGGCGGTTGACCGGGTAGGCGGTTGACCGGGTAGACGGTTGACCGGGTAGGCGGTGGCGACGCCAGTGACGCCGTGCCGGAAGAGGCCAGGACTGCGGCCTTGACAGCGGAGGCCAGAGCTGCGGCCATGTCGGCAGAGGCCCGGATGTGGCCGTGACGGCAGAGGCCAGGACTGCAGCCATGATGGTAGAGGGCATGACTGTGGCCATGACGGTCAGGACGGCAGTGATGGTGGAAGCCAGGCCTGCGGTCATGTCGGCCTAGACAGCAGTGACGGGGGAGGCCAGGACTGCGTCATGACAGCCAGGACATGAGAGAGGCAGACGTCGGAGAGGCGGAAGCCGGCAACATGGAGGACAGTGATGTATGCAAGGCAGCCTGTGAACTATCGTACTTCCAGGGCGAGACGGATGCCAGCGATGTGGAGGAGAGCGACGCAGGCACACAGGAGGCCTGTTCAGAGTGGGGCGACCTGCGATACTGCCGGCGCTCCTGCAGCGACCGTTAAGGAGACTGTTCAGAGTGAGGCGACCTGCGACATTGCCATCGCTCCTCCAGAAACCATTCAGAGGTGATCTGTGACATCACCGTCGCTCCTCCAGAAACAGTTCAGCGTGAGGTGACCTGCGGAATCACCGACGCTCCTGCAGAGTCTGTTCAGAGCAAGGCCACCTACGACATTGCCGTCGCTCCTCCAAAGATCGTTCAGGGTGAGTTCACCTTCAACATCACTGTCGCCCCTCTCCAGAACGTTCAGGGTGAGGTGCCCGCTTCCTCGTGGGCCGGCCCGGATTACCGCCGCTTTCTCATGGGCCAACCCGAATGAACGCTGAACCAGCCAGACAACCGTTTCCTTGTGGGCCATTCAGGACATCCACCAGATTGACTACGTTTTCGGGGAGCGTTTTGTTTTGTTTTTGTTTTATAGGACATCTGGAATCCGTCCCTTAGTAGGGATGTTACGTCGCACATTGGGTTGGTCTGGTTTTGATGTTTTTTTTGCTGTGTTACTTGGCCATGTGATTGCCCATTGCATTCATCTGCCGTTTCCCCGTCCCTAGTGTATCTCCTGCTTGCTACCTCTCATGAGACCCAAGTGTTTCTGATTGTCTCGTCAACCCATGTCAATCCATTTAAAACCTGTGTATTTGTCAGACCTTGTCGGATCGTCGCTGGTGTGTCGCTTGTGTTCACATGTGCTCTCCCATGTCCAGTGCTCCTCGTCTCCCCGCGTCTTCTCCATCAAGGTTTGGTTTTGTTCGCTTACCATATTTTCTCGTATATTAGCCGCCTCCGCGTATAAGCCGTACCCTTAAAATTGCCTTAAAATTGTTGAAAATTTCAATTTCTCTTGTATAAGATACCCCTTGATTCACAATTTTCACCTTCATACTTATGGTTTTAATAGGGAGTACAAATGTGTTATGTTAAAGGGAAAAATCTTAAGAAAAATCCTCGCACGTGGTATTTCTGAGATACTGTGTGAATCGAACGGATTGTCTGCTGGATTGCACATTCCGAAAAGGTGTTACCTACATGTAAAAAATTAAAAAAGGAAGTCCTGTGAGCAGTATAACCAGGAACTATGTCCGTAGCGGTCTAGTTTTCACTAAGTCTCTGGGTGCAATAATAGCATGAGATACACATTACGCCGGTATCAAGACCTTTGATCAGCCTTAACAACTATTGGGATGTGCTGACATGGTAAACACTACGAACACGTATCAAGGCTACTCACGTCTGGTCAGTCAGAGCACAGTTAACTACGGGACAATGGCGGGGCCCTGAGCGAGCAATGGCAGGGACAGGTTTTATGCAAGATACGTTTTTCTTGTATTTCATTTATAGACGTCTAAATAAATCTTGTTTAGCATTTATCTTGTTTATCTTTTCTCTATTTTGAAATAAAAGGGCCGTATCGGCCGCATTGTCTTGCAGTGTCGTGCATGTCAAGTCTATTTTGTACGCATATAAGTGTACCCCTTGATTCAGTCATCATTTTTTTTAGCGAAAAATACAGCATATATGCGAGAAAATACGGTAGTTTCTAAGTCATTATTTTTTAGAACCTTTCCCATATAGTATGAAACCAAATAATTTAGGACGTTTTTTCAGTGAAAATATGCTGAATATTTGCAACATCTCATCTCATCACTTTTGCTTATATAGTGTAAACAAAACAATGTCATGAACAAACTAAGCTAACAAAAAGAATTGATAAACGTCGAGTCGCTTTTGTTACTGACAAAAATGTTACTAGTTATTTCCTAATTGTTGTTCAATACTCTTTCTTTAATTTTAACAAGGATACAATCTTATGCAGAGGTGTACTTGGAATTTTAAAGAAAATGATATCTTTACAGTTATAGCATAGAGTTGGAGCCGCAAAACGTTCAATTCTTTCTGTCGCTGTCCCTGAAGGGGTGTGCCAATTTAGGTTTTCCATTGATATTTTTGTGTATTGTGTTCATCCGATGTTTGGTGTTAATGTGTATTTTTTTCATTTTCTTTCTATATATTTTATAATGCAAACCGTGTAGTACAATTTTGAGCTTAGAAATGACGTCAGGACATAAAAGAGTGGTCATCTGACCAACGGAGAGGGCTGTTGGGAAGGATGCACTTTGTTCAGACTGTAACAATTGAAAGATGATGCGTGCAACAATTTGGTTAAGGCTTAGCATCTCCTAATTCAAGCCAGAAAGCGCACACAGTAAGAAAATTGTAGTTGTTGTCTATTTGTTTATAAGAGATATTTGTTTTAATTATTTTGTTGTAAATAACAATATTGTAATGGAATATTTATGTTGTTTCAGTTTTTCACTGTGTTTTCGTTGTTTGATGCTTGGAGCAAATAAAAACATCATTCCCGTCATATATCAATCGTGTGTTTTAATTTTGACCTGTTTTTGATCGTAAAATTTTCACAGTGTTGCATGCAAACAGAATAGTTAAGCAAATGGCAGAGGGAAAATTAGACACAAATGTCCTAGAAGGAGTAATTACAGCTGTTACGACTCCCCCTGGTGGTAAGATGTACCAGGGAGTCGCAACTACCACTGCAGAAAAACCCGGCCAATGAGGAGACAGACACACAAGGCAATTAACATTAAATGACAATTTTTTAACACCAAAGTCAACAGAAAACCGGGACTACGAGACAGCATAGGGGAAGCAAAAGATACTAAAGTGGCACCCTTAAATGAAAAAGGTTTTAAAAAAAACACCCCCCCAGACAGGTGTTCAAATGAACACCCCAAAATACAGGAAATAAGGCCTAAGGGTGCCACTGTGAGAATTGATGGAATAAAAGTCGAGACACAGAAATAAACTACATGTACAAGTGCAAAACTATATGTATACCCCGGGGTGTCTAAACTTATCTAAAGTCCCCCTCTGCAGCCCTAAATAATTAACTTTATCAAAACATAAGTACCCAATATAACAATGAATACTCTACTATACTGATATGTAGATACTATGTTGATACTAATACTGAATGTACTCACAAATAAGGTGAAGCTAGGGCAAACAAAACTTACTTAACTTTAGACAATGGTGTCTTCTAAAGCAAGTAAGGACTCCACTGCCTTAGCACCTGCATGCCAGACAGTCGAGCCCAGAACTGCAAAATAGGAGGGTTTAACTAAGGCCAGGATGTGGACCGTGATTGGAGGAGGGATGAGTGGGAAGTCGTCACAGCTGTGTTGGCCTGGGCAGGGCTAAAATTAAAAGGTTAATTGACCACCAGAACGGCAGCACCATGAACAATGGCCAAGTGATCCTCTGCCACAGGTGTGGAGCCACAGTTCCAGGCAACTGCAGAACAAAACCAAATATAAAATAATATAACCTACAACATAATGTATACCCAGGCTGACAGCCGTAACAACAGCTCTGGAAAAAGAGGAGACAATGACAAATTTAGATGTTGTACGTGATGAAACAGAAAGATTGGAAATTTAAGAGCATAGCTGCAATTAATGCAGATCTTCAATCCTTCGGTGTATATGAGCCAAGATTAAGGCAAGAATATGAGAGCTTGTGCACCATGACCACACCATCTCCAGACATTAGAAGAGAATGGATAGCTGCTCTTCAGTGACAACAGAAGTACTAATACTTTTAAAAATCTGCTATGCAGAAAAGGATAAAGAGTTTTACCCTAAGACAGTGAAAGAATCACTCTTGAAATTGCTGGAAAGAAAGGCTGCCAGGGTGATAAATGGTTCGACGGTGTCAAGACTAGCAAGGTGAAGTCTGCAAGGTAGCCATCTGTCACAAAAGAAGGCAGAGGTGGCAGCACGATTGGCTTCGAAACGTGCTGAAATTGCTTGGGAAAAGGAAATATCCGAACAAAGGAAAAAGATTAAAAATTATGGAAGAGGGATATGGAGGCCATAGAGGCTAAATGCAAGGTATATGCTGAGGAGGAATCAAAGTTAAATACTAAAAAAGGAGAAAGATTGCCTCCACGTCAGTTTCCGACACAGCATGACAACGCTCCACCTGGACAGGTGCCCCAAGATGTGTCAAGCTCACTTAGTGTTGAAAGCAAAGTAGCCCTAACTTCCAATGAAACTTTGTTGGATGAAACCTTAAAACAGTCCCTGGTAATGACTAGACCACCAGCACCAGAGCCATTCCGTGTCTCAGTGAAGGAGTTTCCGCCCATCACACCTACCTCTGTGATATAGGGACTGGAGACGGATTTTCTTGAGACAAACCCAACGGAAAAGATAATACAACAGAAAGACTTGCAGGTTTTATGCATGAAAAATGACAAGATAAGGCACAATGAAGAAGAACATCTGAAGATGCCGCGACCATTTAGGGTACGTCTTCAATTGCCAAACAATAGGCAATTTGCCACCATGTTCCTGAAACAGTTAAAAGGAAATACAGACGCTCCCCTACTTACGAACATTCAACTTACGAACAACGGTACATACGAACATGTCTGCAAATTCATTCATTCATCATAGGCGCCGTTCAAAGCAGCTGCTAGTTGCAGTGGCTCCCTAAACCCTCACTCGTATTCTGTGTTTTTAGGGCTTTTTTAGAGCTTTTTTATCCTTTATTTTTACATTTTATTGTCTCTTAAGATTTTACTTGTTACTTTCCTTTATATATTATATTCCAAACTTTAATGTTTTAAAACTTTACTTTCAAGACTCTACTCCGAGACTCAAGTTGTGCGAGAGGCAGTCTTTGAGCTATTAGTTTAGTTTATCTTTTGGGAATTCTGGACATTATATTTTGACCCACTCAGCCATGCCTCCGCTGTCTTACACAAAGGATCAGCTGTTAGCGCTACGCAACACCTGGATTCCCCTGGACCTGGACCTGGACCTCCCCGCGGAGTTAAAGAGGAAGAGAAGAGGATGCAGAGCTGGACGAAAATGTCAGGAGAGAAAGCGACGCTTCAGACCCAGCATTCCATCTATTATTATGGGGAACGTAAGATCTCTCCCCAATAAGATGGAAGAGCTAACGGCGCTGACCAAACAACAACGACAATATCGGAATATCTGCATTATGTGCTTCACGGAGACCTGGCTGAATGAACTAATTCCGGACTCTCTCGTCTCCTTGGACGGTTTTCAGCTGGTGAGGGCGGACAGAGATGCTGAGGAGAGCGGTAGGAAGAAAGGGGGGGACTAGCTGTTTTTATTAATAGTAGATGGTGCAGCCCCGGGCACATTACTGTGAAGGAGCGACTCTGCACTCGAGATATCGAGCTAGTAGCTGTTAGCATCAGGCCGTTTTACATCCCCCGGGAGTTCTCGCACGTTATCATAATAACTGCGTATATACGTCCCTCGGCCGATGCGACAGTCGCCCGCGAGCTGCTTCACGCCACTGTGTCCCGGCTGCAAACGTCACACCCCCAGTCTCTCTTTCTTATCTCTGGTGACTTTAACCATGCTCCCTTGGCTTCTACTCTCCCCACCTTCACTCAGTTTGTGAAGTGCCACACCAGGGAACAAAAAACTCTGGACCTGCTGTATGCCAACACAAAGGAGGCATACAGCTCAGTCCCCCTGCCCCCACTGGGCCGCTCAGACCACAACCTGGTCCATCTGATCCCCACCTACATCCCTATGGTGAGGAAAATAAAACCTACCACGAGGATCATACAAAGATGGACCGAGGAGACCAGCATGGTACTGAGGGACTGTTTTGAGACCACTGACTGGGAGGTGCTGTGCAATTCACATTGTAATGACATTGACAGCTTGACCCACTGCATCACAGATTATATTAACTTCTGTGTTGAGAAAATTGTACCCTCCAAGAAGGTCCGTTGTTTCTCCAACAATAAGCCGTGGGTCACCAGGGATCTAAGGGCCCTCCTGAACAAGAAGAAGAGGGCTTTTAGGTCTGGGGAGAAAGAGAGCCTGAAAATGGTCCAGAAGGAGCTGAAGAGAGAGATAAGGAAGGGTAAGACCATCTACAGGAGGAAGCTGGAGAACCAACTCCAGAGAGGCAACACCAAAGAGGTCTGGAGGAGCTTGAGGACTATTTCGGGCCATGGAGGCAACAGCGAGAGAGACCCGGAGTCTGGCGGCAGGGAGTGGGCCAATGAACTGAATCAGTTCTTTAACAGATTCAGTCCTG
This sequence comes from Stigmatopora argus, assembly GCF_051989625.1. Classification (NCBI taxonomy): domain Eukaryota; kingdom Metazoa; phylum Chordata; class Actinopteri; order Syngnathiformes; family Syngnathidae; genus Stigmatopora; species Stigmatopora argus. The sequence goes on from NC_135410.1 coordinate 2,657,856, forward strand.
CCCCCACTCCCCTGACCCCCCAGACCAGAAGCAACGCTCCCCCCTCGTTCTCCTCCTCTTCCTCCCCCTCTTCCACCGGTCTCTGCATTACTGTCGATCAGGTGATAAAACAGCTCAAGAAGATCGAGGCAAGGAAGGCTACCGGTCCAGACGGCCTCAGCTCCAGACTACTGAGAGAGTGTGCGGATCAGCTTGGTATAGTGATTCTGCATATTTTCAACCTCAGCCTCAGTCTGCAGAAGGTCCCCACCTTGTGGAAAACTTCCTGCATGGTCCCAGTTCCTAAGACTGCGTACCCCAGGGAGCCAAACCACTTCAGGCCGGTAGCATTAACCTCTCACCTGATCAAGACATTGGAGAGAATCATCCTAAATCACCTCAGCCCCCTGATGAATGCAGAGCTGGACCCTCTGCAGTTCGCCTATCGTCCAGGCATTGGTGTGGAAGATGCTACCACCTACCTGATGCACAGGTCTCTTTCACACCTGGAGAACGCGGGAAGCACGCTGAGAATGATGTTTTTTGACCTCTCCAGTGCCTTCAACACCATTCAGCCGGTTCTACTGAGAGGGAAACTGGAAGAGGCTGGAGTAAGGAACCACCTAGCCGCATGGATCATCGACTTCCTCACTGACAGACCACAATATGTGAGACTCCAGGACTGTACGTCTGATGTGGTAGCTTGCAGCACGGGGGCCCCACAAGGCACAGTGCTCTCTCCACTCCTCTTCTCCCTCTACACATCGGACTTTAAACATAATACAGACACCTGCCACCTCCAGAAGTTCTCTGACGACACCGCTATTGTTGGACGAGTGACGGACGGGAACGACCTGGAGTACAGGGGAGTCATCACAGCCTTTGTTGACTGGTGTAGGCAAAACCACCTCTACATCAACACCAGTAAGACAAAGGAAATGGTCATCGATTTTCGGAGGAATCCTCAACAGACCACTCAGGTGAACATCCAGGGTACAGACATTGAAATCGTGGAGAATTTTAAGTACCTGGGTGTTCACCTCAACAACAAACTAGACTGGTCCACAAACACAGATGCCCTGTACAAAAGGGGCCAGAGCCGCCTCTACCTACTGAGGAGTCTACGGTCCTTTGGAGTGTGCAGGACACTGCTGAGGACTTTCTACGACACTGTGGTGGCCTCTGCAGTGTTTTATGCAGTGCTTTGTTGGGGATGCGGGAGCACGGAGAGGGACAGGAACAGGCTGAATAAGCTGGTCAGGAGGGCCAGCTCTGTTCTGGGCTGTCCTTTGGACTCTGTGGAGGAAGTGGGAGAGCGGAGGATGCTGACCAGGATGATGTCCATCATGGACAGCACCTCCCACCCCCTGCATGAGTCTGTGGAGTCCCTCCGAAGCTCCTTTAGCAATAGACTGCGGCACCCTCATTGCAGGAAGGAGCGCTTCTGCAGATCCTTCCTCCCATCAGCTGTCAGGCTCTTTAACAAAAAAATGGCTGTGTGTTAAGACCTACCGTATGCATGCATGTACATTTATGTGTATGTATGTATGTATATATGTCCTAAGCAACACGCTTATTTAATTATATATTTATTCATGTATTTATTTCTTGACCTACTTATTACCTATCTATTACCTATCTATTTATGTCTAAAATGCCTTTCCTATTCCTGCATCCTCACCCTCTTGCCACTGGAACAACGAAATTTCCCGAATACGGGATGAATAAAGTTATCCAATCCAATCCAATCCAAAATTGCGTTTAAGTCCAAAAATGTTCGCAAGTCCAATTTTGTATTTCGCGTCTTTTTCGGAGTAGTACTTCTTTCCGCCGCTAATACCGACGCCTGGCGCTGTGAGAGCTCAGCTCACCCAGCATCTACCTTCTTCGTTGCAATGCGGAAGTGCGTGAATGTATCTCCAGTGTGCAAAGAACCTTTTTCATTTGTATCATTAAATATCTCATGCATCCAATATTGAATATGGTTGGTAAAAAGCTAAAGGCTTCTATTGAGGGAGTTGCAAGGAAGAGGCAAGCCATTTCATTTGAAACGAGTGGCAATAATAACGAAGCTTGATGCGCGTCAGAAAGTGGTGAGCGTTGCACATTCAGTACCATTTATAAACAGAAAGATCGAGCAGCAGGACCCAAATATTGAACGTTGCACAAAGTTTGCAAATCAATTGAATGATGCCATACAGTGCTACTGCATCATTTATGATGAAAAAAAGAAGAAAACTGTGCAATCGTCATTAGGTCGCTTCTTTTGGCCAGTTTCTAATACATAAATCTATCTCTCTCTCTACAGTACTGTACATATTCTCTCCATTTTATTAAATGTTTTTTTTTCAGTACAAACCAATGCGTGTTACTTATACAAGCCTTAAACATACAAATGCACTTATATAAACCTTCAATATACTTATATAGGCCTTAAACATAAATTATAATACAAAATATAGCACTAAATCAACTTACAAACAAATTCAACTTATGAACAATCGCTCGGAACCAATTGCGTTCGTAAGTTGAGGAGTGTCTGTATGAAGAGTAATCCTAAATACAAAGAGGATTACCTGAAGTTCATGGAACGTGTGTTTTAAGATGAGGATGCAGAAGCAAGCGCAGAACTGAGAGAAGGCAGCACATGGTACATTCCACACCTCGGTCTGTATCACCCCAAGAAGCTTGCAAAAATTACGGTTGTATTTGAATCCCCCGCCAGATTTGGAGGCACCTCCCTGAATGACCATCTGCTCACAGGCGAAGACGAAACAAGCACTCTTACTGGGGTTCTGTGTAAATTTTGTCAACACATGATTGCAATCAATTGCGATGTGAAAAAGATGTTTCATCATTTCCACGCGGCCCAGAGGATCGTGATTACATGCAATTCCTTTGGTGGAACAATAGAAATACAGAGGTCGTCTTTTCTCTTTGCAAATAAAGGATGTTGTTTTGAGAACTGACCGAGAAGCTTCACTATGTCTGTCCTGTTTGTGTCTGTCTATAATTTCACAAAATCCTTCAGAACAAAATTTCCATATTTATTCGTTTTATAACGCGCAAAATTTTGTACCAAAAAACTGAAGCAAAGTTCGGGAGCGCGTTATACACGAATCCCGGTGAAACACTGCCCTCATTCGGTGAAATAGTACCCTCAGTGGCCATTATGTGTAATGGGAGACGTAGAACCTGTCTTTGTCCGCTAGATAGCGACAATCTACCTTCTTTTACAAAAGCCAGCCCTCTCCAAATATCCTTGGGAAGTTTATAGGATAATTTTGGGTTGTAAAAAAAAAAGGTGCTACAGGGAAACGAGTCTGCCCAGAGAGTGCTATCCTTGTTCAAGAAAAATGGAATCAATTGTTTTGTGAATCTGATGATGAACAATCAGACTTTGACATTTTTTTAAATATTATAATGATGAATTCGGCTTTTAGGATTTACAATTGTAAATTCCATTCGAAAATTGTGTTCATATTGGTAGTAATTTGTTTTACCAGGTTTCCATACCATATGTTGTGAATAAATGTTTTGTCATGGCGACATGTGTTCAGCATTTGCCAGTTACCAGCAGTGTTCCCTCTAAGCTGCGCGCGTGCGCAATTGCGCACTACTCTCGTCTTCTCTGCGCAGCAGCAATCATATGGCGCGCAGTAAAAATATATATATATATATATATATATATATATATATATATATATATATATATATATATATATATATATATATATATATATATATATATATATATATATATATATATATATATATATATATATTTTTTATTATTATTTTTTTTTATTTTTATTTTTTTACCCCTTTCCCCACGATTTAAGCGGCGGCCAGTGGCAGTAGCTCTGTCCACTTATGTTTTTCGTGTTTAACAGCATGTTTTACATGAAAAATTAGAGGGAACATTGACATGCACCTGCTTGTGGCAGGTGTGATACTGGTGTGCCCATAGCGAGCAATGATGATGTCGTGACCGGATGATTCGCCTAAAGACGTTTCGCCGACGGACGTTTGACAGACGGACAGGTCGCCGAATGGACGTTCCGCCGAACGTTCATTCGGCGACCTGCCCGTCTGTCAAACGTCCGTCGGCGAAACGTCTTTAGGCGAATCATCCGAGTACCGATGTCGCTCACACTGGTACTCGGTGCGCTCAGGGAGGTTGACTTTCTGCTCAGACCAACGAAAAATTAGAGGGAACATTGGTTACCAGTACTGGTGCAATCCTTGGTGTGAGCTGAGAAAAACTAAAAGAAAAAAACATTTATACCAATTTTTAGTCACAAATTATGGGTGCGCGTTTTACATGAGTGCGCATTATATTCAAATAAATATGATAAGAACACCAAAATGAGTCATACAAAGAAGTTATGGGAGAAGGTAATTGAGGCAGGATAAGAGTATTTGTGAGCAGTAGTATGGGTTTATGCTGAGGAAAAGTACAATAGACGCAAGGTTTTTATTGAGGCTAGCTATGGAAAACTACAGGGAAGATCATAAGAAACTGCACTGTGTCTTGTAGATCTAGAGAAAGGCTGTCACAGAGTACCTAGAGAGGTACAGGACACAACCTAGAAGATACGTACATGTAATGTACATACATACGTACATGGGTGTAGTGAGGGAGGACATGAAAGTGGCTGGTATACGGGGGAAAGTGATGCACAGGACAGGTTGAAATGGAAAAAAGTTGATTCGGTGTGGCGCCCCCTACATTACAAGTCAAGTAAGATGGGTTGAGAACATCATTTTCTGATCCGCTTATCATCACATGGGCCACCGGGCCGCCAGCGAGAACATCATATTTAGTGGAGTTTCAATTGTTAATTAGGTGTTTATACAAACAAAGAACCAAAATTCGTTGTTTCATGACTCCTTTTGACAAACAACAGCTATAAAAACAAGCTCCAGTTTTAATTAGGGTATTTTGACCAAAACATTTCAACAATCTTTCCCCATACGTTAACTGTTACTAAAATAGCCAACAGTTCTTGAAAGCCCAAATGATTCAAGAAGTATGAGTGATCCCAGGTCAATTACCTCAAAGAGCGTTATTTTTGGTATACTGTGGCACATGAGGTCACATGGGTCACACTAATCCCAGAAAAGAATACCCAGTGAGTATTCTGTTTTGGAAGCGCTTCCAAAAGGTTTGTTGTCAGGCAGACAAGCATTTAAGTTCATGTGTGAGTGCATTTTCTCATAGCATGTTATTTTAACAAGCAATTACATAAGGCCATTGTATTGTTGAGGATCTATTTAATGCTTTTGTCTATCAGTGTGCGAATTCATTGAATGTTGTGTTGTGTTTAAATTTTTGTAATTCCCATCCATCTATAAAGCATCTGTGGGAGATTCCTTTCCATCCCCTCAATCATAACCCTCTGTAACTGATATGAAGAGCTGCAAGTGTACTGTGAAGACTCGGGGCAGTGATTTTATTTAGAGCAGGAGTGTCATTTTTATCACTTTGTCCTACAATATGACTGCGAAAACATAAATGGATGATTGCTTACTATTATTATCAATAAACAACAAATTGAAACGTACTGTGTTTTGAAGTTTAAAATTAACAATTATTTAATTTATTTTAATAATAATAATAATCGGACATAGGCCCTGTCGTCATTATCACAACACAAAAGCCTACTGTGTAACAAAAAAATGCATTGACTTTATTGTCCAGGAAGGCTCCCGCTTGGTTCATCCCATTCTATAAGAAGTTCGTTTAGCCCTGGGTGTATTAACTTCCTCTTGATTTAAGGATGGATTCTGTGTTATATGATAAACTAATATGTTATTGCTATCGCTGACAGCCATTAGCCCTGATTATTTCAGATGCTATTTTTGTTGTGACAGGCTGCTGCATAGGAATGAAGATTATTTGGTTACTAAGTATATTTTAAATCAAAAACTGTGTAAAATCTCTCAATGTCAATATTTCATAATCAGATAAATCTCCGTCCCTGTGTCACGTCTTTTGTAGAGTCCAACAGGTTTCTTCCAGGATGGTCCTGTACTTGGCTCCTTTCATCTTCCCATCAATGTTAACCATTTTTTCTGTCTCTACCGACGAAAAGCAAGGCTAAACCATGAGGCTGTCACCACCATGTTTGACAGTGGGGATGAGCTGTGTTGCTTTTCTGCCAAAGATATCCTTTTGCATTCTGACCAAAAAGTTCGATTTTGGTTTCATCTGACCAGAGCACCTTCTTCCACATGTTTGGTGTATCTGCCAGGTGGCTTGTGGCAAACTTTAAATGAGAGTTTTTGTGGATATCTTTGAGCAATTGATTTCTTGAGTTTGATTTATTTAATAAAGGACAGCACATTAATGACTGTATTCATAATCATGTTAATGAACATTCATTCATTAATTCATCTTCCATACCACCCATCCTCAAAAGGATTGCTGGGGTTGCTGGAGCCTAACCCAGCTGTTATTGGGCAAAAGGCAGATTACACTCTAGACTGGTCCCCAGTTACACATAGGAAACACAGAGAGACAAACGACCATCCACACTCCCAATCATACCACCACCAGCGGGAATCGAGCCCGTGCCTGCGGGGAGAGTGAACCTCTACACCACGAGGCGGCCCATTAATGAACCTATATGTGTAAATATAGAAGATTGTAGCCGAGCGCTAATTTCCACCTTTGGTGCAGGTTAAAAGCAAACGATGACGCATACATACACACATTCGAACACACGCACACACACATACACACACACGTAGCGCAGTTTTATACAGTATTGTGATAGCAGTTTTGTCCATCTAACAGCCAGGCTTTGGCGAAGATTTTCAGAGAAGGGAGTTCACATATGATAATTGGTATTGAGTTCCAGGTATGTGAGGCACAGACATATAAGGTACTTTGGCTGAATGTGCTCTTTTTGAAGGGAACTACACAGTCTTCCTGCCACTCTTGTATAAACGCCAGATTTGTGCATTGTACCACTGATTGTTGTCTCTCAGACTCTCCCAGCTTAGTTGTAGATCTCTGAAGTTCATCGAGAGTGATCTCTGATAGGTCTTCCCTTTGTTCGACATGAAAGTTTAGAGTGACGGCTGGTAGATTTGGAATGGTCTACCATTGATACTCCTTCCATTTCAATACAATTGCTTGCAGTTCTCCACAACAGTATTTTGGACCCGCTTGGTGTGTTCAATAATCTTCAAGATGCTCTCTGAGACTATTACAGGTGCATTTATAGGGAGATATGATTACACACAGGTCGATTCTATTCATCATCATCAGTTAACATTGGATCATTCAGAGATCCTAACTGAACTTCTGGAGTGAGTTTTATGTACTAAAAGTAAAGGGGCCAAATAATATTGCACACCCCACTTTTCAGTATTTTGTTAAAAAAGTTTAAAATATCCAATAAATTTTGTTCCACTTCACGATTCTGTCTCACTTGCTGTTGATTCTTGACAAAAAATATATCTTTTTTTTTAAAGCCTGAAATGTGGCAAAAGGTTGAAAAGTTGAATACTGTATTTGGATTTCCTTTTCATACACCATGAAAATGACTGTAAACATTCTTTTAAGGTTCCATAAATTCAAATTAAAATGAATAAATTGTTGGATTGGGCAAAAGTAAAAACTGTTGTTAACAACCCTGATAAAAATAATGAGTACATGAGATAAGTCTTTTTATCTCCTTGTTTTTCATTTTTTCAAATAAGCTCACCAAGTTTTTAGTGCATTGTGGGATCCAGAAAATGTGCATATCAGATACATTTTGGTATTGGTCCTTCGTAAATAGGAAAACCGATGGACTTATATAGGGGTAGGGGTGAGCCAGAAAACAGTGATGACAGTGAGCTAGAGCATTGTGACGACTCAGAACTCACTTGTTCTCATCTTGTGCCCTTATTTTCAACGCTAATTTTCAAACAGATTTCATGTACCGTATTTTCCGCCCTATAAAGCACAACTAAAAGACTTAAATTTTCTCCAAAGCCTTATAATCCACCTTGTATGCACCTTATATATGGATCAATATCGGTTAAATGTTGTATGAAATTTTGCTTTAGCACAGCTATTTGAACACAACTCCTAACCACTACTACTATTATTATTACTACAGCTACAGCCACTGGATGTATAACAAGCTCCCTACTAAAGTAATCACTCAAATTTCGCAGATAATGTGGAACAGGCATGGCCGTGAATGAAAAAAAATGCAAAGTAGGATCACCCCTATTATTACTGCCATACTACATGTATTCGTGCCTATACAAAAATACAAGTACTACACAAGTGCAATTATCAAGAAGTGTATTTATTAAATGTTAGAGTTATAAGCATATGAAAAGACTGTAATGTATTAATCTCTAAATAGAATTTTGAAATTAAAAAAATGTAAATACTTTAAGTACTGTACTCACAGTGAAAAAAAAGTTCCTATCCACTTGATTTTTTAAAAAAAAAGGTTATTGCGAGCTTTACTCCAAGTCCTCTTTGTAAGAGTCGAGACGCATTGGATGATTGATGGAATCTTTAGGAGGTGCCAAAAGGGCAGCAGGAGGAGCTTTTGCGAGAGGTTTTCGGCGCACAAGGAAGAGGGTGATGGGGAGTTGTGACTGATGTTTCTTTTTTTGTACAAATATGCGTTTGTACAAGGGCATGACACTCTCAAGACGATTGCCAAATTGAATGTTGTCATCGATCTCTTGGACCGTTTGTTGCAAACTACGTGCAATATTGAAGATCTCCTGCAGCTTAAGACCACGTTCTTCATCCTCATCCTTGTCGTTGTCCACTGCCTCTTTTTCCTCACTCCACGATGGCACCATTTCGACAAGGTCCTCATCAGTTGGAGGGGTTCAGCAGTGTGTTGACTTCCTCCCCTGTCATGTCTGAAAAACTAGGTTGGCTACCTACCGAGCCAGCTTCACTAGCTTTTCTATGGCGTGAATCTCTCTAGCTCTGGCTACTACTACTACTACTACTACTACTACTACTACTACAACTACTAATACTACTACTACTACTACTACTACTACTACTACTACAACTACTAATACTACTACTATTACTACTAATACTATTACTACTACTACTACTTCTACTACTACTACTACCACTACTACTAATACAATTACTACTAATACTATTACTACTACTACTACAGCTCCATCTAGTGGATCTATAACACAACCCACTCCTACCACTACTAGATCTCCATCTAGTGGATCTATAACACAACCCCTTACTACTACAGCTCCATCTAGTGGATGTATAACAAAACCACCTACTACTACTAGTACAGCTCCATCTAGTGAATCTATGACACGACCCCGTACTACTACTACAGATACATCTAGTGAATCTAGAAGACCCCCATTACTTCTACAGCTTCATCTAGTCGATGTATAACAAAAAACCCTACTACTAGAAATTTTATGATAGGCCATTCGTTGAAGTTGCGACTTATACTCGTGTCTCTTATAGTGTGGAAAATTTAGTATTTAAAAGAATAACATCAAAATTACCTTATAGTTCCTTTACATAACTACAATATTTTTAATTGACTAGTTGTGTAAAAGGGGCGGCCTGGCGGCTGGGTGGTGAACGTGTTGTCCTCACAATTCTAGGGTTGTGAGTTCGATCCCAGATGGTCCTCACTGTGTGGAGTTTGCACATTCTTCAAAGGGTTTTCTCTGGGTACTCCGGTTATACCCCAAAGACATACAGAGTAGACTAGTTGAACATTCTAAATTGCCCCTAGGTATGAGTGTGAGCGTGAATTTTTGTCCATCTGCTTGTGCCCTGCAATTGGCTGGGCACTGATTCAGGGTGTCCCCCGCCTGCGGCTCGTTGTTATTTAGGATAGGCTCCAGCACCCCCTCCCACCTTCATTGGGATAATCGGTTCAGACAAAGAATGAAATAATAAAAGTGTAAAAATAATGGATGGCAAATAATATTAGGAGTATGCAAGACAAGAAAAAAGCATGTCTAATCTCAGATGGGTTGCATTTGTGGCCCTTTTGAGAGGACAGTCTTCACTTGAGTGTTTAATCCCAGGGGCATCTCATGTCCTTGTTTTGAAGTTGCATGGAAACAGCTATCAAAGCCTATAAACCATGGGAACGTGGGTGAGGTGTTTGAGTATGTGTGTACAGAGAGAATAGAACAAAGGATCATCATTCAACTTGGTGGTGCCACTTAGTGAACAGCTACATACCACCAGAGGAAAAGTTCTAATGCAAAAAACCATTCAGTGCAATAAATTCCTCAGATACCTATTTAATTGGTATAAAATTAAACATGCTTCCTGGTTGATATCCTGATACCAAGTTATTGACCGAATGTCTTAACTTACCATTAGTTGCCTAATTAGAAGGCCAGTTATGAATCCAAATTCAGATCAGCATGTCATCTCTATTGCACTCAGCAATATTGAAGCCAAGCAGCCAAGCCATGGCTGTTTCCAATTTGTTGCTTAAGCCAAATTGTTGAATATAATCTTTATTTTTATCACTGTGTAACGTATGCATACTAGTACACACTAATTTCTGCCTCAAATGACATTTTCACTGGTCGCAGCCGGCCGGCTCAGTCTTTCACAAGGTCGCAACTTTGCAAGATGGTGTAACTGTAGAAGTTCCACTCAGTGTGGTTTTCCATGTCGTCAAGAACAAAGCCAAGATCTTATTTTAGTGCACAGAAGTTAAATTTATCTATCGAGTACGCCGCTTTTAGGTGGTATTAAATGATAAATTTTGTTTATGATTTGTATATTTAATTCTTTGTTTCAACCCAGCCAACATTTTATTTGTTCCCTGAACAATATTTATTCATAGATGCAGACCAAATATTGTAAACCAACTAAGCAAGAAAAATCTAGTAATCAGTTGAGGTAAGATTAAGAAAAAAAAAAAACAATTAAGAAAAAACTTGTGACAAATGGCTTGACATGTTACGCCTTGCAGTGCATGTAACTGATCCCTTGTCTGTAATGTTGTTAGAATTCAAAACATGGTAATTATTACAGATTAAGTTTGTGTTGAAATTCAGTATACAATCCATGAAATGTTATTGCATCTAGGACCGTGGTAAAATAAACCATAATTGTAATTCATCACATATGCTTAATAACGTGCCATAAATTAAAAAAAACTCACCCTTGATAGCTGGAAACATCGGCAATCACCAGAATCTTCTTCTCATTTCCTCCCATGTTTCTCATGGGTGTGATGGTGGCTCTCTTCCCAGATTTCTTGTCGAGTTTTTCAAAATATTGTAAGGGTTGTTGATATTCTTGCTTCCCAAATAGACTGTGTTGTGTTTTGTTGAGATTTTGTGCGAATGTGCTCATCTGTACATATGGGGTGTGTTTGCAGGGTCTTGTATCTGCGTCTGTCCGATCAGACAAGAAAGCACAATCCTAAAGTCATAGTTGTTTGTGATATTCTGCCGTGGGAGCCACAGATGTCCGGGGATAGGAACCCAGGGCGTGATTGGACAGGGCTAGCAGAGAATAGGGGGGTTGGGTTGTGTTTGTGTATGGTGGATGAGAGGACGAAGGACAGGTGAGGGGAGCGACGGGGGAGGGATTCGGGGATCACACACAGGCAGGGAGGAGAGGAAGTGTTCCAGGGAGTGTGGCTTATTGTAAAGTGAGGAATTCCATGGCGCCAGTGCAAGAGGAGGAATGATAGACTAAGAATGGTAATGTGATCTCTCACTATTTCGCGGCTTCAGCATTTGCAGCTTCAGCACATCGCATTTTTATACTAAGTATGTATAACAAAAAATTTCATAAAAATGTCAAAATTAAATTCTAACAAGCTCACAAGCCAAAGATACTTCCCTGTCTTCCGCTTGCCACTAAGAAAATGGCGGAAGATAGTGGACTGTCAACTCATCACCAAGAAGAAAAAAATGGTGGGCAGCTGGCGGTGGCCATCATTTTTATATTTTAATAGAGCTTTCTGAGTGGCTGTGAGCCTCTGTGAGGGGGGATTTTTTTATCATCATCTTCCTTGTGCGCTGAAAACCTCTCGCAGAAGAAAAATCACAATTAACTATTAAGGATTGTATTTATTGTCAAAGTTCATCTTTTTATTTAAAGTCACGAACCCTAGTGAGGATACATTGTGTCGATGGATGGATAGATATTAAAGATTTGCTTGTGAGCAATAAAGGATGGACATCATTTTTAGTCCTATCAGCTGCTCAGACAAGAAGAACGGGAATCTGAGTGTTTTCATATCAGTGGTAACAAACATACAGCCCACGGGCCGGAAGCGCTTCCCTAGTGGGGCTGATCTGGCCTGTGGGGCTGTTCTCCTGGATACCTAATATAAAAAACGCAATAAACTGAAGCCACAAAGTGGTGAAGGATGATTTTTTTAATTTTTTTTTTATCATAGCACCGTTCAAAGCGGCTGCTTGTTGCAATAGCTCCCTAAACCCTCCCTTTATTCTGTGTTTTTACAGCTTTTTTACAGCTTTTTTATCCTTTATTTTTACGTTTTATTGTCTCTTAAGATTTTACTTGTTACTTTACTTTATATATTATATTCCATGCTTTCATGTTTTAAAACTTTACTTTCAAGACTCTACTCCAAGACTCAAGTTGTGCAAGAGGCAGTCTTTGATCTATTAGTTTAGTTTACCTTTGCAAATTCTGGACATTACATTTTTGACCCACTCAGCCATGCCGCCGCTGTTTTACACAAAGGATCAGCTGTTAGCGCTACGCAATACCTGGATTCCCCTGGACCTGGACCTTGACCTCCCCGCGGAGTTAAAGAGGAAGAGAAGAGGATGCAGAGCTGGACGAAAATGTCAGGAGAGAAAGCGACGCTTCAGACCCAGCATTCCATCTATTATTATGGGGAACGTAAGATCTCTCCCCAATAAGATGGAAGAGCTAACGGCGCTTACCAAACTACAATGACAATATTGGAAAATCTGCATAATGTGCTTCATGGAGACATGGCTGTATGAACTAACACCAGAATCTCTCGTCTCCTTGGATGGCTTTCAGCTGGTGAGGGCGGACAGAGATGCTGAGGAGAGCTATAGGAAGAAAGGTGGGGGAATAGCTGTTTTTAATAATAGTAGATGGTGCAGCCCCGGGCATATTACTGTGAAGGATTACCTTTGCACTCGAGATATCGAGCTAGTAGCTGTTAGCATCGGGCCATTTTACATCCACCGGGAGTTCTCGCATGTTATCGTAATAACTGCGTATATAGCTCCTTCGGCTGATGCGGCAGTCGCACGCGAGCTGCTTCACGCTACTGGGTCACGGCTGCAGACGTCACACCCCCAGTCTCTCCTTCTTATATCTGGTGATTTTAACCATGCTCCCTTGGCTTCTACTCTCCCCACCTTCACTCAGTATGTGAAGTGCCACACCAGGGAACAAAAAACTCTGGACCTGCTGTATGCCAACACAAAGGAGGCATACAGCTCAGTCCCCCTGCCCCCACTGGGCCGCTCAGACCACAACCTGGTCCATCTGATCCCCACCTACATCCCTATGGTGAGGAAAATAAAACCTACCACGAGGATCATACAAAGATGGACCGAGGACACCAGCAAGGTACTGAGGGACTGTTTTGAGACCACTGACTGGGAGGTGCTGTGCAATTCAAATGGGAAAGACATTGACAGCTTGACCCACTGCATCACAGATTATATTAACTTCTGTGTTGAGAAAATTGTACCCTCCAAGAAGGTCCGTTGTTTCTCCTACAGTAAGCCGTGGGTCACCAGGGATCTAAGGGCCCTCCTGAAAAAGAAGAAGAGGGCTTTTAGGTCTGGGAAGAAAGAGAGTCTGAAAATGGTCCAGAAGGAGCTGAAGAGAGAGATAAGGAAGGGAAAGACCATCTACAGGAGGAAGCTAGAGAACCAAATCCAGAGAGACAACACCAAAGAGGTCTGGAGGAGCTTGAGGACCGTTTCGGGCCATGGAGGCAACAGTGAGAGAGACCCGGAGTCCGGAGACAGGGAGTGGGCCAATGAACTGAATCAGTTTTTTAACAGATTCAGTCCTGCCACCACTCCCCTGACCCCCTAAACCAGAAGCAACTCTCCCCCCTCGTTCTCCTCCTCCTCTTCCTCCCCCTCTTCCACCGGTCTCTGCATTACTGTCGCTCAGGTGATAAAACACTAAAGAAGATCCTGATGGCCTCAGCTCCAGACTACTGAGAGACTGTGCAGATCAGCTTGGCAAAGTGATTCTGCTCTGTTCTGGGCTGTCCTTTGGACTCTGTGGAAGTGGGAGAGCGGAGGATGCTGACCAGGATGATGTCCATCATGAACAGCACCTCCCACCCCCTGCATGAGTCTGTGGAGTCCCTCCAAAGCTCTTTTAGCAATAGACCGCGGCATCCTCATTGCAGGAAGGAGCGCTTCCGCAGATCCTTCCTCCCATCAGCTGTCAGGCTCTTTAACAAAAAATGGCTGAGTGTTAAGACCTACCGTATGCATGCATGTACATCTATGTGTATGTATGTATATATGTGCTTATATATATATGTATGTGTATGTACACGTATGTGTATATGTATGTATATATATATATATATATATATATATATATATATATATATTTCAGCAACAGACTTATTTATTTATATATTTATTCATGTATTTATTTATTAACTTACTTATTCCCTATCTATTTATGTCTAAAATGTTTTGCACCAAAATTCTGAGTCGCCAATTGTGATGGAAAAACAGATACTGGTAAGAGCAGTGAAACAAAAGCATAGTCCTCATAATTTATTTGCACCACACCACCGCCATTGGTCAAAATGTGGCGCAGCTTGTCTTGGAACATGGGTACAACATGTCTCAGGCCCCAGATTCAGACCCTGCCCTATAAGGTTCAAAACAGATCAAATTAGCAAAGGCAATATTAGTGGAAAAATTGGCTTGTCGTTTACTGCTTTCATAACCGGATAGACGCCGTTTCATTTTTTTTTCCAGACAGGACACAAGTTTTGTTTTGTCATCACCTCCATTATACAATCAGCTGTTGTTTGCGCAGGTATCACCATTAAGAGAGGTCGGGGCCCCATATAGGTTATACAGGTGGTTGCTGCGCTTTCCATTAACAGCAACCAATAATTGTCACCTTGGGAAATCCCTGTAACAAAAAAAATCATCTGTGGTCATTTTAGATTTAAATTTCGCAATAGTGCGGCCCAGCGCCTGAGTGGTTAGCGCGTCGGCCTTACAATGATGGACATTGGTTCAAATCCAGGTCGGCCCACCTGTGCTGCGTTTTCATGTTCTGCATGGGTTTTCTCTGGGTACTCCAGCTGGACACTAGATCAGCGGTCAGCAACCTTTTTCTGACCGCGGACCGGTAAAACTCTCTATTTTCTCGCGGACTGGCTAATGGGAAGGTCGACAACTTAACACAAAATTGTGCGGGGGTGGGGTCGGTTAACGAAAGAGGTCCACTGATAGGTTTATTAATAGATATACTTTAATAAAAGGAGAGACATCGGAGACAATCCAGCGATAACTTGCAAGTGAGAATCGGTCCTGGCTCGTCCTTGTCACGGAGCATTCTGAAGAAAGGCATCCTCTTCTGTCCATTTAGTCGCACATAATCAAAACACTTAAGGTTATCTTATTCAAACAATTGCATAAGCTAACCGAATAACACAATTAAGGTCAAAAACCAACTGCAACAACAATTGCCTATCAGGTCGGAAACCAAAAACAACTGCGTGAGAATTTGCACAAGTAAGCATAACAATTTCCATAAAAGGTGAAATGAGCGACACTATTTTAAAAACAATATGCGAGTATTTTCGGAAGTTGATTCGATTATCGCCATCTGCCGGAATCAAAGTCAAAGCAATTTAAGAGTCCTTCACAAATCTTCATTGCGAACTCAGATCAACAGTCCTCGGCCCGGGACTGGATGATCTGTCAGGTCAATAGTCCTCAAAACAATTAAATGTCCTCCGGGCCAGCTGCTGGGGAAAGTGTCCTTGGTAACCGATATACTGAGCTTTCGTCTACATATAATGATTGATATTCCACACATACATATAATGATTAATATTCCACACATACATATAATGATTAATATTCCACACATACATATAATGATTAATATTCCACACATACATATAATGATTAATATTCCACACATACATATAATGATTAATATTCCACACATACATATAATGATTAATATTCCACACATACATATAATGATTAATATTCCACACATACATATATTAATATGCACATATGTAATAATATCCCAGAATAACCCCAACATCCACGATGGCAAAAGAAAAAAACAAGTCCCAAGCATAATAGCAATTATTTATCTATAATCCTTATAAAGCGTGATTTATGGATGGGTGTGTGGGTGTGTGTGTGGGCACCTGGAAACTTGCTGGCGGAAATTCTGCCAAACATTATGTTTGTTAATGACGTGGAAAGGTGTTCTACCTTACAACTACATTGGGTCAGCGCGGCCAGCACCATTGTGTCTCGCCGAGTCTTCCCGTCACGACAGGGAAAAAAAGTGTTTTGGGGAGCATAGAATTGATAAAGCGTGATTTATGAATGGGTGGATATTTTATGTTAACATTCTCACACTACGTTTGTCCAAACCGTGCATCACAGAGAGTTGACATTTTTTATGGTGGCCAGAAACGGCTGTCGGATCCTAATAGATGAGTGATTTCTTTAACTTCCCTAAGTAGGTAAACTCAAGCTTTGAGCATTTGCAAGGATTATTGATTAGTATGCCTGACCAGAAATATGTTAACTTGCTGCTCTCATGTGGTAGTCTGAAGCATTAAACTCTGCAGATTTGAAAATTTTTCAAAAGAGATTTTTTTTTATAGCGCAACAACTGGCTTTTGGTTCTAAACAAGCAGGTGGGACTGGCTTCTCATCGTCCGGGGGGCGTCCGCGCCAGCCCGTGAAGAGACGAGGGAGTGGCCGGTCCGGCGGGCGTCCGCGGCAGCCGGTGACGAAGCTGGGAGTGGCCGGTCCGGGGGGCGGCCGCGCCGGCCTGAAACGAGGCGAGGAAGTGGTCGGTCTGGCGGGCATCCGCACCGGCCGGTGACAAGGCGTCGGGGTAGCCGATCCGGCGAGGCCGATCCGGCGAGGCCGATCCGGCGGAATTCTGTGCCGGCCTGAGAAGAGGTGTAGGAGAGGCCTATCCAGCGGGCGTCCACGTTGGCATTTGGAGAGGAGTGGGAGTAGCCGGTCAGGCGGGCCTCCCCGCTTTTAAGTGCTGGCCAAGCCCCATGCCCTTAACAGACACCAGAATCTTAGAACGGTCGTCGGGCACCTTACCCTGACTGCTCGGGGGGCCCCCAACCCCCTCGGCCGGGATGGCCGGAGAGTCGCTCTCGCCGCCGCCAACCCCCTCGGCCGGGATGGCCGTAGAGTCGCTCTCGCCGCCGCCGACTCCCTCGTCCAGGGGCGCCGGAGAGTCACTCTCGCAGCCGCCGACCCCCTCGTCCAGGGGCCCCGGCGCGTCGTTGCCGCTTCCGGGCGGGCAAGAGCTGGGCGGGCAAGAGCTCGGCAGGTGGGAATCGGGCACCCAGGAACTGGGCAGGCTGAAACCGGGCTGGCCGAAACCGGACAGGGAGAAACCGGACAGGGTGAAACTAGGCGGGCTGGAACTAGGCAGGCTGGAACTAGGCAGGCTGGAACTTGGCAGGCTGGAACTTGGCAGGCTGGAACTTGGCCGGCTGGAACTTGGCCGGCTGGAACTTGGCAGGCTGGAACTTGGTAGGCTGGAACTTGGCAGGCTGGAACTCTTGTTACAGACAAATTGTTGAAAATGTTTTTTCTTTTCTTTAATTTTAACAAAGATACAATCTTATGCAGAGTTGTACTTGGAATTATAAAACAAAATTAAACTATTTACAGTTGTGGGAAAGAGTTAGGGGGAAAAACTTTCATTCTTCCTGGTGAGGGGCTTCGCAACAGAAATTAAATGAGAAACCCTGTTCTAGAGTGAGGTGGGCAAAGAACAACTGTAACATTGCAGCCAGGAGACAATGATTCAAATTTAACCAAAAACAATGCTGTTATTGTTACTGACATGCCTCTCAAGGGCCAATTTTGTCAAAAGGCAATGTGGAAAGGGATTCTCTTTATAGTGATATGGCCTCCATTTTCAGCCATTCAGTGAAATTAATCACTTGATTATTGTGTGGTTATTGTGTGGTTATAAATGGACATGATAATATGAATAATCCAATAGAGTTTGTGATATGACAGCATGTTGCAATCACTTACCAATGCTCACATGAATACAGTTTAGGTCAAAGTAAACAATTGTGCCCTCAATTTAGTCGACTGTGGAAAGTTGCTGCTGCAGGACATACGTGATCACGGACATGCCTCTCAATGTCATGTCATTCTGTATACATCTGCGCAGCTGTGACCTTAAATAGGGATAATCCTGGAATTTGTCATAGTGATTGAGATTCCAGGTAAGATAAAGTGCTGCCCCTGAAAATCTGTGTCATGTTTATATTGCAAGCAATGCCCACAACAAAACCTCCAAACTATTAGTGTGACAGGGAGTTTGCACCTAAAAAAAGCCTCAGATAGGAGCCTCACAACACATGGGGCAGAGCTTGAAAGTTCTCCCAAACACAAATGCAAAGAAAATCATTGTTATTAGTGAAGATTTTCTAACTTATTTGAATTTCATACATTAATCAAGGTTGCCAGATGAAAAAAGCCTGTCTCCAGCCTAATCAACAGCCCAAATTACAACCTACTGCTCAAAATAAGATGTTTCCTTGATAAAACACTATGTATAACTTGTATTATAACAAGAAAAAAAGAGTCCATGGAAAATGAACGTATGTGATTATTTTAGGATTTAAAAAAAACTAATTAAAATTGACATAAAAGTACATTGATATCAATGTATTTCTGAAACCTCTTTCAGCACTGACGTGAACAGTAATTTTCTGAGCCGCTTATCCTCACAAGTGTGGAGTAGAGTGCTGGAGCCGATCCCAGCTTACTATGGGCACCAGGCGGGGGACATCCTGAGTCAGTTGCCAGCCAATCGCAGGGCACAAAGAGAGGGACAAAAATTCACGCTCACACTCATACCTAGAGGCAATTTAGAGTGTCCAACCAGCTCACCATGCGTCATTAATTCATTCATTTTCTGAACCGCTTTATCCTCACCAAGGTCGCGGGCGTTTCTGGAGCCTATCCCAGCCGACTTCGGGCCAGAGCAGGGGTACACCCTGAATGGCTGTCCAGCCAATCGCAGGGCACAAGGAGACGGACAACCATTCACTCTCACACTCAAACCTAGGGACAATTTAGAATGTCCAACCAGCCTACCATGCTTGTTTTTGGAATGTTGGAGGAAACCAGAGTACCCAGAGAAAATCAAAGCAGGCCCGGGGAGAATATGCAAACACCACACAGTACCTATACCTAGTGACAATTTTGAGTGTTCAATTCAACCCTCAACCCCAGGAATGTGAGGTCGACGTGCTAACTACTTGGCTAAAGTAAACATTTTTTTGGTTTTATGTTTGATCAACATATGGCCTTTATTATAACATTTTTTCAGTTTTTAGTGCAAACCTGCTTAAATGCAGAACTTTAAAAATGAAAAAAAACATCTTAAAGGATTACAGCACTGAATAATGGACTTTTTTAGTTTGAGCATTCCAGGTAAACCAACCACCACAGGGCAAAAAGACAGTAATAACTTATTAGAGTAAGGTTGAACACTTGTTTTTGTCTGCATTGTAAAATATGAGATCCACCATCCCCATCCACCTTCAGAGTTTATACCATGGCAACCTCAGCTCATTATGCCACAGTGTCTGATAGCTCAGTCAGGAGCCATGAATTGGAGTTGCCTTCCTCAAGCGGGCTCTGCAGTTTTGCCCCTGCCAACCTCCGTGTGACCCCTTTCAAACCACTGCGTATGGCTGAGTTTAAGTGGGTCCTACTTGCCATTACCTCTGCTAAATGTGCCGGTGAATGGCATGCGCTTTCAGTCAGCCCGTCTTGCATGTTGTGGCACCTGGGAAACTCTAGGGCACTCTCTGGCCTAACATCGCTTATGTGCCCAAAGTGTAGACTGGCTCGCATCTTAATCATCCTTTATGCCTTGCCCGGTATTGCCCCTCAACTGGTGAGGGCAGGGATAGATCGGAGCTGTTGTGCCTAGCCAGAGTCCTACGGTAGACTCATAGACTCGCCTGCAGGTTTTTGCAGGTCTTCCTTACTGTTCGTCTGCTGCTGGTCTTGCAGTAGAGGCTCTGCTCTCTAAGCAGCACCTCTCCCGCTAGATCGTGGACACATTCTTTCAGTTTTACCTGGTGGATGGGCGTCCCCCAACCTCAGGCGTGTGCGGTCGATTGGTCGCCGGTCTTTTGGTCACCGGTCTTTTGGTCGCGGTCTTTAGGTCGCCCGGAAGTTTGGTCGTCGTCTTTTGGGTCGCCGGTCTTTTTTGTCGCCGGTCTTTGGGTCGTCTTTTGGTCGCCTGATCGGCTACTGCAATCTACTGTCAATTTATTAAATAGCAGATGGTGTTTTTATTGAAGCAGTCCAATGAACCTTCATTCTCTCTGGGAGAACTTACAATGTTGAAATACTTTAGATTAGATGGTCATTTTTATCAAACAAATAAAAGTATTAGTATACTTTTAGTTAGACAGTATTTAGATCGTTTCAACAGTATTTAGACTCTAAATACTGTTGAAACGATTTAAATACTGTTGAAACGATCTAAATACTTTTGAAATGATCTAAATATCTAATATCAAAATATCAATAAGAGCACTCATTTAACACATCGGCTGCTGCCATTGACTGTCATAGGCGTCCAATGAACCTTCATTCTTTCTGGGAGAAATAAGAGCACTCATTTAACA
The DNA here is from genome assembly GCF_051989625.1 of Stigmatopora argus. Lineage (NCBI taxonomy): Eukaryota > Metazoa > Chordata > Actinopteri > Syngnathiformes > Syngnathidae > Stigmatopora > Stigmatopora argus. The sequence continues at coordinate 2,678,744 of NC_135410.1, forward strand.
CATCAGCTGCTGCCATCGACTGTCATTTTAGCTCCAGTATTTGTGTTTCATCACTAAGTGCTGATTTTACCGCATTTTACTGCATTTTTGGCACTTTTGCGAATGGTCGCATATCGTCGCATTTGGTCGCGCCGACTTTTATCGCTGTCTTTCCCCCGGGAAAATCACCCCCAGAGCCCGGTAGTCATGTCTGATAAGCTCCGGTATTTGTATTTCATCAATAAGTGCGTATTTTACCTCGTTTTAGTGAAATGTAGGCCCTTTCGCAAATGGTCGTCGCATTTGGTCGCGCCGAGGTTTATAGCTGTCTTTCCTCCGGGAAAATCACCCCCAATTAATGTCTGAAAAGCTCCAGAATTTGTATTTAATCATTAAATGCTGTTTTAAAAACTATTATTCCGCTTTTGGAACACTTTTCTGGGCATTCTTAACCATTTTTCTACCTTAAGAGAGATTCTCCCTGTTGGAATAATGATTAATACCCTTAAATCATTATTAGTAATATTTAATTAAAATAGGAAAACATCTTTCAACATAACTGCTTACAACTTGCAAGGAAAATCGCTCCCAACGTGGCTTCGTTCGCAAGAGGATTCTAACGGGCGGCATACTCTTCGGTCCATTTAGCGGCACATAACCAAAACATTCAAAGGTAATCTGATTTAAACAATTGCATAAGCAAAAACAACTGTCTCAACTGTTTTGAACAATTGTATAAGCTTAACCGAATAACATCATGAAGGTTATAAAACAACTGTCACAACAATCTGTTTTTATCGGAACACCTGCGTAAGAATTTGCACAATAAGCAAAACAGCGGCATTAGAATTTGCACCAGTAAGCATAATAATTTCTTTATAAGGTAAACAGAGCAACAGTATATTTGAAGAATAATGCGAGTATTCTCGGAAGTTTGATTCGATTTATCGCCATCTGTAGGATTCCGAGACAAAGCAGTTTAAGAGTCCTTGTAGATCATCCGTCTGGCCTGGAACTTGTTGTCCTGTTCAGTCCATAGTTATGAAAACAATTGACTGGCCCTGAACAGGAAGACTGGGGGAAAGTGCACTCAGTCCAAACAGTATGGCACTATTTAAATTATAGCTTCATTACCTATTAATTCCAAATGAACATATAGTAACATCCCAGAATGAACCCAACACTCCCATTCATTCTCCCAGAGAGAATGAAAGTTCATTGGACGCCTATGTCAGTCAATGGCAGCAGCCGATGTGTTAAATGAGTGCTCTTATTGATGTGTTAAATGAGTGCTCTTATTGATGTTTTGATATTAGATATTTAGACCGTTTCAACAGTATTTAGATCGTTTCAACAGTATTTAGATCGTTTCAACAGTATTTAGATCGTTTCAAAAGTATTTAGATCGTTTCAACAGTATTTAGATCGTTTCAACAGTATTTAGAGTCTAAATCAGGGGTCGGGAATTTTTTTGAAAGAGAGAGCCATAAACAATTCCTATTTTCAAATGTTATTCCTTGAGAGCTATACTCAAGATTTAAAAGTCAAAATACATGAAAATGTGCCAATTTTTTAGTCATTTGACCACTTTTAAAGTACAAAAAGTCTTTGAATTATTTTGACAACATTGTTATGCTGTTGCTAATCAATGAATATCAATGAGAGAATAGATGCAGAAGACTAATAAAAAAACAAGTCAATGCCACTGCCGCCGTGACGTTCCTATTGGTGCGTTCGGGACTCTGCTCTCTCACCACCGGTTTCCATATTTTAGCTCAGAGCCATATGCAACCATCAAAAGAGCCACATGTGGCTCCCGAGCCATAGGTTCCCTACCCCTACCAAAAGACCGGCGACCAATCGACCGCGTACCACCTCAGGAGTTCATTGCCACTCTACCAGGAGTGTTGCTGTATCCTGGGCTTCCCTGAGGGGCATGTCCCTGGAGGACCTTTGTGTCGCTGCCTCCTGGATATTGGCTGGCACATTTTTCAGCTTCTACTCTCTTAATATCACCTCTCCTTACCCACTGGGCGTGGTCTTCGAGTTTGCGGAGGCTCTCCCTTGAGGTTTGTGTCTGGTAATCTTCGTGGCATCCCCTGGTATTGGTCATTCAGTGCTTACAGGACCATCTCAGGTGGGATGAAATAGAACGTTAGTTGCATATATTACTATGTAAGGTTCTATAAATCCTGGATCTGTAACTACGGTTGCAATGGAACTTCCAGGGATCAACGTGGGGTCGCAGGTGACTTTGTTGGTATTGGTACTTACACTGGGCATGCGTCAAGGGGTCAAACTCTTGCGTTCATCCAGGATTCATAGAACCATAGTTACATACGGAATTTTCGTTGTCTCCAGCTAAGAAGGGCACGTATAAATAAGACTGACTCGTTCATGCTCACATTCATAACCAATGTGCCGTTTTTTAGGACATTGTCACGTATTCAGATTTATACTTTTACTAGTCTATAACCCTGTTCACTTTACTCACACTGATCATGCATCTTGTTTTGTGTTATAACTCAAATTATGTAGTTATTCACAATAATACAGTTCTATTGCAAAGATTAGTTAGCCATGGTAAACAACTCCATATTTGGAAGTTACTTCTAAACTGAAACATGCCGACTAATATTCAAAGTAACGCCCACTTTTGCCTTCCAGAAATAACAGTATGTACTGGAGTCAGATGTCGAATCATGAGCTGCTTTCATTAAAGCCTTTGCTGATTCACCCTGAGACTCTTAGTTTTCTTTGTTTACTTCATTTATCTTCAAATCTCTCAGAACAGAAAACAAGCACATGGCGTTGTAAATACAAGGTCAAGAGCCAACGCCAATAAAATGGAAAGAACCACAGTACCCCCCTTAAAACCTTGCAAGAAGAGGCAAAACATCTTAGGTTCATATAGAAAGGCTGAGCCTGATATTGAACCTACAAACTCTAAATTGTAAGGTGGATGTGGTAGCTAGTTTTTCACCGTGCTGCCAAAACATTCTTGGTAGATTATACAGAATGCGTAACCTTAAAGCTTACAAAATCTCATCAAAAAAAATACTGTATTCATTGCATTTTTATTTACTTTTATTTTTGAGTTGTGTCTACTGAGGAGACGAAAACCTTCCAAGAAAAAGGATGGACTTGGACTTATTGTGCCTGATATAAAAGAGGAAGGGATGGTCTGCTGTGAAATGTTCCTCCCTCAGCATACAGAAAGCAATCATGCAAGCGGAGGCTCCAGCAGCCTCAGTGCCCTCCTCATTGACCTCTACAAAGGCCTTGTGTGCTACGGTTGACAGAGAAAGTCCTCCCACTCTGTTCATCCCAGAAAGGTCAGCCTTTGCTTCACAAAACACGTCTGTCATGCCAAGTTTAGCCAAAGGTTCGCTCAGCTCGTAATCCTCTTCCAGTTTAAACTTCGGCAGATGAACAATGACTTCGGAGTAGATATCCATGTTTTCTTTGTTGGTCCACTCTTCTAGTTTTGCATGTGTAAGCTCGTTCTCCAGCTATAAGACAATAATATTTAGTACTTTAGCTTGAGTACAGATTTTCACTCAGAGAAGATAAAATCAATATAAAGAAGAATTTTAGGAAGGCTGATTTTCTATCGCTCAATTTAATAAAATAATGACACAAGCAGACAGCAGTGAGGACAGCCAAAAACTTACTGCAGCCCTTTTCTAGTAGTAATAGAAGAAATGTATAAAACTTTTACCCTCATTCCAATGATTTGACCTGTGCTTAGAATACAACCAATTTGCAATTATTGTGGGTGAACCATGCTAAAAAAAAAATTTAAAATAAAAATCCCATATTCGTTGTGTATTTGTGCTAATCTTGTAGTAGGAAGACCAGCACCATAACTCAACAAATCCAGCATACTAAGTGCTAACCAGCAGGTGTTTATTAAATAATCAAATTGAAGTCATATATTGATTGGTTAAACACAAATGGGGGTGAGGGGGTTTATATGCCACCTTATCTTGGAGTGGGTGCCATAAGTTTCATGAGGCATCTCTGGTGTTAACCTCCTCAGACCCAAACTCTTGCAAGGGATGCATTTTTATTTTCTCTTTGATATTTAGGCTAATTGGGACCTGATGAGTGTAAAAGCAAGGAATTATCTTTTTACATGATGTAGTTTCTGAGAAAAATTATGTCCACATCATAAGTGGACGCCAGGCCCTTGTAGTCCAAAATGTAACATTGTAGTCTTGTGCACTGTTCCCTCTAAGCTGCGCGCGTGCGCAATTGCGCACTACTCTCGTCTTCTCTGCGCAGCAGCAATCATATGGCGCGCAGTAAAAAAAAAAAAAAAAATATATATATATATATATATATATATATATATATATATATATATATATATATATATATATTTTTTTATTATTATTTTTTATTTTTTATTTTTTTTTTTTACCCCTTTCCCCATGATGGCGCCGTTTAAGCGGCGGCCAGTGGCAGTAGCTCTGTCCACTTATGTTTTTCGTGTTTAACAGCATGTTTTACATGAAAAATTAGAGGGAACATTGACATGCACCTGCTTGTGGCAGGTGTGATACTGGTGTGCCCATAGCGAGCAATGATGATGTCGTGACCGGATGATTCGCCTAAAGACGTTTCGCCGACGGACGTTTGACAGACGGACAGGTCGCCGAATGGACGTTCCGCCGAACGTTCATTCGGCGACCTGCCCGTCTGTCAAACGTCCGTCGGCGAAACGTCTTTAGGCGAATCATCCGAGTACCGATGTCGCTCACACTGGTACTCGGTGCGCTCAGGGAGGTTGACTTTCTGCTCAGACCAACGAAAAATTAGAGGGAACATTGGTTACCAGTACTGGTGCAATCCTTGGTGTGAGCTGAGAAAAACTAAAAGAAAAAAACATTTATACCAATTTTTAGTCACAAATTATGGGTGCGCGTTTTACATGAGTGCGCATTATATTCAAATAAATATGATAAGAACACCAAAATGAGTCATACAAAGAAGTTATGGGAGAAGGTAATTGAGGCAGGATAAGAGTCCCTCTAAGCTGCGCGCGTGCGCAATTGCGCACTACTCTCGTCTTCTCTGCGCAGCAGCAATCCTATGGCGCGCAGTAAAAAAAAAACGGATTTTTTTTTTTTTTTTTTTTTTAATTTTTTTTTTTAATTTATTTTATTTTTTATTTTTACCCCTTTCTTCATGATGGCGCCGTTTAAGCGGCAGCCAGTGGCAGTAGCTCTGTTCGCCTAAAGACGTTTCGCCGACGGACGTTTGACAGACGGACAGGTCTCCGAATGAACGTTCGTTCAAACAGCGTTTAATGATTAAATACAAATACTAGTATTTGTATTTAATCATTAAACCCTGTTTTCAGCTGGATTTGACCGAATTTGAGAGCATTTTGAGCCGTTTGGCGAATGGACGTATATGGACATTTTTTTGCCTCCATCGCGATATCATCACGACATTTTACCGAGGAATTCACTTCCCTGGGCTCGGTTCTAATGTCCAAAGAGCTCCAGTATTTGTATTTAATCATTAAATGATGTTTTAGGATGGATTTGACCCGATTGCTGTCATTTTACGGCTCGGTTCTGCTACATCTGCCCGCCCAAGAGTGCTTATTCCCGGGCTGCCATTGATGGTAGACTAACATTGATTTTTACTATAATTTGGACAACACCGGCGGCGGGCCGGATTAAAAATCCTAACGGGCCGTATATGGCCCGCGGGCCGAGGTTGAAAAACTTGTACACACACGATCCGGGGGCGGGGCGAGCGCGCGAATCCCGTTTCGGCGAAACCTCCGTTCGGCCGAATGAACGTTCGGCGGAACGTCCATTCGGCGACCTGCCCGTCTGTCAAACGTCCGTCGGCGAAACGTCTTTAGGCGAATCATCCGAGTACCGATGATGTCGCTCACACTGGTACTCAGTGCGCTCAGGGAGGTTGACTTTCTGCTCAGACCAACGAAAAATTAGAGGGAACATTGGTCTTGTGACAACCAAAAATGTGGTCCGTCTCCTTGTGCCCTGCGATCGGCTGGCCACCGATCCCGCCTCTGGTCCGGAGACAGCTGGGATTGGCTCTAACACCCCCTGCAACCCTAATGAGGATAAAGCGGTTCAGAAAATGAGATGAGATGCTCCATCAGTGGGACTTGCTCCCACAGAGGGATGTTTTTCACTAAATGTTTGGCAATTTTTCCTTAGCCCTTTCCTTGTAGAAGTGTACAATTTTGTCTCTGGTGTCTTTGGGCAGCCTTTTGCTCTTGGTCATGTTACTAAATCCTACTGATTGTATGGGGTGGATATGTTTCTTTATGCAGCTGAGGTCCTCAAAGATGTGCATATGATTCAGCATAATACATGGGCTGGTGGTGGACTTTTAAAGGCAGACTAACAGGTCTTTGAGGGTCAGCTGATAGACAGATGTTCAAATACTTATTTGCATCTGTATCACACAAATAAATTGTTAAAATTCATACATTGTGATTTCTGGATTTTTCTTTTAGATTATCTCTCACAGTGGACATACATCTAAGATGAAAATTTCAGACCGCTGCATGATTTCATTGTGGGTGAGCTTGCAATATCGCAGGGGGTTGATTTTCTTATTGAACTGACTGTACAGGGCGGCCCGATGGATGAGTAGTTAGCATGTCAGCATCACAGTTCTGTGGTCGAGGGTTCGATCCCAGGTCAGCTTTATTGTGTGGAGTTTGCATGTTCTCGCAGAACTTGTGTGGGTTTTCCCCAGGTACTCTGGTTTCCTTCCACATTCCAAAAACAGGCATGGTAGGCTGGTTGAACACTCTGAATTGCTCCTAGGTATGGTTGTGAGCGTGAATGGTTATCCGTCTCCTTGTGCCCTGAAATTGGCTGGCCACCGATTTAAGGTGTCCCCTTCCTGGTGATCGTAGTAAGCTGGGATAGGCAATCCAGCCCCCCCGCTAACCTTTTGAGGATAAACGGTTCGGAAAATGAATGAATGAATATATGTACGTATATACGGTGATCCTTCCTCTTTTATTTTTAAATCAAGTGGAGATGTACTATTTTCACTGTGTATAATTCTTAAAGACCTGGATTTGGAACCAGGACTTTCAGGTCGACGTGCCAAGGACTTATCCGCCGGGCTGCCGGTCTGAAAAATTATTTTAATGAATTTGAAAAAAAATAACTGTTGAGATTTTCAAACTGAAAAGTATTGAGGGTGTTACTGTTACTCTATATACCTTCAGCAGTGGGTCAGTGCCATCAGTTGACTCCTCTGGAAGCAGGATGATCATGCTGAGCTCATCATCTATGTACGGCAGCTCAAGAACTTGCAGACCCAACTCAGGGATGTAGTTGTAAGGGAGTTTATTCATCAGGTACATCATGTTTACTGTCATTGTCACATCCTAATAAAAATCAAACAAACAAAAAACTTAAATTGAATTACATGTTACAGTGGGACAATTTTGAATTGCATGATCCCCAAATTCTCCTTAGTGGTTGTTTGTTCGTATGCAAGTGGCTATCAACCAGTCTAGTGTGTAAAATTAAGATGGGATTGGCTCGAGCTTACTAGGGAACCTAAAAGTTCTCCATCATATTAAATAAATCATAATTTCACTCTAAAATTAGTATATAACTACACTGTCACTAGCAGGTATACAATAGTTTATCCAATAAAGAGTTTAGGCCATTGTAAAATTACGCTCAATTTGAAGATATAATTCAAGCAATTGTTTTATGTAGCAGGGACTGTTTGTGGTTCTTGCACCATTGTTTGGAAACCACTCAACAAAAATGGGCACAAACAGGGGTTGTCATTGATAATAAAAGAACAGCATTCAAAACCAAGTCATTCCAGATAAATAAATTCTACTCTCTTGTGGTCAATGGCAGACAATTAATTAAATACTTTAATATTTGAAAATAAAACAACAACAACTTTAGAGTTTTATTCATCCATTTTTCACATTGCTTCTTGATCAGGATCTATCTGCTGGAGGGTGTTGGAGCTGACTACAGGTGACTACAGGTGAAAAGCTGACTGTACCCTTGACCAGTAGCCCCCAACAATTTCTCACCGCGGACCAGTACAGCTCATCCTACTTTCTCACGGACTGGTATATGTGGAGGGTGACTACTTAAGACAGAAGTGTGGAGAGGGGGATATATGTTCCATGGACGACATCCTCAATGGTAAAACAAGTCCAAAGCATAATCGCAATTATATATTACTATAACTAATTTTCTCATTTCAATTTAGGAGGGCGAGATTGAAAACGTTAATATTAGTTTCTCAGACAGACCGGCACCAGGTGGCTCATGGACCGGTGGTTGAGGGCCGCTGCCTTAGACTGGTTGCCAGTCAGTTGTAGGGGGACACATAGAAAAAGAAAAGTTGCACTCACAATCACACCGCCACTGAGAGGGAACGTTAGAGCGTTATTGAGGATCCATAAACAATTGTATATATTTTTTAAATAATCACTTAACTTCACTCACTCACTTCACTCCACTAACTTCAGTCCACTCTCTCCACTCCGTTCACTACACTCACTTCACTCCAGTAACTAAACTCAACTCATCTCACTCCACTCCACACATTCCACTCCACTCCACCCACTCCACTCCACACATTTCACTCCACACATTCCACTCCACTCCACCCACTCCACTCCACCCACTCCACCCACTCCACCCACTCCACCCACTCCACCCACTCCACCCACTCCACCCACTCCACCCACTCCACCCACTCCACCCACTCCACTCACTCCACTCCACTCAACTCCACTTACTCCACTCTAATCATTCCACGCCACTCACTCCACTCATACCACTCAGTCAACTCCATTGACTCCACTCCACTAACTGCACTCCACTCACTCCACTCCACTCTACTCACCCCACTCCACTCCACTCTCTCCACTCTATTCACTCCATTCCACTCCACTCACACTACTCAGTCAACTCCATTGACTTCACTCCAGTAACTCAACTCAACCCACTCCACTCTACTCCACTCCACTTCACTCCACTCCACTCCACTCCACTCCACTCCACTCCACTCACTCCACTCAATTCACTTATTTCACTCACTCCCCTCCACTCACTTCCACCACTGACTCCACTTCACTCACTCCAATCCACACACTCCATTCCATTCACTCCACTAGACTCACACCACTCCACTCACTCCAATCCATGCGCTCCACTCACTCCACTCCAGTCACTCCACTCACTCCACCGCATGAGGATGTTCGAACTTGTTGATTGAGGCTGGCTTTTCTATGAAGCCAGCCAGCAGCATCCCCACACATCCCATCCATGTGAAGCTTGGCATTTTCAGTTCAGCTCTTCCAAAAAACTTGTCGCTGCCTGTTGCAGCCTGGGCTGGTCGCAGGGCAGATTTTGCTCCCCGCCGGATCGCCGGCCAACACCACAGGCATGGGCCGCCCAATCGCCAGCTGACAGGCAGGGAAATTGAACTTCCACTTCGCTCCTCCGCACCGTCCAACCCTCAATTAGCTCTCCTAGGAGCTCTATTTCCAGATAAGTGCAATGACGTCACCCCACTGCCCGGACTTAAATGGAATCTAAACTTCCACGTTGCTCCGCCTCGACGTCACGCCATCCTCGCCAGCCAAAGTGCTCTATTTTCGGACAAGGCCGATGGTGTCCGCCATAATGTTGCTCGAGGCTCGCTTTCCTAAAAAAAATCCCCCTTCACTGATGCTCTCACCGTCCATTTCGCTGAGCAAGTTTTATTTTCAAATAAGAGCCACGGTGTAAGGTCGCACAGTGCTTGCATTTCTGATTATTTTTTAAATCCACAATCACAGGGGCTCTGGGACGCTCAGAAAGCTCTATTTTTGGATAAAAATGACGGCCACCGCCCGACCACCCGCTGCCCGCCATTTTTTTCCTCAGTCCTGAGTTGAGAGACAGTCCTCTGTCTTCTGCCATTTTTCTAGTGGCAAGTGGAAGACAGGGAAGTGGCTTCTGCTTGCGAATTTGTGTGGATTTTCAAATTTTTATGAACTCTTTTTTTTCTGAAAAAAATCTGCGGTGTAGGGTAGGCACGAAAGTTGAAGCCGCGAACTGAAGAAGGATCACAGTATCTGGAGAAACCTCATGCAAGCCCGGGGATAACATGTAAACCCCAGCACCCCTTGAAACCTCTGTGAGGATAACTGGTACAGAAGATTAATTAATGACTTAATATATATTGTAGTAGTCTTCGGCGATAAACCGATAGCGGTAATTATCGAAAAATATTTTTGTAAACACCAATAGTAAATACGTTAAAACAAAGTCAATAAATGTATGATGTAATTACACCACCCAAACACCTAAAAGAATTGGACCGCTAATGCGACGTGAATGCTATTTACCGACCAATGTTCAGGAAATGAAGATGTGAGGAACAACAAATCATTTAGCATGAATAAAATGATTGAATTCTAATTTACTGCACCACATCTTATGATCTCTCACAGCACTCTAATTGGGTCAAAGATCTCTAGTCCATTCATTCATTTTCTGAACTGCTCCTCACAAAAGTCACAGGGGTGTGTTGGAGCCTATTCCAGCTAACGGGGAACACCCCGAAATGGTGGCCACCAGGGCACAAGGAGACAAAGGACAACCTTTCACACTCATTTCTAATGGCAATTTAGAGTGTTCACCCAGCCCTCACTGTAATTTTGTAGGATGGGGTAGGGAACCAGAGTACCCGGAGATTTAGAGTATTCACCCAGCCCTCCCTGTAATTTTTTAGGATGGGGTAGGGAACCAGAGTACCCGGAAAAAAAACCACAAAAGCCCATATAACCTCCACAAAATGAGGACCAACCTGCGATCGAACCTACGATCCCAGAACTGTGAGGCCCACACACTAGCCAGTCGCCAACTGGACCACCCCCATTTCAATCAATGTAAGTTCGTTTTTACCTTGTTGACTTTAAACTGTGTTTTTTTGGTCTTTGCAGGATCAAAGCGATGCTTCCAATTGCCTTTGAAATAGATGGCATTGACCAGAGCCAATCTTGTAGTCGTGCTGACTGTTCCTGGCTTCAGAAGATCTTTGATCTTACCTAAACACACAACAATAAAGAAATACCGTATTTATTCGCGCATAACGCACACCCATTTATAACGTGCACCCATAATTTGTGACGAAAAATTGGTATTACATTTTTTTTCCACTTTTTGGAATTGCACCAGTACTTGTAACTGGCAAATGCTGAACACATGTCTCCATGACAAAACATTTATTCACAACATATGGTACGGAAACCTGGTAAAACAAACTAACAGTATGAACACAATTCTCAAATGGAATTTGCAATTTAAATCCTTAAAGTCTAATTCATCATTATAATATTTACATTTTTTCAAAGTCTGATTCATCATCATCAGATTCACCAAACAATTGATTCCATTCTTCTTGAGTTATTTTTTGTGTGAGCACTGGCCAATGTCGGCGGGGCGAGCCGCTAAGCCTATCCGTGGATAGCGCTCCCTGGGTGGACTCGAGTGAGCGGCTGCCTTGCTAACGTTTCTCTGGAGCAACTTTTTTTATTTTACCCTCCCGTATAAACCTGCTGAAGGCTATTTGGAGAGGGTTGGCTTTTGGTAGAACGGGCTCTCGCGCGCCATCTGTCGGACAAAGACAGGTTTTATGTCTCCCATTAGAATGGTTGCGTAGGGGACTTTTTCACCGCCGGAGGGCTTTTTTTCACCGGGATTTGGTCATAATTGCGAAGACCTCATGTAGAACGCGGACCTGAACTTTTCTACTTTTTAGGTATAACATTTTGCATATTTTACTCGAATTAACAGGGTAAGTGAATCGGCGGAGAAGTATTAATTTTTCACGTCTTACTCTCGGTCTGCTGCTCCACCCAATTGTTAATCTCAACTCGGCAAGTGTCTGGAGACCCAATGAAGTCAACATTCTTCAAATCTGCAGAATAGTACTTTTGCATGTCAGCAAGAAATTTCTGCAAACAAATAATAGACACAATAAATAACATAAATAAATAACAAATTTAAAGAATAACTTTTCAAGTTTGTTAACACCCACAACACATCTGAAAACTCACAGAAAGGAAATGGGAAGTCATTTCTCCATAAAGACGATTAGCCAATTTCAGGATGTATGAAGCAGAGGGTGAATTGATGTCTTCATTGAGGCTTTGGAAGTCTCCATGAACATAATCACCAGATGTGAATGACAGGGCCTAAGGAAAGAGTTTACACATTATGCTGGGTTTTGAATCGGTTTTTTTTTTTTTAAATCATTCATTTTCTGAACGCAGGGGATGCTGGAGCCTATCCCAGCTGACTTTGGGCCGGAGGCAGGGGACACCCTGAATCAGTGGTCAGCCGATCGCAGGACACGAGGAGACGGTCAGCCATTCACTCTCACACTCATACCTAGGAGCAATTTAGAGTGCCCAAAAAGCCTACCATGTATGTTTTTGGAATATGCAAGGAAACCGGAGTACCCAGAGAAAACCCACGCAGGCCCAGGGAGAACATGCAAACTCCACACAGGTGGATTGACCTGGATTTGAACCCAAGACCCCAGAGCTGTGAGACTGACGTGCTAACCACTCAAGCCGCAAGGCCGGTTGGTGTTTTGAATCAAGAAGAAAAATGATAATGTACTTGATTGCGTTGGCCTTGCTATTATTAGCAATGTGAGAAACTAAAGATAAGCCGCCTCGTGATGTAGAAGTTCACTCGCCTGACTTTGGTGCAGGCAAGCGTGGGCTTGATTCCTGCTGGTGGTAGTATGATTGTGTGCGCAAATGGTCGTTTGTCTCTCCATGTGCCCTACGGCTGATTGGCGACCAGTCTAGGGTGTTGTTACAACCATGGGCATTGGGCCTCGAAGCAGGCAAACAAACACAAGCTTGATGTGGCGTCTTTCTGTTTATTTTAAGTGTTTGAGAGAAGGTACTAGGGGAGCATGGGTTTACCACCCGTTCAACTTCAAAGGGACCGATGAAGCTGGGGGGAAAGCTTCCGGGATTTGGACCTTAGGGGGATGTCTCGGGCGGATAACCAGACCTTCTGGCCAACGACATAGGTTGGTGCCGGGGTGTGGCGTCGATTTGCCTGTCTCTGAGTGCGCGTGGAAGAGTGTTGTAGTGCAGCGTGGGCTTGGTCCCAGACACGTGTACATTTGGCAAGGTGTGCCTGGACGGACGGCCCAGCAATCTCAGCCTCCAGAGAACAAGGAAGGTTGGTATCCAAGTGAACATTGGAACGGGAACAGATTGGAAGAGGCATTAGGGTGCAAATTCTGGGCATATTCAATCCAAGCAGCTGGTCGCTCCAGGTGGTTGGGCATGGGTGGTGCATCCGCAGATTAGTACACTCACATTGTCCGTTTGTTTGTGTGTGATATCTAGAGAAGAGGCTCACAGTAATGTCCAGCACTGAGCAGAAAGCGGACCAGACATGGTAGGGGAATTCGGGAACCCGGTCTGACAATGTAGGTATACAAGGTAGGTATTCCGTGCAGACGGAACACATACTGCACAAGTATGTTCTCAGCCTCATGGGCTGAAGGCAGCTTGTGGAGTGTGGCAAAATGTGCGGCCTTGGACAATCGGTCAACTAAGTTAGAATGACTGTGCTGCCCCTGGGACGTAGGGAGGTCTGTGACAAAGTCAACAGCAATGTGGGACCACGGACGGTAGGAATCGTCAGTGGAGGGAGTAGACTAGAATTGTTTTTGGTGGAGGACTTGCTGCGGGGACACACATGGCAGGCAGATAAAAAATTAGTGTGAATCCTCCCTCATTGTCGGCCACCAGAAGTGTTGGCCCAAAACCGCCAGTGTGCGGGTGACTCGTAGGTGGCAGGTCAGGCGTGAGGTGTGGGCCCACTCCAGTACCCTGGAACGAACTGAGGTTGGGAAATAAAGGTACTTTTGTGTACCTTGTCTGGGGTCAGGCCACACAGGTCATCTTGGCCACCCAGGAACTCGGCCTCCAGGTCAGTCCTCATAGTTGCCACTAAACAGGAGGGGGTAGGATGGTCATGGGCTTCTCAGAGTCCGTGGGTTTGAAAATGCGGGATAGTGCATTGAGTTTCCTGTTTCTAGAACCCAGGACATAAGACACGGTAAAATTTAATCTACAGAAAAACATGGCCCACCTGGCTTGACAAGGGTTCAGCCTCTGGACTGACTTGATATATCCTAAATTCAATTCATGGTCCCCAATGTCGTAATTGCGTTCTGCCGGAGTCAACCTAGAGGGAAAAAAGGCACAGGGGTGCACCTTCCCATCCCTGGTTTGCGCTTAGAGAGGACAGCGCCGAAGCCTACCTCTGAGGCGTCAACCTCCACAATAAACTATAGTTTAGGGTCTGGGTGAGCGAGGGTAAGCAGAAGTAAAACGGGACTCGAGGTCACCGAAAGAGGCTTCTGCTGCTTCTGACCAATGTATCGGGGACTTTGTGGATGTGAGTGTTGTGAGAGGGCGGCAATACGGCTATAGTCCCTGATAAACTGCCTATAGAAGTTAGCAAACCCCAAAAAGTGCTGTAACTCTTTCCTTCCCCCAGGCCTGGGCCACTGAGCCACAGCCACCACCTTCGTAGGGCCCATCAGCAGCTCCCTGTCGGCTACAACGGACCGAAGAAAGGTGGTCTGCGGAACATGAAACTCGCACTTCTCGACTTCCGTGTAAAGGTGGTTCTCCGGGAGGCGGTGCAACACCTGTCGCACATGCTGCTTGTTCTCCGTAAGAGTGCGTGAAAGAATTAAAATGTCCTTGAGCTATACGAACACACACTGGTCCAACATATCTCAAAGGACATCATTTATGAGGGCCTGGAACACCACTGGTGCATTGCAAAGATCAAAAAGCATCACCAGTTACTCAAAATGGCCCAGAGGGGTGGTGAAGCTTTCTTCCATTCATCTTCCTCCCAAATGCAAACAAGATGGTAGGCACTACGAGTTCCAACTTGGTAAAAATGCGGGCACTATGAAGCGTAGAAAAAGCCGAGTCAATGGGAGGCAAGGGATACCTGTTCTTGATGGTGATTACATTAAGGCCCCAGTATTTGACGCAGGGGCATAGCGAGCCATCCTTCTTTCCGACGAAGAAGAACCCTGCCCCAACTGTGAAGGAGGATGACCGAATGAGGCCTGTGGCTAGGGCGTCAGAGATTTAACCCTCACGGGCCTCCCACTCAGGCGTCAGAGATTTAACCCTCAAGGGCCTCCCGCTCAGGCTTGGAGGTATTGTAGAGACACCCCTTGAGGAGAGTGGCCCCTGGCAAGAGGTCAATGGCACCATCTTGGGGGCGATGTGGAGGGAGGTCCTTTGCATGATCCTTGTTAAAATCCAATGCAATGTGTCCATGTGGTCTTGCCTTGGGGGGATCTTTTGGGCACATGGGCTGACTGGAGACACCTGTTGTGGCAGGCTGGACTCCAGGCTGTTGTCTTGGGACCTGACCAGTCAATGACTGGACTGTGTTCCCTTGGCCAAGGAAGACCCAGAACAATGGTAGCCTCCAGGTAGTACAAAACATAAAAACATGCACCTCTTTGTTGTTGCCGGATAAACTGAGGGAAACTGGGTTCTTCCGCAGCTCCACTCTGCCTGTTCAGTGTGGTTGTCCTCAAAAGGTCTACCCAATGAGCGAGTCCCGATGCCTAGTTGGGAAACCACGGAGCAGTCGATAAAGCGCTCATCCCCTCCGCAGTCTACCAGTGTGGTGGCCTCATTCTTGTCCCTCCCAGGAGAAAGAGGCCGGCAGCAGAAGACGGTGGGAGAATTTTCCAGTGGCGAGGCTCACCAACACCTCCCTCCCTCTCTATTGGTGAGACCTTGCTTTTACTGGAAGAACTGGGCACGTTCGTACAAGATGATCCTTCTCCCCGCAGTAAAAGCATGAAGCCGAGCGGAAACGATGGGGACATTCCTCCTCCAAGACCCTGGTGCGACCAAGTTGAATTGGCTCTGATGTCACCACAAGAGGCGGGGTTACCGCAGTCAGAAGAGACGTCAAAATTGGTCGCTGAAGCTCGCGTGTGGGGCACACTTGCGAGCTTTCTCGTCGCTGTCTTTGGCATTCTCGGAGTCGGGAGACGATTCTTATGGTCAAATTGACGAGCGCATCGAGGGAGGGAGGCGGGCTCATCATGCCAAGCAAACTCGTCCTGCAGGGACTCACTTAGGCACCCAAGAAATACTTCCTGGATGGCAATGTTGTTGAACCCACTGCCTCCATGCCGCGTACTGGGTGGTCGAACACCTTCCGCATCTCCTCTGTGAAGGAGGCATACGAGGAGCAAATATTCGAGCCTCTCTCCCATTCGGCGCTAGCCCACGACAGGGCTTCACGACTAAGACAGCCGATGAGATAGGCAATCTTGGCTCGGTCCATGCTATATGTGAGGCTCTGTTGCTCAAACACCAGGCTTCATTGAACAAGGAAGTGGAAATGGAGTAACCGCGAGAAGTTACTCAACAACAAACTGATTAAGACGATCCAGCGACATGATAAAGCTCTAGGTGGCATAAATAGGTCCTTGACGGTTGGTGAGTCCCACCTGGCATTGCTTGACCTATCTGGTGCTGGACCTGTGATTGGTTGGCAGGCGCAACCACCCACCTGTCTGGCTCTGGTCCTTACAGGTGTAGTCTGCCTTTCACCCGAAGTCGGCTGGGTTAGGCTCCAGCAACCTCCTCAAACCTTTTGAGAATAAGCGGTATGGAAGATAAATGAATGAATGAATCTCACCTCATTTTCTGAACCGCTTTATCCTCATTAGGGTCGCGGGGGTGCTGGAGCCTATCTCAGCTGACTCCGGGCCAGAGGCGGGGGACACCCTGACTCGGTGGCCAGCCAATCGCAGGGCACAAGGAGACGGACAACCATGCACACTCACACCCATACCTAGGGGCAATTTAGAGTGTCCAATCAGCCTACCATGCATGTTTTTGGAATGTGGGAGGAAACCGTAGTACCTGGAGGAAACCCACGCAGGTCCGAGGAGAACATGCAAACTCCACACAGGTGGACATGACCTGGATTTGAACCCAGGACCCCAAAGCTGTGAGACCGACACACTAACCACTCGCCCCACCGGGCCGCCTGAATGAATGAATGAAAAAACTAAAGATAAAAAAATTGATTTTATGAGAATAAATGTATTGAGAATTATTTTTCAAATAAATTAACACACACCATTTGGACAGAACTGCTTAAAAATATTTGACATTAAAAAAAAATACATCGGGATTATTTTGTTAGTATTTCTATTTACGGTATATACATAATATTTTCAGGGACATGACATTTTTCAAAATTGAAAAAGAAATGCAGTTTTACTTGTGCCATTTGTGTGGCAGTATCTCCTCTGGCTCCTAGGTAGACCATAGCTAAGGCTGAGCTGATGCTCAAAGGGGACACGAAGATATTTCCACTTGGGTTTGAGTGGCTCAGGGTGTGTAGTAGCTCCAGTGCAAAAGTTGTATTTGAGATGCTGAGGGCGGCCATTCTTGGGAGGGATGTATTTTTCTGCAATGGACAATAATATTTCAAACCTGCATGTGATCCCATTTAAACACGTTTGTATGTACATAATATAGCTTGTTGACATTCATACATTCATTCATCTTGTGAACCGTTTTATCCTCATTAGGGTTGTGGGTGGTGCTGGAGCCAATCCCAGCTGACTCCTGGCCAGAGGCAGCGGACATCCTGAATCTGTGGCCAGCTAATTGCAGGGCACAAGGAGACGGACAACCATTCACTCTCACATTCATACCTAGGGGCAATTTAGAGTGTCCATTCAGCCTACCATGCATGTTTTTGGAATGTGGGAGGAAACCGGAGTACCCGGAGAAAACCCACGCAGTCCTGAGGAGAACATGCAAACTCCACACAGGTGGATTGACCTGGATTTGAACCGAGGACCCCAGAGCTGTGAGGCCGACACGCTAACCACTCAAGCCGCCGGGCTGCCTACTTTAGACAGTTTTTATTTTCATGAGGTTAACTGTGAAATAATCTTGAAAAGTAATCAAATAATGTTTCAATCTATGACATCACCTTCAATCCATGTCATGCCCATGTCATAGATACCTTTCATCCACATCACAACCATCGGTTTCAAAACCATGCATCTTTGTAATAGGGTATGTCCTTTGTTTATATGTTTATATGTAGCCTTTAACATCATCAGTATCACCACCATCATCGGTGTCACTGTCGCGCTGCATCTTTGTAACAGGGAATTTGTATGTCCCTTGTCATAGAGAATTTGTATGTCATGAAATCTTGCCCTAAGTAAAATATCGGCTGTGGAAGTAGAGTCGTCGGACCCAACACCTCCGTACTCTCCTTCTGCGGAAGCTTCAAAATCTCGCTCATCTGTCTCGGTGTGCTTTACTTGTGTTTAATCTTGTGAATGTTCATAGTGGATCGGACATTAACAGCATATAGTATTTAATCAGTCAAAGATTGACTGACCCCAATAATCTCTTTTACATGTACTGTTGGCAATCACATATACAATCAAGTAAATAAGGAAATCAGATTCAATATTACTAATAAATTCTACACTGCTCTGATTTTTTAGTACAGATAATCTATCATGTTACCTGTTTGTTGACCTGTGCGAAACCACGGCAGCTTTTTTCATATGAATAATGCACAAAAAATTTGCAATCAAATCTCGAACAATTGCCAAAGGCGATCCAATGTCTCCAGAGGTGAGCTTGTGCATTAAATTCACGCTGTTGCCGTGCCTCATTTATTGCATTGGAAACGTAAGCGTGTGGGTGGAACGCGTGACTGGGTGATAAGTCAGTGAGCAACAATACAAGCATTATACTAAAAAGGAACAAAGTCAACAGTGAGGTGAAATAACAAGCTGTTCATTACACGAGAAACAGTATGGTTTTGTCGGCCCATCAGCACCTCTATCTAAAACACACACAGGAACGGTTATCCGTGAATGATTAAAAATACCCTCATCAAATTTCTTAGGTCATATTTTAGTTGTATTTTGATTAAATAGTTCTTCCCTACATTTAGACAGATGTGGCAAATGTTCTTGCAGTCTGTAAATTTAGAGAATTAAAAGAGAGGATGGGTTTAAAAAAAAACAGGCTGAAATTTACCTAAAGGGAATGACAACACCTACATCATATAATGTGTATACAGCAGAAACAACATGTTTTATAAATTACAAAAAGCAATCAAATCTCAATTAGTTAGGCACAAAATTTAGTGATAGAACCAGATGGAAATACAATAATTATCAGCATTGTATTTTTAATACAATAATTAATTACTAGAATAAAATAAATATATGCTTAATTTAACCTTAGGGTCCTGAGCATTTTTGGCTGTTTTTAAAATTTTGTTTCTATATATGTTTAACATGATCTGTTATGTTGCATGTGGTGTTTTTTCCTCAGTCTGTCTAGACCACAAATGGATGATTTGCTCTTTCAAGGTAGTCCGCCATTCCTCCAAGGTGAAGCATATCACGGTCCCCA
Organism: Stigmatopora argus; assembly: GCF_051989625.1. Lineage (NCBI taxonomy): Eukaryota > Metazoa > Chordata > Actinopteri > Syngnathiformes > Syngnathidae > Stigmatopora > Stigmatopora argus. Next base: position 2,698,263 of record NC_135410.1, read on the forward strand.
TTGCCGTGGTTGCGTTCAGCCGGGGTCTGCATTGAGAGAGGACGGCCCCAACGCCCACCTCCGCCGACCCCTTCCGAAGCGTCAACCACAATAAACTGTAGTTTAGGGTCCGGGTGGGTGAGAATGGGAGCAGAGGTAAAACGCGATCCTGTGGGCACACGAGCTAACTGGAGACACCTGGTGTGGCAGGCTGGACTTCAGGCTGTCACCTTGGGACCTGACCAGTCAATGACTGGATCGTGTTCCCTTAGCCAAGGAAGACCCAGAACTATGGGAGCCTCCAGGCAGTACAAAACATAAAAATATGCCACCTCTTGGTGGTTGCCGGATAAACGGCATGGAATGGAATTGGATACTACCGTATTTTCACGACTATTCGGCGCATCGTATTTTTGGGCGCAGTCAGTAACGAGTGCTATTTCTGTATTTTAGACACACAAAGCACGCACCGTTTTTTTAGACGCATATATATTATATATTATATATGGATGAACATCGAAACGCAATAGCGCTGGCTACCGGAAGTAGCCTATTTTTGGGTTCCGGTGCGCAGTGACTGCTGGGAAATATAGTTCTTGCACGGTACACCCACACGCTAAAAACACGTTTTTAAAAAGGCAACGGAAGCAAAACTGAGTTCGGTTGTACTTTATTTAGACATTTTACAACTTACTCACTTCGTCCTCAGCTCCACTCTGCCTCAGTGCCGCCCGTTCCGTGCGGTTGTACTTAAAGCAGGGGTCGGCAATAAATAATTGGTAGGAAATTATTGTAGTATATTGCCAAAAATATTATTTTTTATCATATTTTCAATTGGGCTTTCACGATGTAAATATATTTATGCTGAAAAAATATTAATTATTGGTCGCCGAACCCAAATTATTTCCAAGAATTTTCCTCGGCCATTTTCCGTAGCGTGCGAGAAATTCGCAAATGCATGCGTGCAAAAACACGCCTGCACGCATATTGCTCGCATTTCTCCATGCATTCAAGGTCAAATGCTATGTGCGCTGTGCATAGTGCACGAACGTCCGCACACTCCAGTATTGCATGTGCATGCGTAATCCGCATTATCACTTTAAGGCTAATTATTGGTCAGGACACTTAGAGCTAGTTGATTGGCTCATGCATTTCCCCCCGTTGAGCGCACGGTTTGAGCTGCGCACCACTAAGTACGAACATTATTCCGTACTCAACATTGACTCAACAAGAAGAACGAAGCGCTGGTGAGATCGCAAGTTCGTCGTGTCTCCTATCGTATCATCCTTTGGAAGGTTCCCCATAGTTTTCAATTTTTCATATAAATCTACAACTGCGAACCCCAAAAATGCAATTTTCTTCTTGATTTTAGATGGGAAATTTGGGGTTGTTGCAAATAAATAATTTCTCTTTTTATTAATAGAAACATACATTTTATTAATATTTCATAAGAATTGTATGCTTTTTTTTTTTTTACAGGTTTAGTGAGTAATATTAAAGGCCGTGGAACGAATAATGCTATTTCAAAGTAAAATATACTTAATGGTGACAACAATATCAACCATTTTTCTTGAAAAATCTAATGTTTATGTTTTTGCCAACATTACTGTAGCCTTTTTTAATCATGTACTTCTACTTGAAATGAGAAAAGTTGTGATAATAATAAACTGTCATAAATAGCTTGCATTTGAGAAGCATTTTCTTAAAGTGAAGTCCTCTACAGCCATTTCTTGTTTTTAAAAGGTGGACTTGATGTGATTTATGGTGGGCTGTTCCAATTTAGCTCACTCATCGTGCTTACAACATCGCCTGCCAACCAGGAATTACATATCTGATTTATGCAACCTTTGGAACTCACACGCCCATTACACAACCTGCATAATATAAGCTTTGGCTAACAAAGTCATAGGGGAAGGTTGCAATGCTACTGTGCCAAATAAAGATAAAATAACGGATACAGGAAATGTATTGATGTTTTGGAAGATTTCATAACTTTGCAATATTTTGTATATATAGAAGCATTCGTAAGTAGATGTACCACCGTATTATACTGTGGAACACTCACAACATTTCCCAAATCCCAAATCCTGTCCACCTTGATATTCGATTAAATTTAAAATTTAAATTTAAATTACATCTTGTACCCATTTTTGTCATTAATTCAATTTTCCGTACCACAAGAATCCCGGGGGGTGCCGGAAACCCATCCCAGCCAACTCTGGGCAGCAGGCGGGGGACACCCCGAGCTGGCGGCCAGCCAATCAGAGGGCACAAAGGAGATTGGATACTTTATTGGATGGACAACCACCCACGCTCACTACCTCACCCAGGGGTAATCCACAGTTTATTTAGTTTTAAACTAAATCAAACCTTTTGACCCCAATCACTTATTTCATCGCAAAGTAAATAACTGTTTTCCCATCTATCGTTTTCTTCACAAAACCAGGACCCTTTTCGTTATTGCAGATGCCAACATCTGATACAGTCAAGTATTGCATTTGGAATTGCCAATCGTTCTCACAAAATATGGATTTCTTTGGTCTCACACCGCACCATCCATCATTGTCAAATGTTACATACTACAGCATTTTGCTTTTTTCCAAACTCCATTTACATGAAAAGCCTGTAAGTCTTTAACCCAAGTTCTCTTAACAATATCTCCCTACTTGATTGCTCTCAAAGTAGTGGAAAGCAATCTCAGTTGATGTTAACCACCCAATGCTTATCCAAAATCAGTCAATTTCTATTAAAAGGCCAACAACATTCTTGTATTAGCCTAATTATTTAAATTTATTGTCTCACGTTTCTGCTTTATCGTGTTCACGTCTGACACCAGTAAAACTACATGCCTTGTGCAAAATTGTGATGCTATTCACAAATGTCACTCGCTGAGATGTTCTGCATCATGTCCATTCTAATCAGACACAGTCAAGGAGGTTAATAACATGTCTGCACAGCGACATTACCAGATCTCCTCGTGCCACCGATTCTCCTGACTTCCACTGAAGAGTCAATGTTTACGTAAGATAGGAGTCATACTGTGTAGTTATAGCTGACAATAAGTAAACCAGAGAAACAAGGAAGCATCTAAACCTTGAGCAAACACATTGTGAAGTCAACTAACAGGAAGGTGCGCCTGCCCCCCTCCAGACCTGCAGGGGCAGAGAAATCTCAATCAGACAAAACTTTCCACACTTCCTGTCAGAGGCCAGGGGTGGCCATATTGCATACAGCCTGTATGTGAGATTGTGTGGAATAATCAAAGAAAGCCTAACAGATAGGAGTAAATAACCAAAAGAGCAAAGTAACTTACAAGACAACCAACTGAAAAACCCAAAGACACCCTTCAGTTCCCCAGTCATACGCAACTGATAGGAAATGGAATTGGATACTACCGTATTTTCACGACTATTCGGCGCATCGTATTTTACGGCGCAGTGTCAGTAACGAGTGCTATTTCTGTATTTTAGACACACAAAGCACGCACCGTTTTTTTAGACGCATATATATTATATATTATATATGGATGAACATCGAAACGCAATAGCGCTGGCTACCGGAAGTAGCCTATTTCCGGGTTCTGGTGCGCAGTGACTGCTGGGAAATATAGTTCTTGCACGGTACACCCACACGCTAAAAATACGTTTTTAAAAAGGCAACGGAAGCAAAACTGAGTTCGGTTGTACTTTATTTAGACATTTTACAACTTACTCACGTCATCATCACCCACAAATCCATCAAAGTCCTCATTTTCTGTGTTCGAATTAAACAATTGCCCAAATGAGTCTTCCAAAACGCTGGGTCCCGCGGTTGTAGTTCTTAAGCCTCCGGGAATGACGGCAAGCTCCGAGTTTTATTTATATTTATATATTTATATATTTATATATTTATATATTTATATATATATATATATATATATATATATATATATATATATATATATATATATATATATATATATATATATAAATAACTCGGAGCTTGCCGTCATTCCCGGAGGCTTAAGAACTACAACCGCGGGACCCAGCGTTTTGGAAGACTCATTTGGGCAATTGTTTAATTGTATATATATATATATATATATATATATATATATACATATATATATATATATATATATACATATATATATATATCAACGTCAACACAGCATTCAAAGCTAGACTGTGAACTATGTATATATATATATATATATATATATATATATATATATATATCTATATATATATATATATGTATATGTATATATATATATATATATATATATATATATATACATATACATATATATATATATGTATATATATATATATATATATATATATATATATACATAGTTCACAGTCTAGCTTTGAATGCTGTGTTGACGCCAAAATTTAGCGGCAGGATTTCTTTTCTTTTGTAAATACAGCCGAAATGACGGCGAGCACTAAATTAGTGTGGTCGCCGTCATACTAACTGTATTGAAGAACTGGGTGTATTAAGAACTCTATATCCCAGCAGTCACTGCGCAGTACTTTATCTACGGGAAAATAGTAGAGTTGGGTTGCTTGGCATAGTTAGTTGTAAATATATATATATATATATATATATATATATATATATATATATATATATATATATATATATATATATATAAATATATATATATAAATATATATATATAAATATATATATTTAATTTTAAATCCTTAAAGTCTAATTCATCATAACATTTAAAATTGTTCAAAGTCTGATTCATCATCATCAGATTCGCCAAACAATTAATTCCATTCTTCTTGAGTTATTTTTTGAAAGTATGAGCACCGGCCAATAGAACAGGCTCTTGCGCCCCATCTAGCGGACAAAGACAAGTCTCTGGGGTGATGCCCTCTGGCAGACGCTATAGGTCCCACAAAGCACGGACAAATAGGCTTAAGGACAGTTTTTTCCCCACATCCATCAGGAATCTAAACTCGCGCTAACATAACACACATTCCCCTCTGCGGTATATGAACAGATGTTTGGTTGGTGATCTGCCTCCTACTAGCTGACTGAGGAAAGGTAAGTGGAAGACAGTGAAAGGTAAGCGCGAGGTAAGCGACCTGTATCCTCAACAGCGGAATGACAAATTACAAGTCCGTAACTTACACTTATTAGGTCTTTTGCCGATTAAACGTAGCTTATGGAGAAGCACCATCAATTTCGTCACACGCAGTTTCTGCGTGTGATGACAAGTAGGCTTTTGTGTTGTGATAATGACGACAGGGCCTATGTCCGATTATTATTATTATTATTATTTGGTCATAAAAACGAAGACCTCGTGTATTTAGCGCAACCGAACTTTGCTTCAGTTTTTTGGTACAACATTTTGCGCGTTATACTCGAATAAATACGGTAATCTAATTGATCAGCTCAATGCCAAAGACAGTGGCGTGAAAGCTTGCACGTGGATCCCACATGCAAGCTACAGCAGCAATTGTACCCCCACGGAGCACAAGCAACACATGCGACATGTGCTGCAACGTCTTTTGGAGAACCGCCTCTATGTGAAGGCAGAGAAATGCCAGTTCCACATTGCATAAACCACCTTCCTTGGGTTCGTCGTGGTCGACGGGAAGATCCGGATGGACCTTATGAAGGTGGCGGCTGTTGCTCAGGGGCCTAAGCCTGAAAGTAGGAAGGAGTTGCAGCGCTTTTTGGGGTTCGCAAATTTCTATAGAAGGTTTATCAGGGACTATGGCCGCCCCCTCTCTCAGCACTCAACTAAGTCCCTGTTTCATTGATCAGAGGCAACAGAAGCGTCTTTCAGGGATGTTAAGGTTCGTTTCACGCCACTCCCGTGCTCACACACCTGGACCCTAAACTAAAGCTCATTGTGGAGGTGCATACCTCGTCGCGGCCGTCCTCCCAACGAAGACCAAGGGATGGGAAGGTGCACCCCTGCTCCTTCTTTTCCCATAGGCTGACTCCAGCCGAACGCCATTACGGCATTGGGGACCGTGAATTTCTGGCTGTGAAGCTTGCCCTCGAGAAGTGGTGGCATCATCTGGAAGGGGCCAATCACCCATTTGTGGTCTGGACCAGTGTTCCCTCTAAGCTGCGCGCGTGCGCAATTGCGCACTACTCTCGTCTTCTCTGCGCAGCAGCAATCATATGGCGCGCAGTAAAATATATATATATATATATATATATATATATATATATATATATATATTTTTTTTTTTTTTTTTTTTTTTTTTTTTACCCCTTTCCCCATGATGGCGCCGTTTAAGCGGCGGCCAGTGGCAGTAGCTCTGTCCACTTATGTTTTTCGTGTTTTACAGCATGTTTTACATGAAAAATTAGAGGGAACATTGACATGCACCTGCTTGTGGCAGGTGTGATACTGGTGTGCCCATAGCGAGCAATGATGATGTCGTGACCGGATGATTCGCCTAAAGACGTTTCGCCGACGGACGTTTGACAGACGGACAGGTCGCCGAATGGACGTTCCGCCGAACGTTCATTCGGCGACCTGCCCGTTTGTCAAACGTCCGTCGGCGAAACGTCTTTAGGCGAATCATCCGAGTACCGATGTCGCTCACACTGGTACTCGGTGCGCTCAGGGAGGTTGACTTTCTGCTCAGACCAACGAAAAATTAGAGGGAACATTGGTCTGGACTGACCATAAGGTAAAGTATATCAATTCAGCTCGGAGACTGAACACTCGTCAAGCCATGTGGGCCATGTTTTTCAGTAGGTTTGATTTTACGTTGTACTACGTCCCAGGGTCCAGGAACGGGAAGCCTGACACACTATCACGCATTTTTCAATAATAATAATAATAATAATCGGACATAGGCCCTGTCGTCATTAGCAACAACACAAAAAGCGTACTTGTCATCACACGCAGAAAGCGTCTGCCAGAGGGCAGCAGCTGGAACAGATTGTGACCAGGGTGGTAAGGGTCCCCTATGATGTTCTTGGCTCTGCTGAGGTAACGAGGGCTGGCAATGTCTTCCAGTGAGGGCAGAGAGCAGCCGACAATCCTCTGGGCAGTGTTAATCACTTTCTGCATGGCCTTTTTGTCTGCCGCCGCGCTTCCAGCGTACCACACTGCGATGCAGTACGCCAGGATGCTCTCTACAGTGGTTCTATAGAAGGTTATCAGAAGCTTGGTGCCCAAGTTGTTCTTCCTAAGTACCCTGAGGAAATGGAGTCGTTTCTGAGCCTTCTTCACCACTGCCGTGATGTTTGTAGACCATGAGAGCTTATCCGTGACGTGGACCCCCAGGAATTTAAAGGACTGGACCCTGTCTACACATACTCCATTTATGAGGAGTGGGGCCAGATCTGTGCCGTGTTTGCGAAAGTCCAGGATTATTTCTTTAGTTTTCGTGGTGTTCAGTATGAGATTGTTCACCGAGCACCACAAAGACAATTTGTTGACCTCATCTCTGTAAGCCGACTCATCCCCTCCTGAGATGAGTCCGACCACAGTGGTGTCGTCAGCGAATTTGATGATGGCGTTAGACTGGTGGGTGGGTGTACAGTCGTATGTGTACAGGGAGTACAGAAGAGGAATCCTCTGATTTTGATTCTGTGGATGGGCCCTCAACCACCTTGCCACCCTTCTGTGTAGTGGCAGCTCTGAGGACTGACCTTGAGGCCAAGGTCCTGGGGGCCCAGGATATGGAACCTGACCTCATAGAAGGTACACAAAGGAACCTTTATGTCCCAATCTTGGCTCATTCCAGGGTGCTTGAATGGGCCCACATCTCTTGCCTGACCTGCCACCCAGGAGTTACCCGCACACTGGCAGTGTTGCGCCAACGCTTTTGGTGGCCAACAATGAGGGAGGATGCACGCTCCTTCGTATCTGCCTGCCACGCGTGTGCCCGCTGCAAGTCCTCCACCAAGCCAAACTCCAGTCTACTCTATCCACTGGAAATTACTAGTCGTCCTTGGTCCCACATTGCTCTTGATTTCGTCATAGGCCTACGAACGTCACAGGGCAACACCGTTACCCTAACCATAGTTGACCGTTTTTCTAAGGCCTACACTTTGTCGCCCTCTGCAAGCTACCTTCAGCCCAGGAGATGGCCGATTTATTTGTGCAGCATGTGTTCCGTCTACATGGAATTTCTGTCGACATCGTCTCCGACCAGGGTACCCAATTCACCTCTCATGTGTGGTCCGCCTTCTGTTCAGCTCTTAACATTTCAGTCAGCTTCTCCTCTGGCTATCATCCACAGACTAATGGTCAGTGTGAACGCACCAACCAGCAGCTGGAAGGAGCACTTCGCTGCATCACCCATGCCCAACGTACCATTTGGAGCGACCAGCTGCCCTGGTTTGAGTTCGCTGGCAACTCACATCCTAATTCCTCTTCCAACCTGTTCCCATTTGAGTGTTCCCTTGGTTATCAACCTCCCCTATTTTCTTCTCTGGAGGTAGATATTGCCGTGCAGTCCGTCCAAGCACACCTGGCCAGATGTGCTCGTATCTGGGAACAAGCCCGGGCTGCACTACAACGCTCCTCCTCTCGTAGCCAGAGACAGGCCAATCACTGTCGCATTCTCGCACCTGCCTACGTCGTCAGCCAGAAGGTCTGGCTGTCATCCCGAGATCTTCCCCTTAGGACTGAATCCAGGAAGCTGTCCCCTCGCTTCATCGGTCCGTATGAGATCGAACGTGTGATAAACCCATGTGCTGTGTGCCTAGAAGTACCAGCTTTCATTCGTGTCACAGCCCTGCATCTTTGTCATAGAGACTTTGTATGTCACACAATCTTGTCCTAATAAAACTGTTGATGCACAAAGGGGAGTCAGAGATTGGAGAGCGGAAACAGTCGTGGATTGACCGGAGTCTTACGCAGAGTAACTCTGTCTGTTCTCTCTCCGTGCTCCCCATCTGCAGAAGCGTCAAAATCTCACTCATCTGTCTTGGTGTGCTTACTTGTGTTCGACCTTGTTGAATGTTCATCGTGGACCGGACCGTGACAACTTCTCAATCTCCAACTACTGTTTATAAATCCTTTTCCAGCAGGCAAAACTGGGAGTTAATTTGAACATCAGTGGGTGGGTTTTAGTTTGAAAGGAACTTCCATAGTATGGATTTTTACTACGGCTAGCTAGTCTGTTAATTAACTTGATGGAACACTTTGGCCTTGAAAATACTGGCAGGATCTTTCAGGCTAGAGTTGAAATATCTCCTGCTTCCTGGACAACCAAGGCTTAACAGAGAAAGATTTATGAGTCCCAAGATAAGTGTGGAAAGCGTAGAACAAAGGAACACCTGTGTGAAGACATACGAGACTTGAATGATAATACAAACAGGATGCATGATTAGTGTGAGTAATGTCAAACGGGTTATAGGCTGTTTTTTTGTTGTTTCGAGCTGCAACACTTAGTTGTCCAATGAAGAGCACTTGAGTTTGTGTTGTGTTTGAGTTGGAGCAGATTGACAGAATGACAGATTGGGTGAAATTCCCTCCAAACAGAGTGGGTTGTATTTACTGTTTGATTGGTTTGGAGGCGTTGTGATCTGGCATCCCTGAGATGCAGCACGCCACTGGCTCATAATCTCTATACTCCAACGATTTAAAACGTCTATATTTATTTCTCTGACGGGCCGGTAGAGTGGCTCGTAGGTGGTTCGGGGCCAATAATTGATGAGTGTTCAACGGCCCAGCGGATGAGTGGTTAGCACTTCGGCCTCACAGTTCTGGGTTCAAATCCAGGTCGGTCCACCTGTGTGGAGTTTGCATGTTCTCCCCAGGCCTGCACGGGTTTCCTCCGGGTACTCTGGTTTCCTTCCACATTCCAAACACAGGCATGGTAGGCTGGTTGGACACTCTAAATTGCCTGAAGGTATGAGTGTGAGCATGAATGGTTATCTGTCTCCTCGTGCCCTGTGATCGTCTGGCCACAGATTCAGCCCAAAAATCAGCTGGCATAGGCTCCAGCACCCCCCATGACCCTGGTAAGGATAGAGCGGTTCCGAAAACGAATGAATGTTCAACCAGCTCTCCAAGCATCTTTTGGGGAAATGGAAGGAAACTGGAGTAGCTGGACCCACACCAGCCCCTGGAGAACCTGCAAACTCCACACATTGAGTATCCCAGAACTACTAGGCTGACGCTTTAACAACTCGCCTTCCGCCTGGGTCGCACCATCTCCACAACAAGGAGTGTAATTTGACATTTGCGCTTTTATAATCATTTATTTTCTAAACCGCTTATCCCCAGAAAGGTAGCGGGGGGTGCTGCAGCCTATCCCAGCTGACCGGGCACCAGGCGGGTGACACCCTGATTCGGTGGCCAGTCAATCGCAGTGCACAACAAGCTTGACAACCATTCACGCTCACACTCATACCCAGGGGCAATTTTGAATGTTTAACCAGCCTACCCTGCATTTTTTTGGAATGTGGGAGGAAACCGAAGAACCTGGAGAAAACCCACGCAAGACGGGAGAACATACAAACTCCACACAGTGAGGACCCACTTGGTATCACGTTGCCGTTTGGCGTCTGAGTCATTCGCGACCCATCATCGTGAATTGAAAGAGCTTTGCTTGCTCAATATCAAGCTGAATTTCTAATTGACATAGATGTTGCATACATATTTTCGTGGTATTTAAAAATCCAGCCAGAATTATAATCACTTCTATATGGTTTGTTAAAAAAGCACGCTGGATTTAAAATAATTCAGTGAGTTAAAAGTATTTTAATCAGTTGAGTCCCCCGAGGCAAGATGGCCGTCATTTACTTACGCCGCCAACCCCGGCTTTCCATACTTAGCCGACTGACTATATTTAATATGAACGGGGAAACTACCAACGTCGTATGACAAGTCAAGTGTTACGAGTGGAGGTAAAGGTTCTATTTGCTGTCACATGCTTACTAAAATGCCCAATTATTCGTTTTTTCTCGAAGTTAACCACTTGCTACGTATTACCTTCTTTCCTAAGCATAGCATTGGACCATTCATTTTCTGAACTGGCAATTTATAGTGTACAAGCAGAAGGGCAAGGCTTCGCCAGTCCTACCTGCTTGGGCGGGGTTGTTATTGCGTGGGTTTTGGTCATCTATTTGGGTAAGGATAGTGACGGGTGGCCCGGTGGGGCGAGTGGTTAGCGCGTCGGCCTCACAGCTCTAGGGTCCGGGGTTCAAATCCAGGTCACGTCCATCTGTGTGGAGTTTGCATGTTCTCCCTGGGCCTGCGTGGGTTTCCTCCCACATTCCAGAAACATGCATGGTAGGCTGATTGACACTCTAAATTCTCCCTAAGTGTGTGTGTGAGTGTGCATGGTTGTCCGTCTCCTTGTGCCCTGCGATTGGCTGGCCACCAATTCAGGGTGTCCCCCTCCTCTGGCCCGGAGTCAGCTGGGATTTGCTCCAACACCCCCCGCAACCCTAATGAGGATAAAGCAGTTCAGAAGATGAGATGAAATGAGAGGCACTGTGGCTATTCCACACCCGGGCAGATCGCAATAAAGGATGAAAGTGGAAAAGTCACAACAACAAAAAAGTGTTTCGGGAGCACCTGGAAACTCGCTGCCGGAAATTCTTCCAAAAATTACGTTTGTAAATGACGTGGGAAGGCGTCCAGCACGGCCAGCACCATCGTGTCTCGCCGAGTCTTCCCGTCGCGACAGACAAAAAGTGTTTCAGGGAGCACCTGGAAACTTGCTGCCGGAAATTCTTCAAAAAACAATGTTTGTAAATGACGTGGGAAGGCGTCCAGCACGGCCAGCACCATCGTGTCTCGCTGAGTCTTCCCGTCACGACAGAAAAAGTGTTCCGGGGAGCACCTGGAAACTCGCTGGCGGAAATTCTTCCGAAAATGACATTTGTAAATGACGTGGAAAGGCGTCCTGCCTTCTGTCCAATCTGCCACGCGGTGCGTTTAGGCACATCATGTAAAAACAACGATTTATGTATTAACTCTGCTTTCGGATTTAACAAATAAAAGATGGAGTTTACACACATAGAGAAGTTGAAGAAACTCAATCACTCGTCTATTAGGATCCGACAGCTGTTTCTGGCCACCATAGAAAATTTCAACTCTACGATGCACGGTTTGGACAAACGTAGCGGGAGAATCTTAACATAACCACACACACACACACCCACACACCCATGAATCACGCTTTATAAGGATTATTATAGACTACCAGTGTACTCAGACAATCAAGCTGTCAGCATATAACAGCGACATCTACAGAATCTTGAAGTTAGTGCAAGGTTTATTTTCGCTTAATAAGGGGAATTGCAATCATTAATAAAGGGGACAATTGGCTGTGGTTGAGAGGTAATGTTTGGCTAATTATATAGTTTCATATTTTTCAAGTAGAGCTGTCAGTGAGCTCTGATGAGGGTGTTGGTGACTGGAGGCTCTGGCTTGGTGGGATTGGCCATACAGCAAGTGGTCAAAGAAGAAATTACTGGCTACGAAGGCGAGGACTGGATCTTTCTCTCCTCCAAAGACGCTAACCTCACGTAGGCATGGATTCAATCAACTCCTATTTGTATTGTTCCCAGAAAGAAACACAACAGCTAGGTTCCTAAAAAATATAATCAATCGTAACACATTTTTTCTTTCAATCTTTTAGGAGCTTGAAAGAGACACAGGATGTGTTTCGGAAACACCAGCCTACTCATGTTATTCACCTGGCTGCCATGGTGGGGGGGCTATTCAAGAATTTGAAGTGTAACCTGGACTTTTGGGTATATACGTATAATAAAAACCGTAATTTCATAGTAAATAGTTTCTGTTTCTCTCACCAATTTGCCCTGCCACCCTGAATAAAAATGTATTGTCTGTGTATTCTTTACAGAGAAACAATATCCACATCAATGACAATGTACTGCAAGCTGCACATGAAGTCGGTGTTGTTAAGGTTGTTTCCTGTCTATCCACCTGCATATTTCCTGACAAAACAACCTATCCCATAAATGAGACTATGGTAAGTTGTGCTTTGTTGTTGTTAAAACTAGATCGGTTACATACAATGGAATGTTTGCATACACTATGCAAAAACACTTAATTTTTTGTCTCACTGTTTGAAATTGAATTGAATTGAATGATTTTATTGTCATTATAATGAGATTTCATAACTTTCACATAGTGCACAAATAACAGCAGACGGACAAATAAATCAATAAATAAGTAGTCCACGTGAGGTCAGCAAAGAGAAGCGCGCTTGTTCCGTCTGAAGTTCAGGATGAGTTCCATGGTTGGTTTTGGAGACAGCTTCAAATCGCATCACTCGCTGAGTCTATGAACGCAACAACAAACAAGCAGACACGATCAATATATAGTATGGAACAAATAATCATTGAATAATTAATAAATAAGAAATGTGCAGTCCAAGTGAGGGCTAGTCAGGGCTAAAGAGGGCTAGAGTGAGCTAGTGAGATAGACAGACGCTCCCCTACTTACGAACGAGTTAGGTTCCGAGCGATTGTTCATAAGTTGAATTAGTTTGTAAGTTGCTCAGTGCTATATTTTGTATTATAATTTATGTTTAAGGCCTATATAAGTATATTGAAGCCTATATAAGTATATTGAAGGTTTATTTAAGTGCATTTGTATGTTTAAGGCTTGTATAAGTAACACGCATTGGTTTGTACTGAAAAAAACATTAATAAAATGGAGAGAATACATACAGTACTGTATACATACATTAGAGAGAGAGAGAGATTTACTAGAAACTGGCCGAAAGAAGGTATCTAATGACGATTGCATTTTTTTTTCATCATAAATGATGCGGTAGCACTGTATGGCATCATTCAATTGATTTGCAAACTTTCTGCAACGTTCAATATTTGGGTCCTGCTGCTCGATCTTTATGTTTATGAATGGTACTGACGGTCGAATGATTCAAGTTGTATTCCCGTGCAACGCGCATCAAGCTTCGTTATTATTGCCACTCATTTCAAATGAAATGGCTTGCCTCTTCCTTGCACCTCCCTCAATAGGCCTTTTGCTTTTCACCAACCATATTGAATAATGGATGCACGAGATATTTAATGATAAAAATGAAAAAGGTTCTTTGCGCACTGGAGATATGTTCACGCACTTCCGCACTGCAACGAAGTGGGCAGAAGAGGGTAGTTGCTGGGTGAGCTGAGCTGTCACAGCTCCAGGCGTCAGTATTAGCGGCGAAAAGAAGCACTACTCGGAAAAAGGCGCGCAATACAAAATCGAACTTACGAACATTTTTCGACATAAACGCAATTTGCAGACATGTTCGTATGTACCGTTGTTCGTAACTCGAATGTTCGTAAGTAGGGGAGCGTCTGTATACACACACACAGTGGTACCTCGAGATACGATCTCAATTCATTCCGGGACAGAGCTCGTATGTCGATTTACTTGTAACTCAAATGAACGTTTCCCATAGGAATGAATTAAAAACAAATTAATTCGATCCAACCATCTGAATAAAACACCAAAAACGGGATATTGGATTGGATAAACATTTTTATTTATCTAGTATCAAATAACTAGTGGTTTAATACTACTAAAATGTGTTTAATATTATTAAAATTAGACGGATTTCGCATAGGAGAGAGAGAGACGGACAGAGGGGGGTGCTTTTTCCACGGCAACACGCTCGTAACATAACAAACAAATTTAAATGAACTTGGATTACAATGCAGACACACTCAAAAATAAGTTTAATCTAACCTTACACTAAACTTAATTCTAATTTTGTTTTAAATTTTGATACTTTTCTTCTCTCGGGTTGGCTCTATTTGCCCCGCTTCCACCCTGACTTTCAGATGCAACCTATCGATTGTTTGCTTTTGTATTCCCTTCAAAATATTCCCAAAACGATGCACACAAATGTCTTCACAAAAGGATAACGCACGACCACTTGCCAAAGAGAAGTAGTATAAGGGTTTATTTATTATTAGCGATCGCTCCGCCATTCGCACAAACTAACGGGGGGAAAAACACTGAAAAAAATGCAACGCTCCGCCCAGTGCTCGTAGATTCATTACACAAGGGAGTTGCGACCAGAGACATTACACGAGGGAGTTGCGACCAGAGACATTTTGCGGGGAGAGAGACAGTGCCCATGATGTTCTTATGAGCAGCCTCTCGCGTCCGCTGTATGCTCGTATATCAGAATTTGTCTCGTATCTCAAGATAAATATTTGCCAGAAATTTTACTCGTATCTCAAACTGCTCGTATGTCGGGGCACTCGTGTGTCGAGGTACCACTGTATATATATTATATCAGCTGGGATAGGCTTCAGCACCCACGATGACCCTAATGAGCATAAAGCGGCTCAGAAAATGAATGGATGGATGAATGAATGATCAAACATTTCTTTTACTTGACTCATGCAGTGTTAATTTAACCTGAATGATTTTGCCTTCACAGATCCATAATGGCCCACCTCATGAATCCAACTTTGGGTACGCTTACGCAAAGAGAATGTTAGATGTTCAGAACAGGTAAAGCCAATCAGCCATATTCATCTATGACATTTCTTGTCATCGGTTTTGGGGGTCGCTGCTCAAAAAAGTGATATATTACACATTACAGTGGTACCTTGATATACGAGCTTAATGCGTTCCGGGACTGAGCTCGTGTGTCAATTTACTCTCAAATGAACGTTTCCCATTAGAAATGAACTAAAAATAAATAAATTCGTTCCAACCCTCTAAAAATAGGATGTTGAAATGCAAAAACATTTTCATTTGTTTTAATTCGCCATCTATTAACAGAATAACAAATAACTAGTGGTTATGTTGTTTAATAGTACTGAAATTAGACGGATTTCGCAAAGGGGAGACAGGGACAGAGAGAGGGGGGGGAAGACTTTTTGCACGGCAACGCGCTCGTCTCATCTCATCTCACTTTCTGAACTGCTTGATCCTCATTAGGGTTGCGGGGGGTGATGGAGCCAATCCCAACTGTCTCCGGGCCAGAGGCAGGGGACACCCTGAATTGGTGGCCAGCCGATCACAGGGCACAAGGAGATGGACAACCATGGACACTCTCACCCATACCTATGGGAAATTTAGAGTGTCCAATCAGCCTACCATGCATGTTATGGAATGTGGGAGGAAACCGGAGTACCCGGAGGAAACCCATGCAGGCCCGGAGAACATACGCGCTCGTAACATAACATAAACTCATTTAAATGAACTTGTATTACAATACACACACTCAAAAATAAATTTAATCTAACCTTACACTAAACTTAATTCAAATTTTGTTTTAAATTTTTATACCTTTTTTACTCCCGGGTTGGCTCTATTTGCCCCGTCTCCACCCTGACTTTCAACTGCAGTTTTTAAAAGGAACCTATCGAGGGTTGTTTGCTTTTGTCTTCCCTTCAAAATATTCCAAAAATGATGCACACAAATGTCCTCACAATAGGATAACGAACGACCACTTGCCAACGGGAAGTAGTATACTCCTCTCGTATTGGCGAGCAAGCTCCGCCCCGCGTACACCATTCTGCACTGACTAACAGTGCTCGTAGAGACATTTACAAGAGGTAGTTGCGGGAAAAAGACAGCAGCCTCTCGCATTGGCTGTATGCTTGTATATCAAAATTTGTCTCGTATCTCAAGGTAAATATTTGCTCGAAATTTTACTCGTATCTCATATTGCTCGTATGTTGGGGCACTCATATGTCAAAGTATTACTGTCTTCTCAAAAATTTTATTGTTTTACCTTAAATTATTTTTCCCCTGCAGAAAGTACAGCAATTGGTTATACAGTAATCTCTTGAGATAAGAGCTTAATGCGTTCTGGGAGCAAGCTCATATGTCAATTTACTTGCATTTCAAATCTAATTTGCCCATAGAAATGAACTAAATACAAATTACCGTAATTACTCGAATATAACGCGCACTCGAAAATAACACGCAGGTAATTTTGGGCCAAAAAAATCTGGAAAAACGCAGTACTCGAATATAGTGCGCACCTAAAATTTCCCGCTGACGAAAATCAGAAATCTTACCTTTTTTTCTTCGTTTCACGATTGTTTTGTTCAAAATCGGATAGAGAAATCTTCAGGTACGAGCGTGTCGAGTGTCGTGCAGTTGGGAGTTATGCGTTTGAATTTTAGGGCAATAGATGATACACAGAGTGGACAAACATATCATGTAGACATGTTATGTTGCAATACCTTTTAGACTTCCTTGAACATTGACTACATTTCAATTGACAATACCATGTTTTAATTCAAATATCTATTGTCATTCTCAAACAAGAAAAGGAACATACAAATTGAATAAATAAATGATTTGAAGATGTGCACAATGGAAAAGACTATCACATGTAACAAGGGAATGTACTGCCCCCCGCTGGACATATTTTTAAATACAAGTACGTACTACACTACAATGTAGTATTCTACTTTCCAGCTTATTAATGCAGGATTGTGATGTTTGTGAGGCTTGACGATCTTTAATATGCGTGTATTTTGAATTCAAAGTTGGAAATTGCACAATGTCCGTGCGTCAAAGTGAGTTTGACAATGCTTTTTTCGATCGAAAATTTGTAATTTATTTTAGTTATTGATTATAACACGCACCCCCAACTATTGGAATTAATTATATAGCAAAAATATGCGTGTTATATTCGAGTAATTACGGTAATTTGTTCCCTCCCTCTGAAAAAATGCCTAAAACAGGATATTGCAATGGAAAAACATCTTTTTATTGGTTCTACTTCACCACTTACTCACAAAGTAACAAGTACCTGTCTAGTGGTTATGATCTTCAATACAAAAATGTGACATTACTCAGTCCAGACAGATGGTAATGGAGAGGGAGAGAGGAAGAAGGGGATGCAGGAGGGGGAGAGAGTGGGACTTGACGGACGCGTTTGCAACATAACAAACTTACAATTTAACTTAAATTACTAAACACACAAACACTTAAAATACATTTTAATCTTAAATTACACCTAATTTAAACCTTGTGCAACAACTGAAGCAAAGCTGTTAATGTATTCCACCGTGGATTTTGAGTAGGAACTAGCTGCTCCCCCATGCCTCACAACCTAGTGTATCTCAAATTTCTCGTATTTTGGGGCACCTGTATGTCAAAGTATTACTGTATTTGTAAAAATTTTTCTAACTTTAAAATAGCCTGAGATTCCCAAGCAATCTTACTGTTAATCAGGTATCTTTGTTCAGATGAGTGTTGTTCAGGCAGTTCGTTACACCAAAAGTAATATCGCACACCCAGTACTGCATTGCAGTTACAATGTTCATTTAGTTCAGTAGCCATATAGCTCGTGTAACGTAGTAAGTGCCAGTTTACACATCATGGAGCCTTCACGCAGCGTTTAGCAGTTGCCTGCTGGCCCTTTTGTACCCCTCAACAACCAACCCTGGGCCGTGTGGCTGCCTGTGAGTCACTGCCTGGCATGCCCGCATCCCAGGCGAGCCCTAGTCAGCCTTAGCAAACATTCCCACAGCCTTGCCACGCAGATAGACTGGTTGCTATTTGCCAGCACAAGACTTTAACTCAACACGTAGGATCCACCACCAACACATTTATGGTAGTAGCATTAAAAGTTTTACTTACGTTTTGTTTTAACCACTATCTGACTCCAAGAAAGCTATGATAATCTATTATTTAACTGATTCGTTTAAACGAATCAGTTAAAACATAGTTAACAATTAGACGAAATGAACCTAATACAGTCGTACCTCGTGATACGACAGCTTGTCATACAACATGCTCGTGGTACGACGAAAATTTCGATCGAATAATTCGCTCGCGATACAATTAAAATTTTCGAGATACGACCAAGCAAGGTGGCCATGACATGAGAGGCTCTTTATCATTATAGCGCACTGTCTTTTTTGCCGCATCTCTTTCGTGTATAACAATATCTACGAGCACCGAACGATTTTCGACCAGGAAACGCACAACGCGCATGCGCGGGAAAAAGGAGGGCTTTCTGGGTAATGGAGTATACTCGTGCACACAACGCCGATAGGCAATGGCACTCTTTCTCAGAATAAAACTTCATTACCCACAATCAATACGTGGGTAAGCTCAGCTGTTGCATTTCCTGTTGTTATTATTATCTAATACGAGGAGTATTATATTACTTCTCGTTCGCTGCTCATAAGAACATCAGCGGCACTGGCTCGCAATTCCCTCTTTGTAATATTTCTGGTCGCAACCAACTCTCATAGGCGCCGTTAAAAGCGGTTGCGACCAGAGATATTACAAAGGGGGAGTTGTGAGCCACTGATGTTCTTATGAGCAGCGGAGCGATCGCTATTATTACAAGACTACTTCTCGTTGGCAAGTGGTCATGCGTTATCCTATTGTGAGGACATTTGTGTGCATTCGGAATATTTTGAAGGGAATACGTAGTACAACAGCAAACAGCCCAATCGATAGCGAACGTGAGGGTGGAGGCGTGGCAAACAACTAACCCGGCCAGAACGAAGGTTAAAAAAATATTAAAACAAAATTAGAATTAAGTTTTGTGTAAAGTTACATTAAACGTATGTTTGAGTGTCTGTATATATTAATCCAAATTAATTTAAATTTGTTTGTTCCGTTTAAGAGTGCGTTGTTGTGGAATTAAAAAACATCCATTAGACGGTACTGCGCTAAAGGTAAGTCTACAAAACAGTCAGATAGGTCAGCCAAACTTTATTAATAGATTACAATTCAGCTTTCTGACAACTCCATTCACTCCCAACATGAATAAACAACAGTTTTATTATTTTCTCCGAGGTAAAGTATTAGTATTTTCGTGACACAGGAATAGCATAATAACTCACGTTGACCAGCTGGGCGAATGCGACATCCAACACGTCCACACTCCATCTCATCACAGTTGTCATTTATTGAGTCAGCAATTCCTGCCTGTCACCCACTCCTCCCACGCAGTTCGCAGTCTAGCTTTTGAATGCTCTGTTGGCGCCAAGTTCTTCTGTCAATCCACCCAGATGGACGGCAAGCACATAATTAGTGTGCTATATCAAGCTCAACAGAAATTAAACCCCGTTTTATATATCCCAGCATGCACCGCGCACTACTACTTCTACCTGGGAAATGGAGTTGGCGGCTGCTTGCCGTAGTTGCGAGACCTGTTGCGGCTCAATATTGATCCATATAAAATATATACAGAGCTGCCAACTACTCCGGAATTTCAGGAGTTTACCAGGAAATTCAACACAAAGTCCACGACTCCGGACAACCTCCCTAAACTTCGGAAATCCCCAAAAAATGTCAATTTTTTTTTTAAGCAAACAGTACCAAATTTCCAATTTAAATGGCTCGAAATTCACACCGTCGCTATGGCTTATGCCATCTCGATTCAACTGCACTGTAAAGCGGAGGAATTCGCTAACAAGAGTGCATTCTGAATCATCCGAGTTCCAAGTTCTGACGAATGACTCGTCTTGTGCGACTTCAGCGCATATCGATTTTGTGTGACTCGCATTCACTTCGGATAAACTCCTGAAATGGGGTCGACGGAGGTTGGCAGCTCTGTATATATGTATATACCGTATTTACTCGCATATAAGTCGCTTTTGTCGGACAAAAGAATGATGACTGAATCGAGGGTATGGCTTATGCGCATAAAACACGACATGCACGAAACTGCAAGTTGACGACGCATGACACGATGACGTCATGACGTAATGGCACAGTGACGTCATGACGTAATGGCACAGTGACGTCATGACGTAAGACAATGTGGCCGATACGGTCATTCATTTCAAAATAGAGAAAAGATAAACAGATAAAACGCTAAACAACATTAATTTTGATGTCTATGAATGAAATTCAAGAAAAATGCACGTATCTTGCATAAAACGTGATAAAACTCATGTTCCCGTCACTGCTCGCTCGGGGCACAGCCATCTTATCTAGGTTGGGGCGCGGCCATCTTACCTAGCGTGCTGCCGTCTAAACCTAGTTAAACGTGCTTGAATGGCCAGACGCGAGTAGCGTTGATTTTGAAATAAAACAAAATTCCTCTTTGATTTTTTTCGTTTTTCTTGTTCGAAAGTGACTACTACTGGAGTAATATGAACCGTCGACAGAATTGAGATATTTTGACATTAGAAGCAAAATGGCTGCCACAAAATCTTAAACTTCTGGTGAGAAAATTGTAATTTCTGTAATTAGAAAGCATCAGGTTCTCATCAAGATAGACCTATTTCTTTTTTCAAATTGAATAATTTGATATTTTGCATTTACAAAGACACGCATATTAACGTCCGTATGATATTGACCCTAATACAGTAATCCCTCGAATATTGTGGCTTCAACTTTCGCGTTTTTTTTGTCGTTGTTTTTCAAATAGGGGTGACCCTACTTCACGGTTTTTCGTTTATCGTGGCCATGTCTGGTCTACATTAACCGCGATAATCGAGGGATCACTGCAATATGCTTTTGATTCATACAGTATCTCAGAAACACCACGTGTGATTTTCCCTTCAAGGTAACATATTTGTACTCCCTATTAAAACCATGAATATGGAGGTGTAAATTGGGAATCAGGGGGGCGACTTATTCGTGAGAAATTGTAAAATTCAACAATTTTAAGGCAATTTTAAGGGTGCGGCTTATACGCGCTGGCGGTTTATATGCGAGTAAATATGGTAGTTTGCAGTCTAGCTTTGAATGCTCTGTTGACGCCAACATCTAGCGGCTCGCCGTCATTCCGGGTGGATTGACAAAAGAACTATATATCCCAGCATGCACTGCGCACTACTTCCTCTACGGGGGAAATGGAGTCGGGGCCTGCTTACCGTAGTTGCGGCTCAATATTGATCCAAATATAAGACGCATCGGATTATAAGGCGCATGGTCGGCCTTTGAAAAAATTGAAGGCGCCTGAAAAATTGAGGTGCGCCTTATAGTGCGAAAAATACGGCACTTTCTGTCAGTGTCATATAGAAGTGGGTGCGACTGGCTGTCTGGGCGCGACGTCATCTTGGAGTGTTATGTTCCGAGAGTTCTATGGTCCTGCTGTTCTTTCAAGTTTGAGCATACTGTGATCCTTCACTTCGCAGCTTCAGCTTTTTTTCTAAGGGATATTTTAACAAGTTGATAAAAATGTCTGAATCTACGCTGAAACTCGCAACTGGAAGACATGAAAAATAGCGGTGAAAAATGGCAGAAGTCAGAGGAGTGCTTCATCTCAGAAGGTATCTACGATAAAGGGAGAAAGGCCGCGCCGGGACCGAGCTTGTATGTTTATTTACTAATATCTCAAATCAACTTTTCCCATAGAAATGAACTAAATACAAATTAATTCGTTCCCACCCTCTGGAAAAACACAAAAAAACGGGATATTACAATGGAAAAAAACATTTTATTGGTTCAAATTCACCATCTACTAACAGAGTAACAAATAACTATCTAGTAGTTATGATATTCAATACTGGTGGTGGGAACAGATTAATTTCTATTTAGTTATTTTCTATGGGAAAAATTGATTTGAGATACGAGTAAATTGACATATGAGCTCGGTCCCGGAACGCATTAAGCTTGTATCTCAAGGTATTACTGTACATCAGATCTGGGCAATTAATTCCACAAAGGGTCGCATTGGCTGCAGGTTTTTGTTCCAACCCATGAGAGGTAAACCTTTCCACCAATTGGTGGATTGCAGTCAGGTGCTTCTTGTTTCAGCAGAAATCTAATTATTAAAATGTCTGTGCTGGTTCGGTTGGAACAAAAACCTGCACCCACAGCGGCCCTCGAGCACCGGATTGCCCAGGTCTGCTGTACATCGTTCTGTGATCCGAGCCGGCTCGTGGTGTAGAGGTTCACTCGGCTGATTTCGGTGCGGGCAGGTGCAGGCTCGTTCCCGCTGGTGGTGTTAGGATTGTGAGTGCGTTTGGTCGTTTGTCTCTGTGTGCCATACGGCTGACTGGCGACCAGTCTAGAGTGTAGTCTGCTTTTCACCCGAAATCAGATGAATTAGGCTCCAGCAAGCCCCGCATCCCTGATCAAGGATGTGCGGTATGGTAGTACTGTGATCCTTGACCACTTTGTGTCTTCAGTATATCATGATTATTTATATTAAGTATTAAAAAAAAGTTCATAAAAATGCTGAAACTCCCAAGCGGAAGACAAAGGATAAAAAAATAGCGGAAGTCAGGGCTCTGCTTTTTCTTCGGTGGCATTGACATTGACCAAGAAACATTGACGTTGCTATGATGGAGGGCGTAGCAGGCCATGGCGGCATAAATTAATCTACCGTGCGTTTTACCAAGAAGCAAGCATTTGGAACATGGCCACAATCAATGTTCCCTCTAATTTTTTGTTTGTCTGGGCAGAAAGACATTCTCCCTGAGCACACTGAGTACTGGTGTGAGCAACATCATCATTGCTCGCTATGGGCACACACCAGTATCACACCTGCCATAAGCAGGTGCATGTCTACTACACAAATGATTTAGTAATAATAAAATGTAATGATTAATATCTATGAATGGGCGGCCCGGCGGATGAGTGGTTCGCGCTTCGGCCTCACAGCTAAAAAAAAAAAAAAATTGGGATTTTATTTTGTGCACTCCATATGATTTGCTGTACGCAGAGAAGACGAGAGTAGTGCGCAAGTGCGCGCGCGCGCAGCTTAGAGGGAACATTGGCCACAATATCCTTTTCCAAGGACACTCAGCGAGTGGTAACCAAAATTATTTTAAAAAAAAACTGCATTATAAGGGATTTATGCTGGAGATATGTCCGTCAAGCATGACAAGACAGCTGCAGGAGAGGTTTTCGGCGCACAAGGAACATGATCCAATGCATCTCGAATCTGACGAAGAGGACTTGGCCTCAAGTTCCCAATAACCTTTTTTTTTTATATATATATATTTTTTTAATCGGAGAGGAACTATTTTCACTGCGAGTACGGTACTTAAAGTATTCACTTTTTTTAATTTATAGATTATATTTAGATGTTAATACATTACCGTCTTTTCATATGCATATAACTGTAATATTTAATAAATACACTTGATAATTGTACTAGTGTACTTGGCTGTATGTAGTATGGTATGTAGTAATAGGGTTGATCCGACTTCGCAGTTTTTCGATCATCGTGGCCATCTCTGGTCTACATTATCCGTGATATTCCAGGGATTACTGTACTTATACTATGGTACTTAATTCAACCACTGGCACAGAATTTAAGTTTATGCTTTGGAAAAAACAGGGCTAAGGGCAATAGTTTCGCGTAGCGTCTAGCTATGACGACACTATTAGCTAATGCTACTGTAGAAAAGTGATTGTGACTGTTCACTATGCCAGGGTGAGTAGGCAGTTCTGTATGAAATCTACGAGGACGCATCTTTAACACATTAGAGCAGTGACATTTTAGCTGTGACAGTCAATTAATTTTGAAAAAAACAGCTATTTAATCCTAAATAGTTTTCAAACTATAGTTTGAAGTTGTTTAGATGTGTGTTTATGTGCACATGCACGTGTGCTTTGTCTGTTGCCTAACAATACACTCCTCACAATTTTTTTTACGCCTGCACGAATAGAAAATGTTTTGTATGCTTGCTCATTTGAATACATTAAATCATTTTCTCTTATTTTTCAGTTTTTCATCTTTCATACAAAATTGTAATGCTTTGAACATTTTTAAAGGGTTTAGTTGGTAGTTTTTTTTAGGACCGTGGAACAAAATAAAGAATTTACATATAAAATACTGCTATATTTACGAAAAATACAAATTACGAGACACGTTCTGAAATCAATGAATTTACTAAGTAGACGTACCACTGTATTTATTGTCCTGCATTGTTGGTGCACAGGGCATATTTCCAGCAGCATGGACATTGCTACACGGCTGTGATCCCCACTAATGTGTTTGGACCACATGACAACTTCAGCATTGAAGATGGACATGTACTTCCAGGCCTAATTCACAAAACATACATTGCTCAAAGTAAGTTACATCCTTAAAAGTAGGCATTACACATTTCATAGGTTAAAAATTTAGTTAAGCTTTTATTGATTGCTTTGTATACCCGGTAAGACAAAAGCCTTCAGAAAACTTATTGTTTTAAAATCAGATTCAAACTGTGATCGTTCACCACTTCGCAGCTTCAGTGCATCGCATTTTTTTAGATTAAGTAGAAAAAAAAATCAAAAATGTCAAAATTCACACTGACACTCGCAAGCGGAAGACGGTATGAAAAAATGGCGGAAATCTTAGCTCCCCTTCTTCTTCGAAGCTGAATGAGATTGCACGGAGCGCTGAAGAAGCGATATTTCACCGTAGAAGAATGACGCGCTGAATATGATAAAAGACAGAGAAGAACTATATATTATCATTTCCTGGTTTCTTCGGATTACATTTCAAATCACGCACATTACCTGTGGAGAAATACTACACAGAGGCTATTCCAGCTTTGTTTGGATTTCAAATCATCCTTTAAAATGCCTCCTAAGCGCCAATGAGCCCAAGAAAGAACGGGACATGATGACAGTGCCCGAAAGCGTTTTACCAAGAAAGAATTGAACATTCGGAAAACGGCCACAATATCCTTTTCCAAGGACACTAAGCGAGTGGTAACCACTATGAATAAAAAAATGAACCAGCATTGAGTGATTTACACCGTCGATACGGCCTTGAAGCTGGCATTAGAAAACATCTGCAGGAGATCTTCAATATGGCTGGCAGTGTGCAACAACGGCTCCATTAGGTTGCTGACAACACGCTCGGAGCTATTGAATTTTGCAATTGTCTTGACAGTGTCATGTCCTTGTACAAAAGCAGATTTGTACAAAAAAGAAACGGCGGCCGCCATGTCCCTCGTGCGCCGAAAACCTCGCAAAAGCTGATCCTGCTGCCCCTACGGCCCCTCCTGAAGATTCTATCGATGATGCAATGCCTCTCAAATCTGACAAACAGCTTTTGGACTGAAACTGCCAATAACCTTTTTTTTAATGAAGCGGAGAGAAAATATTTTCACTACAAGTACAGTACTCAAAGTATTGACATTTTTTATTTATAGATTATATTTAGATATAAATACATTAGTCTAACTATGCCTATAACTAATATTTAATAAATACACTTGATAATTGTACTTGTATCCTGTGATCCTTATTCACTTTGTGGCTTCAACTTTCACGGAGTGACATTTTTAAAAAGTTCATAATGTCTAAATATACGCTGAAACTTACTACACGAAAAATGGTGGTGAAAAATGGCGGAGGTCAGGGCCGCGCTTCATCACTTAGCGCCGAAGAAGGTGTCTACAGTAATTCCTCGATTATCGCGGCTTCACTACATTGCGTTTTTTATCTGGGGGAAACAAATTTTGTAAGTTCATAAAAATGTGAAAATCCACGCTGAAATTTGCAAGCGGAAGCCATTCCCCTGTCCTCCGCTTCTTTCTAGAATTAGCACTGAAGTTATAAAAAAGTTTTTATTTTATTTTTTTTAAATAGGGGTGATCCTACTTCGCGGTTTTTCGTTTATCGCGGACATGTCTGGTCTACATTGACCGCGATAATTGAGGGATTACAGTACAAAAGAGGGAGAATGAGCACGCCAAAAATATATAGAGTGCCTAGATTGCGTTTTGCCATTTCCTCTTTTGTTGCAAGGGAATTTAGCATTTTTTTGTCACCGTTGAAAATGCCTCCTAAATATTCACGTTCTTTGATGAATGATTTTACATTGTGGCGTTTTTTTGGTACATAATTCGTGTTGTGGTGATCCGTATGCTGCAAATAAATGAAATCAAATTCTCATGAGGCTGCCTCGTGGTGTAGAGGTTCACTCGCCTGACTTGGGTGCGGGCAAGCACGGGCTCCATTCCCGCTGGTGGCGGTATGATTGGGAGTGTGGATGGCCATTTGTCTCTCTGTGTTTCCAACGACTGACTGGCGACCAGTCTAGGGTGTAATCTGCCTTTCGCCTGAAGACAGCTGGGTTCGATTCTAGCAATCCCCGCAACCATTTCGAGGATGGGCGATATGGAAGATGAATGATGATGAAATTATCGTGAGGTAAAGAGGACCGATGTGTAGCGGCTGGTCTCTCGGCCCAGGTTGCCGTGCTGCACATTGCAGCAACCATTCTCGTTGAAGCGCCGCCGCTTTTTTTGGCCACTGGCGAGCATGTGCTGTTGTTCACCACCCAAAGCTCGCATCTTCGAGGTGCAAAACTGGAAATTCCCCTGTGGACAAAAATACCCGGACGCCAAGAATAAAAAAAATGAACCAGCATTATGATGGATTTACACAGTAGATACGGCCATGAAGCTGGCATGATGATAAGACGTCAACACACTGCATGGAGACACTCGGAAGGAGACTGATGACAGCAATGTTTGTTCAAGAAAAATGCCTCTCGAATCTGACAGAGAGGACTTGAACTAAAGCTCCAATAACCTGTTATTTATTATTTAAATCAAGTGGAGAAAACTTTTTACTGAGTACAGTACTCAGGAGTTGCATTTTTTTTAGATTATTTTTAGATATTAATGCATTATAGTCTTTTCATATGCTCCTGTTCCAGAGAGGAGGAAAGTCCCGCTTTATTGCAAAGCTAGGCATCTTATATAGCCTGAGCACAGTACAGTGGAAACATGAATAACATCTGGCCTCTTTCGTTATCGTTTTGGCCAAAACACATCGTCGTCCGATATATTTCTTGTTCGGTCAGCCCGACCTCTGCTCATAAAAACAGTTGCTCTCTGCAACTAACGGGTGCCACAATATTCCACAATAATGCTTGTAACTGTGATATTTAATAAAGACATAATTGTACTGGCGTACTTGTATTTTCGTATGGGCGCAAACACGTAGTAATAATAGGTGCGATCCTACCTCGCGGTTTTTCGATTGTCGCGGCCATGTCTGATCTACATTATCCGCAATATTCGAGGGATTACTGTACATGCAATCATTTTCCATGCCCCTTGAACCGCAAATGAAAACACACGGCAGTGTGAAATATTTGGGATATGAAAACCTTTAAAGAGAAACCTCTTTCCCAAGATTAAAAAAAAACAGTCCAAGTTACGAAACATAAAACAAAATAAATACACCTCCAATCTTTTTTTAATGCAGTGGTAGGGTTGCTTTCCTATCTCCCAACACCTCGCTGGTCTCTCATTCTTTGACAGGAATCTGCATCTCCATGATGCCGAACCGAGGTTAGCGCGCTGGAGGTGTGCGAGAGCTAACTTGTGCAGGGTTTGCGGCTACCAGGTCTGACAGGGAGCAGCCCGACACAAAAACGGGCGCCCTCCAGGCAATGTTCCCTCTAATTTTTCATATGTCTGGGCATACACACAACCTCTCGTATCACACTGAGGACCAGTGTGAACAACATCATAAATGCTCACTATGGCCATACACCAGTATCATCACACCTGCCATAAGCAGGTGCATGTCTACTATCCATAAATGATCTAGTCATAATAAAATTTAGTGATAAATATCCATTAATATAACATCTTAATAAATGACACTAGAATAAGCACAAATCTGATTTAATTTTACCTTCTTTTTCACATCTGTCATCTCATTCTCATTCAAATGACTAGTCCTCATAAAATTTAGTGATAAATATCCATTAATATAACATCTTAATAATTGACACTAGAATAAGCACAAATCTGATTTAATTTTACCTTATTTTTCACGTCTGTCCTCACATCTCATTCTCATTCAAATGACTTTTCTGCTGAATGTGTCACTTGAGATAGTCAAGTCATAGTCATTTATATGCAATATTTTTCGGAAAACTCTTACAACTTTAGATTCGCTCCATGTTTTGCAGAGGAGACCTTTCTCACCCGATTTCACCGCTTCTTTTATTTGCACATACTCCTACAGCCATTCAATCTTAAAAGAATCACTTTTTTTAAACTTTAGCTTGTTGAGTGGCTCTGCCACAGCCTGGTTGTTTTGCCATGATAAAGGCTTGGCAGCAGCTCCACCGAACCCTTACCTAAATGCTAACCTACAGAAGACAGGCACCTACGCATAACGCATAACTAACGCAGCCAATCGATGTTGTCAATATTTATTAACTCATGCCGCGGCAGTAAACACTCGTGACGTAAACCGCATCATTTCATTGGCTGGAAACAGAGTTAGTCATAGTTTCATCCACAATTAGCATTTGTTATTAGTGACAGGCTGCCACTGTGAGTTACGTTTGCAAAACAGCACAAAATATTGTAATGTTTATTTTATTTTTTTTACAATTCAGGTTGGATTTTATTTTGTGCACTTCATATGTTTGCTGTGGACGGAGAACACGAGTATTGCGCAATTGCGCACACACTCAGGGCAAGACACTTAATAGATTTTGTTTGTAAAACTTGTTTTAAGGCAGCTATGCACACGGTTGAAACAAAATATGGTAAAACATCTCATAGACTGGCTCCGACAGGATAAGACGGAATCTGCATCATGCACATTCCGGCGCAAATAATTTAGTTTAACAAATTAAAAATCACAGAATTACATTTTTTTGTCCAACCATAGTGGAGAAAACATGTAAATAAGAGCTTCATCTTCACAGAAAATCTTTTTTTTTTAATTGCAGTCCTATTTGAATCCAATCAAATGCAAGGTCACTAAAAACATTTTATTCCATGCATGGGTTTACTGAATCAACACTTTTTGTGCCAACCCTTCAATACACGCCTTATACATATTTTGCTTCAAAGAGAAGGAAAATGTACTATACCACAAAAGGGGAATGTATACCACAATAATAAAAAAATACCATTTAATTTGATTCATTTAATTTTGATGGTCATTACACCCTTATTAAATTGTTCTTAAATGCAGTGCTTGGTGGAAGTAGTTTAGTTGTATTAGACAAATTAATTAAAATAAACTAATCCAGGTAAAAAGCTTATTTTGGAATCTGCACTTCTCAGAAGAAAGGAAGCCTTTGGTCGTCTGGGGATCTGGCGCCCCCAAAAGGCAATTTATTTACTCTTTGGATTTGGCTCGTCTCTTCCTCTGGGTTTTGAGGGAATATCCAGAGGTTGAACCCATCATTCTTTCAGGTAAGTCTGTATGCACGTGCTGTACCGTTGAAGAAGTGAACTCAGAATAGTTGAACTAAAATGGTTTCATCTGTCAACTTAAGTCGGTGAGGAAGATGAAGTATCAATCAAAGAAGCAGCAGAGGCAGTTGTGGAAGCACTGGACTTTGAAGGCAAAGTGGTTGTATCCTTGAATACATGCTAATGTATTACAATTTCATGTCATAATAGCATTTTTTTAAAACTTGCAAACATTCTTCTTTACATCATTCTTCCAAAGTCATTCTTATTCGCATAACTGATAGTGGTGTGAATTTTATATTAACTTTTTTTTGACTCATCTGGATTCAGTTTACGGTTTCATTCGAGGATGATTAATAATGAATTGTAAACAGTTAGCGGATTTTATCCGATTCTGTTCAACACAAATCTGCAATTTATTCCCAAATTCCTTATTTTTTCACAAAAATTAGACTTGACATGCACGAAATGCCATATTGCAAGACAATGCGGCCAATACAGTCAGAAAAAATAAACAAAATATATTTTGATGTCTGAATGAAATTCAAGAAAAACAAACCGTATCTTGCATAAAACGTGAAAAACCTTGTGCCTGCCATTGCTTGCTCAGGGCGCCGTCATCTTACCGTAGTTTAACGTGCTCGGATTGGGCAGACACGAGTAGTCTTGATACATGTGTCTGGAGTGTTTACCATGTCAGCACATCCCAATAATTGTTAAGGCTGATCAGTCGATCATTAATTTATCAGACCTTATACCTGCGTAATATTATCACATGCTATTATTGCACCCAGAGAGTTGAACACTAGACGGCTACAGACATATTTCCTGGTTGTACTGCTCACGTGATTTCCTTTTTAATGCAGGCAACACCCTTTTGAAACATAGAAAGAAAACGATTGTACATTTGTGATTATGAAATAAAACAAAATTCTGCTTTGATATTTTTTCTTTTTCTTGTTCAAAAGTGACAACTATTGCAGTCATATGGACCATTGAAAGAATCGAGATATTTCGACAAAGGAAAACTGACGGTCAATTTCAAAAGAAAGGCTGACAAATTTTACCTATTTAAGCAATGTTTGGGTGTTCCCATCAGTTTTCCTTACTTTTTCCTAAAAGGCATACTCCTGCTTCTGTATATATTCCTTTTTTGGATTGGATTGGATTGCATACTTTACATACGTTTGCACCGTCACTTTTCACCAATTATGCCAAAAAAGAGGAGTTCTCATTTCGTATCGAGTTGAGAAAGGCGTAAACAATTGAAGCGCACCAGGATGGTAGCATTCCAAAGTGGTGACGAGGCTTCGACCTCGGAGGTCATCTATAACCCTTATGAAGCGTGATTTATGGATGTGTGCCATCCATATGTCATGCTTTATAAGGATTATAGAATAGATAAAGCATTATCTATGGATGGGTTGATGTTTTATAACTCCCGTCACGACAGAAAAAAAAAAGTTCCGGGGAGCACCTAGACACTCGTTGGTGGACAAATCAGCCACGCGGTGCGTTTAGGGCACATCATGTAAAAACAATGATTCATACATCAACTCTGCTTTCGGCTTCAAGTCTGTGGGTGTAATAATAGCATGAGATACACATTACGCGGGTATCAAGGCTGACATTTTAACGATCGACCGCAAGTCCTTCGATCAGCCTTAACAACTATTGGGATGTGGTGACATGGTAAACGCTAAGAACACATCTGTCAAGGCTAATCGCATCTGGCCAGTCAGAGCATGTTTAACTACAGTAACATGACGACGCCCTGAGCAAGCAGAGACGGGCATAAGCGAGTTTTTCTCACATTTTATGCAAGATTCACTTTTTTTCTTGAATTTCATTCATAGATGTCAGAATGCATTTTGTTTAGCATTCTGCTTTTCTGTATTTTGAAATAAATTACCATAATCGGCCGCATTGTCTTGCGTTATGGCGTTTCGACTTTGTCACCTTGCAGTTTCGTGCATGTCAAGTCTAATTTATCCGCATATAAGCCAAGCCTTGGATTCAGTCATCATTTTTTTGAGCGAAAAATATGGTTTATATGCGAGAAAATATGCCAATCAACACAGTTCTGACAATATTTTATATCTTGCGTCTTTGGTTACCATTACCGTACCATATATGGGATATATGCATCCTTCTTTATTACACTAACTTACATTCTTCAGAACCTTCTCCAACTTCCATATTCTAATTTCATTGACCATCACACCAAAGTATGATACCAATAAATCAGATGGTCAATTCAAGAAGACAGCCTGTAATGCAAAACTGTGCAGCTACCGACCAGATTTCCACTTCACACCTTTCAAACAAGGTAGAATCATGTATGATAGACTGCTATATATAGTCTTTTTTTAACCCAATCTTTTATGCTCTTACAGCTCTCAAGGAGACCTGTGATTGGTTTGTTACAAACTACGACGCAGCTCGCAAGTGAAAAAGGGGATCAAGTGGACACATTTTCCAGGGATGCAGACCGGGGGGTTGGGGAATCTGCCCAACTACAGACAACACTAGAATGTACCAAATTAACCTGCATTGTGCAAACAGTTTTAGCAATTCACAATTACATTTATACATTGCAGCCAAACAAAATGAACATTTATTTTTAAGTACCATGGTGTGATTTTATTAAAAGCTCATTTAGGCTGTAACATAACAAAAACTATCTTGCTAGTTTTAAAAACCAACGCATCTTGCTTGGCAACCACTTTCAAGGTTGTAAGTACGAAATGGGGCTGCTTTCGTGGAATCTGCAATACTCTTTCCCAAACCGCACACTCTTCTTGCATGCCTTTCCAGTTTTGGTAATTGCGTTGCAGAACTGACGCCTTGATAGAGAGCTGAAATAAAGAGTAATTGTGTTTGCAAACGTTGAATAATCTAGCCAATGTATGTGTGGAAAAACAGCCTGACCTGTTGCAACTTGATTGGGGAGTTCTTGCAGTTCTTGAATCCACCACTAAGTCATTTGATTCATTTAAAGTTTCAAAAACACCTCTAGGGTTTTGAGAAATGTCACCACTCACAGCCTTAAAAAAGGGAAATACACAGGTTATTACTATTATATCAACATATTTCCATAATGTCCTTACTTGTGAAAGAACAGGCTGAGCTAGAGTGCAGTGATGAAGTATACCCCCTGATGCAGATTTTTTATCATCTGGAGATACCATAGACATACCAAGATAACCTGTAGGGGGAGCAGAAACATGACTAAATGCAAATTGAAGTAGACTGTGTCGAAGCCTATCCAAACCTGATAGAGCATCTTCATTCATCAGTTTTGTTTCAAAGCAGCTGATATCTTCCCTGAGGTCACACCAAAACACAATGACAATAAAATGTGAACAAATATTTTTTCCTGCAGTCTGATAAAATTGTATTCTATAAAAAATTACTTCTGAGGTGTTGAGGATTGTGGATATGAGTTGCATGACTTCTGCTGCCCCACTAATTCACATGGCGAAAATGGAAATGCAGTTAACTGCTTGCCTCTGCTTGGAAATTTAAACCACATCTGACCAAAAAAACAGTGTCCTGAAGAATTGGGGTTGGGGGATTAAAACACGCACACAAAAACTTTAATTTGCACACACAGCTTTGAGCTTGTACCTAAAGAGAGCACAACTATTAACAAGCTGAGACTTGCGAGATCCAGCGCTGGCTGCTGGTTGATCTCTGCCAATGCATTCAGGGAAACTGTGAGCAGCAGCATGATGCGAGAGAATACTGCACAACGCAGGAATGACTGAAGGATTGCAAGCAGCACAAAATAGCTTGTGTGTACAATACAGGTCCACATAGCAGTGATGCTTAAATCTGAAACCACAAAAAAAATAAACGAATAAAACCATCATGTAAGTAGCTGAGTATGACTGCACAAGTCACCTGCCCAACCAAGATAACCCTGAATCAGATCAAATCTCTCCTGTATTCGTCCCTCAATTTCATCAAGGTAATGTAGCATTAATCCCAGACTGCTGTTCATGCGGTCCAGTTTGCTCATGAG
Organism: Stigmatopora argus; assembly: GCF_051989625.1. Taxonomy (NCBI): domain Eukaryota; kingdom Metazoa; phylum Chordata; class Actinopteri; order Syngnathiformes; family Syngnathidae; genus Stigmatopora; species Stigmatopora argus. The sequence goes on from NC_135410.1 coordinate 2,732,257, forward strand.
ATCAGTGTAGTAGTTCAATGTCTGGCCATGGTACTGAAGAAACTCTGTTATGCCATCATCTGAAGAAGTCACATGTTGATACATGGAAAAGCAAAATCAGGCAACACGAATATCTGCAATTGTTAGTTCACTTTCATACCTATTTTTTTATGGATACCATTAGCTTCCTGCCTGACATTGGCAAGGTCTTGAATGATTGCCTTGTGGCTGTCTTCCACCTCTGAGCCTTGATTTTGCATATTCTCACTAACAATTGCTTGAAAAGAACAGCGTCAAAATGATACATTATAAAGTGCAAATATACAGTGTATGTTAAGCAATAACATATTTAAATATCACAGAAATGACTGTCCAGATCAAGGCACATAAGGCCATAGTGGAGCTCATGTCTAAAATAAGACTCACCCATTTTATCTGTAATTCCCTGGATGAGCTGGGCAACTAATTCCTGTCCAGAGGCGATGAGGGCTTTCTCCTGATGCAGACGCTCCAAGTTGATTATCAAAGAGTCTTCCATTTGACCTTGGGCCTCATGTATCTTGACCTGCTGAGTGTGCAGGGTACTGTGGCCCTTCAGGAGCTTTTCCAGGGACGCTGCAGTCAGTTCTCTCAGCTCGAATTGCCCATCCTGTTACAATATAAATCAGGGTCATTGTATTTTTTTTGTTTTAACTAAACATGCATGATCTTAGATAGCTAAATTTCAGCCAGAATTAAATCCATTTTGTCCAATGCTTTTAAATGGTTTACAACAACGGTCCCCAAGAGACGACATCTGAAAACAGAAGCGGGGACAGCAACATGACAGCAAAAGAATCAAAGTCCCAAGCACAATTGCATTTATTATTATTATAATGACTTTTTTTCATTTCATGTAGGAGGGAGAGATTAAAAATGCTGCACTAGTTTTGACAAAAACATTTTATGAGAGCCACTTTTCAATATATGGACTGGGGCGACCGACATATATATTGAATAGTTTTCAATTCAGACCTGGAGGAAGACCAGCTGAGTGAGTAGGAAGTAGCAACACGTCAAAATCTGTAAATGCGGCATACTAAGTGCACTGCCAGTTTTACGTGGGAGATGATTGGTTTTTCTTGGCTTTACATAAAACCCCTTTGTGTACTTGACAAGTTTAAATATACTTTTGTGGTCTATCAATATCATCTGCCACATTGCAATTGAAGTTATCGTTTGGAGACTGATTTCCAAGGTGATCTGGAATGCACCTTGTGTGAAATAAAAGACCAAATTAAAAGAAGTCTCATCAGAAAAAGTTTGGGTGCACCTCATCTAAAAGAAAAAAATTGGAATCCTAACAAAAACAACTCGGCTGTCCTTTTGTTATTTTGAGTTTCAGCACTTGTCCGATGAAAAGCACTGATTGTGCGAAATTCCTGCCGAACTGAGTGGGTTGTATTTACAGTGTAAAGTCTTTGTGATCCAGGAACCCTGGGGTGCAGTGCTCATAATCTCCATATTTGAGCGTTGACAGTCCCTCGTTTGCAAGAGATTTAAAACGGAATCGGGCTTTTTTCCACGACAACGCACTCGTAAACGGAACAAACAAATTTAAATTAACTTGGATTAAAATATACAGACACTCAAACATACGTTTAATGTAACTTTACACAAAACTGAATTCTAATTTTGGTTTAATTTTTTTTTTTTTTACCTTCGTTCTGGCCGGGTTAGTTTTTTGCCACGCCTCCACCCTCAGGTTCGCTATTGATGGGCTGTTTGCTGTTGTACTACGTATTCCCTTCAAAATATTCCGAAAATGATGCACACAAATGTCCTCACAATAGGATAACGCACGACCACTTGCCAACGAGTAGTAGTCTTGTAGTATTAGCGATCGCTCCGCTGCTCATAAGAACATCCGGGGCACTAGCTCGCAACTCCCTCGTTGTAATATCTCTGGTCGCAACCGCTTTGAACGGAGCCTATGAGAGAGAGTTGCGACCAGAAATATTACAAAGAGGGAGTTGCGAGCCAGTGCCCCTGATGTTCTTATGAGCAGCGAACGAGAAGTAATATAATACTCCTCGTATTAGATAATAATAACAGGAAATCTGACTAAACTCGGAAAGTTAGCCAAGCCCACGCGATTAGCTGATTTAGCCTTATCTGCACGTCCATTAGCTGAGCCTACACGCCCCAGGCTTACAACTCTTCAAGATGAACCTTGGTTGGTGAGTCTCAGAGAGATTTATGCAGGACGACATGTCCGTTAGCCGGACTTTCAACTCCTCACTCTGAACGAGCGGTGGCAAAGTCCCAGAACAATTTCTGTTAAGAAACATTGTATTTAAGAAACAAAGATCTGGTCAGAAGTTTCATACTGATCCAAATTTTATGATTCAGGTGTGTTGGTGGAGGGAGACATGGAAAACAGAGTGGATAGGGGATAGAGGACCAGAGTTGGCCACCCCGGCACGAGACTAACTCCTTCCGAAACATGCATAGATCTGAACCGTTCCAATAAGTGTGAGAGGATCCATAAGACCTTCAATATGATGACATGTCTATCAGACCAAAACCTCATCCTGTTCTCAAGAAAGCTTCCTAAAAATAGATACTTATGCGCTCAGAAAACCTTAGAGCAGATGAGTACCAAAAAAGGGAGATCCCAGATTTGTACACAGGCCCTAAACAATTTCAATTGGCATGATTATCTCTACCATAATTATGCTAATGACAGCTGCAATATTTTGCACGAAACGTCCGGGGACGAAGTGTCCGTCGACAAAATGTCCGGGTACCAGAAAAAGCACTGGCATGACCCAAAGTGGGAATGTCCATAGTGAGTGTTGCCAGCAGACGTAAAAATCGCCGAGAGGGGGGATGTGGAGCCTTTTGTCACACTGTAAGAAGGTTATCTCAGTTGAAACATTTGAGACAAGTAAGAAAAAAATTCTGGACGAGATAACCACTCCAATATTAATTAGAAAGATTATTGCTCTGCGAACCATGGATTTCTTTTATTGGATTTATTGTCTCCATATAAAAAAAGGTGAAAGTGTTTCAATTGAGACTCAACCTTCTTACGAAGAGTGAAAACGAACGACCAGACAAGTAAAACAGGGAAAAAATACAATCGGATATAACACCTACTGAACAACATTTCCAAACGTGAATGAGACGAGATCCCAAGGAGAATGAACACCCAAACAATGATTTGCCTCCCACATAAGACTACATCAATCACAATTCGTTGGGAAAAGGGTTAAAAAACAAAATAAATAAATAACCTTGTGTCCTGCTAGTAAAAAAAGAAAAAAAGGAAAAAAAAGAAACGGTGTCTATCCTGTTATGAATGCAGTGAATGACAAGCCAATTTTTTCTACTGATAATGCATTACAGGGTATGGTCTGAACCTGGGGCGATAAATGAGACGTGGTGTACCCACGTTCAAAGACAGACTGCACCACTGATTCCACGTTCTGACCTATGGTGGTGGTCGGGTGGAAATAAATTATATAACTCCAGTCAAAAAGAAACAGGACTATGTGCTTTGGTTTCACTACTCTTACCAGTATCTGTTTTTCCATCTACAGTCAAGGAGATACAATTGGCGGCTCAGAATTTCTGTGAATTCTAAATTTGAGTTGAGAGAATTAAATTGTGTCTCTTAGATAAAAGGGTAACTTGAGTGATCAATTAGATTTAATTGGGTATTTAAAAAAGGTCAGTAATGGACTTTTTGTGGACATTGCAACAGTATGAATTTCAAAATTTGACACAACTCCAAATTGATTAAGAAAAATTGATACGCCAAGCCTGATGGGACATTGGACTTTATATTTCAAAATTAGTCAATTGTAACTATCTTTCTGATGTGTGATTTAAAAAGAAAGTTTCTGAATTTGTGAAAAGGGAAAACCATATTGTGAGTGCAAAAATTACAAATCTCAAATGGGAATGGACAAAAATTTGGATTTTTTTAATCTGTTTGAGTTCATTTACAGATGCAAATGTATCCAACATTGAGTAGAAAATCCATTTTATCTTCCAGGTGATTGTGTTGGGATAGACAACCAATACAACCAAAAGTCTCCACTTGAAGAGTAAAACATTGGGAAAATTTTAAGAGGAATTGTTCACTTCATGCTGCTAAATTTATTGAATTTATTTTAACATATTTTGGACATGTTGAGGAATGGTAAATTGGATTCCATTATCCACTCCATGTTACATCCTGTTTAGAATTGATCAGCCATTTTGGCTGACGTTAGGGCAGCTATTTGAGTTTCAGTGCTATCTGTGCAAATGATCTTTACATTGTCATGTAACTTGAATAAATGGCACTTGCCAAAGGGGCAGTCCAAAGTTACTTGCCACGGGGAATGGCGGAGAAGTCTCTCCAAAAAGACCATGCTTCTCCTGTGTGTTTCACTACAGTTCGACAATATTAGTATAAATAAACCTGACTTCTACTCTAACATGACAAAATGCTTTGATATGCAAATTACTGTTCAAAGTAGAGCTGGGCGATAAAACGATAACGATAATTAATGTGAAACAATTTTGATCAACAATAATAAAAACTTTGGATGAATATTCGATAATTTTAAACTGCAATTACACCACCCAACCACCACAGAGAGCAGGGGCGCTCTTGCAAGATGAACGCTGGTTCCAGACCAACGCTCAGGAGAAGAAGAGAAAACATGTTTTTAGCATGTTAGCAATAGAGACCAACACGAGGCATGAACGTAAAGGACAAAAATACGGCCAAAATGAGCGATTACGAGATGCAGGACAACACAGATCTGAGCCACTAAAAGATCCAAGTGAATTCTCCCTGGCATTTTCTTCATATTTTTTCTTTATATGCCTCGTAAATACCTGTGCAAAGACCAGCCTTACTGGAAATGTCCTTAACCCACTGTAAGTAATGTTTTTCTTACTTGATATCAAGGTGTTTGCCCATTCTATGTAAATGAAAATGTTGTCAAATTTCTGCATGTGTTATTTAATTTTAATAGTGTAAGGAAGATGGCTTATTTTTATTGCACAACAGAACAAAAATACTAAACTCATCATATTTTATATTCTCTTGTCTTATAAAGTATGGGTGTGTGTATGCATGTCATCATTTACCTTCAACCTACACAAGGAACTAAAGATGGAAATTAGCCCTCGGTTACAAACTTACATAATTACAAATATATGACATTAATATGAATATGTTCATTAATATATGTACTCCCTGATTAAATAAGTCAAACTCGTACTTTCATGATTGAATAAGGATAAAAGTTATTTATCAACTTATTTAAATTGGAGTTTCAAATTTGAGAGAAAAAAGATGTGATAGTTATCGTGATAATTATCGATCGACTGATAGTTGTTGTTTTTTTGTTTTTTTTTTTAAATCGTGATGAAAAATTTTGTCATATCGCCCAGCTCTACATACAGTAATCCCTCGAATATCGCGGATAATGTAGACAAGACATGGCCGCGATGAACGAAAAACTGCGAAGTAAGATCACCCCTTTATAACTACCACAATACATGTTTTCGCGCCTATACAGAAATACACAGGTACACAACAACAATTATCAAAAAGTGTATATTTATTAAATATTACAGCTGTAAGCATGTCAAAAGACTGTAATGTATTAATATCTAAATATAACGTATATATAAAAATGTAAATACAGTGGTACCTCGACATACGTGCCCCGACATACAACCAATTTGATACAAGTAAAATTTCGAGCAAATATTTATCTTGAGATACGAGACAAATTTTGATATACGAACATGCAGCAGACGCAAGAGGCTGCTCATAAGAACATCATGGGCACTGTCTCTCTCCCCGCAACTCCCTCGTGTAATGTCTCTACGCGCACTGGGTGGAGCGTTGCATTTTTTCCCCCCATTAGTCAGTGAAGAATGGCGGAGCGATCGCTAATACGAGAGGAGTAAACCCCTTCTAGTTGGCAAGTAGCCGTGCATTATCCTATTGAGAGGACATTTGTGTACATCATTTTCGGAATATTTTGAAAAGACAAAAGCAAACAACCTTCGATAAATTCCTTTTAGCTGCAGCTGAAAGTCAGGGTGGAGGCAGGGAAAATAGAGCCAACGCAAGAAGAAAGGCATAAAAATGTAAAACTAAATTAGAATTAATATTAGTGTAAGGTTAGATTAAACTTCTGTGTCTGTATCATACTCAAAGTTCATTTAAATTTGTTTATGTTATGAGCGCGTTGCCATTGCAAAAAGTCTTTCCCTCCCCTCCTCTCTCTGTCCCTCTCTCTCTTTCCCCTCCGCGAAATCCGTCAAATTTTAGTACTATTAAACATCATAACCACTAGTTATTTGTCACTTTGTTAATAGATGGCGAATTAGAACAAATAAAATGTTTTTCCAATCCAATATCCTGTTTTGGGTGTTTTTTTAGAGGATTGGAACGAATTAATTTGTTTTTAGTTCATTTCTATGGGAAACGTTCATTTGAGATAAGAGTAAATCGACATACGAGCTCAGCCCCGGAACGCATTAAGCTCGTATCTCGAGGTACCACTGTACACATTAATGACCTATTGATGAAATCGGAGCAACTTCCTGCAAGGTTCCAGTAGTTGAACGTTTTTAGTGAAACATGACTGCCACTACTTTGAGTCGCATGTAAAAACATTTTTTTTTAAGGAATAAAAAATGTGCGACTGATTAAGTGCTATAAAAGGACTGGGACACACACAACCAATGTCTTTCTTTGCACTGTTTTTTTTTTCTCAAAATGCATAATTTTTAAAATGTGTGTGGGATTATAAATCAACATGGGCATGCCATGACCAATGAATATGCTGATTTTCTTTTGCTTTCTTCCATTTCGAAGGGGTATTTTTATTAAACTGCTTACCCGTTATCACAAAATCAGGACAAATGACAGAGATATTTTTGGTGACCCTTTGCTTGAAATTGATAAATGCAAAATATTGTTCATATATAAATTTTAACTGCATAAAACAATCTAAAAATAACAATTTATTGACTTCCCCAGATAACAAAGATACTCCTTTATCGAAAAAGTTGCCATGCTCAGCTTGTCAAAAGGCAAAGTTTGAGAAGGGAAGAAATTTAAAAAAAAAAAAAAACTTTTTTTTTTTTTTAAATCACTTATGACTTTCCCTTGTATATTGTAGAGGTGTCCGGCGGCATACAGTAATCCCTCAAATATTGCGGATTGTTTAGAACAGACATGGCCACGATCTTCGAAAAACCACTTCTTAGGATCACCCCAATTATTTCTACCATACTATGCGTTTTGGCGCCTATACAAAAATACAAGTATACAAGTACAATAATTATGAAGTATATTTATCAAATACTACAGTAATAAGCATATGAAAAGACGAATGTATTAAATATAAATAGTCAATATATTAAGAATTTTAAATACTGTACTCACAGCGAAAATAGTTCCTCTCCGCTTGATATAAATAAATAAAAACAGGTTAATGGGAGTTTTAGTCCAAGTCCTCCTGCACAGTCTAGAACAGGTGTCTCAAACCGATTCCGCAAAGGGCCGCAGTGGGTCCTGGTTTTTGTTTCAACCGATCCAGTGTCGACATTTTAACCAATCAGGGTCTTCTAAAATAAGTAGCACCTGGCTGCAATCAACCGATTACACTTGGAAAAGATGTCCGCTTGTTGGGTTGGAATGAAAACCTGCACCCACTGCGGCCCTTTGAGGACCGGTTTGAGACCCCTGGTCTAGAACTTGAAGGGCAGCTCCCTTTCAGCAAGGAACAACTTCACATTCAAGACGAAACCGCTTATGTATCAGTCCTTTCGTGATCCAGGCTTTCCAGTAGACACACAGCAAGGCTCTGTTCTTGTTTTTTAAAGCGTGAGGACAGTCAAACTAGTAGATTAAAGATGGCTTTACAATGAAGCCAGCAGCATTCCCAGAGATGATCTGCACATTCAGTTCATCTTTGAAAAAGAATGTCCAGGAAGGCATCCTCTTCCAGAAAAGGCCAGTCTCATCCATGTTAAAACTTGCTCTGGAAGATAAACAACCACTCTTGAATTTATGTGAGGGAACTCTTTGAGGTTCATCTTCATTGTCTATCTCAGGAGATAAGCTATCATAAAAGGTCTTGGCTTTGGTTCTAATCATGTTGGTAATCAGAGCAATTATCTTCTCCCTACACAGAGATCCAGGCCAATAGGGCATTCTCCATCTTAGCAATGATATTATTCCTCATGTTTACCAAATGTTTGCTTCTTCCTTCTGATGTAACACACGGTAGATTCATCTATGATGAATTAGATGACGCAAGATGCATTTTCAACACCTATACAAAAGCCATACAATTCTGTAAGCGGCTCGGCCTAGTGTCTGTGCGCAATGCAAAAGGTAAGGCACAACATCCTTCTTCCAATGTGAAATTTCACTTCTGCGGTGAGTCACACCCATTTCACCACCGAAAAAGAAGCGGTCACTTGACTTCTGCCATTTTCCATCTCCAGTCTTCTGCTTGAGTTTCAGCCTGGATTCTGACAATTATGAACTTTTTTTTAATATAAATACTTAAGGTAAACACACGATGTACTGAAGCCACGAAATGGTAAAGGATCAAAGTATCACTTTTGCAAACAGAGCATACCAACTCTTCGAATAAGTGAGGAAATTTTAGTAAAATGTTAAATCACTGCATAAAGAGCGTAGGTCAGGGATTATACCCCTTTGTTAACGTAACAGTTGGTATATACAAAAATTGAAATGGTTAAATAGGTTTCCATTTGTGTGGCTCTTAGGGAATTGTTTATTCCTCCTTCCTTTTTCAGTAGTATAAATAAAATTGTGCAATTTAAATGCATTGTGGTATTAGCTCTTGGTAAATTGGAAAACCGACTCATATAGTGGCAAGGATGGTCTAGAAAGCAGTGACAACACTCAGTTAAGGCATCCTGATGGCAACAATGCACGTTTTAAACACCTAAAACAAAAACTTTCACAATGAGACCAAAGGAGTTACTGCCTAAAACCCTGAAATTCACAAAAAAAGACTGGAATGGGAGTAGTTCTACTAGTAAGGGTAAGGTGGAATGGGGTTTACTTTTTGACTTGGGCCCAGAATTGGGATGAATGGGGAATTTTTCTCTGGGAGGACTAAAGGACTAAAAATCCACTCTCAAGTCAGGGTCTACTCTACTGTACACGGCTGAAACATTTAGACAAAGTTGATAAAAGCCATGGTACAATTACACATTTGGCACTTCGGCAGCGAGGCACAGACCCCTAAAAAAAGAAGATACCTTTAGGTCTTCCATTACAGACAATTGACTGGAAGCTGCAGAAATAAGCGTGTTCACTGTATGCTCTGCCCTGCGACGGAAGAGCTGCTGGCGAGTTGAATAGCACACAGCGCGGGCCCTGTGGCTTAATATATGATAGGCATTCCATGTGTCAGAGTCCATGTTTTCTGTACATTCTTTTATACTCTGAAATAAAAACAAATTATTTCAGGGCTTTATACTTGAATATATGATTTATTCATAGTACTGTGTAACCTGAAATTTTACCATCTGTTCTGTACATTGATAAGCCCTGCGACCCTCAATTTGTGCCTGGCAGTTGAACAATGCTACACCAAGCTTTGCCAGCCCCTCCTCTGACAGACTTTCACAGCTTGCCTTCAACTGAGCGACCACCTAAAGAGAACAGTGTTAAAATACAAATGCTAATGTGAACATCCACTGTTATACGAATGACCACAACACTGGGAACATTGAGAACTATTGTTTCTAGATATAACCTGTTTAAAAAAATAAATACATAAATAAATAAGGTCTTTGTTGGAGTGTTGCCCCCCACTAAAGGTCCATTTACCCTATGGTGACAGCTGTCTAAAGGACTTAGATCCATTCGCTTGGCCTCATCAAGGAACTTCTCATCAGTTGCTGATATCTCAAATTGGACATCCTTCACCAGAATTACTGGGGCCAAATCTCTGGTTGGAGCAGGTAACCATGTTGTTGGAGGAAGCTCACTCTGCCTCAGCCATTCAAAGAGCCCACAGACTTCTCGAAACAAGCTTGCAAGGATGCAGAGAAGCAGGAGATAATAGCAAGAGTGAACCATATCTAGAAGAGAAAAAAAAATTGTAACTTCAACAGTTAATTTACAACACTTCTCATTTATATCATGCGATACATTATCTATATTGTTATTGAAAAAAAACATTCAATTTCTGATTGCATTAGAAGTAGAAATACCGTATTTTCCACACAATAAGGCGCAACTAAAACCCTTTTTTTTTTTCAAAAACTGACTGTGAGCCTTAGAATCCAGATATGGATCAATATTGATACGCAACAGGTCTCATAACTACGGTAAGCAGCTGGTGACTCCATTTTCCCCCGTGCGCGGTGCATGCTGGGATATGTAGTTATTGTCAATCCACCCGGAATAACAGCGAGCACTCTAATTCAGTGCTCGCTGTCCTTCCGTGTGGATTGACAAAAGAACTTCAGCCGCTAGATTGCAGTCAACAGATCATTCAAAGCTAAACTGCAAATTCGGCTCTGTTTTGTATTGTATGTTCATAAATGTTGAAATCAAAATAAAAAATAAGCAGTATGGAGGACAAAAATGAATGAAAAGCAGCATAAGGTACCCCTAAACAAATGGACCTAATAATTTAAATTTGGACCTTTATTACTGCACAAAATGTTCTGCTTGGTATATTAAAAGGTGAACTATCACATGCCAGGATACTTCACTGAATTTGATAGATGGGACTTTGCTGAGCCACAACTCAGTGCGTTTCATTATTTTATTATTATTATTTTTTTTTTAAGTGTTTTAATCCCATTTTGTTGTTTTGAAAAATATTGCAGTACAGTGGACCACACGAGTCACGCCATCAACAAGAATTTCTCTTGCGAGGCCAAAAGGTTTCAAAATTCAAACGTGGCTGTTGGTATGTATGACTGTGCCACACTCATTCAATGCTATTGGGCGGCAAAGATAGTGCAAGCCCAGTCATTAAGTCACATTAATGACGAGTACGTGTACAAGTGTCCTCCAGTCTAGACTGTGTGGAACGTAGTTCGTGCGAGACTTCCAAGTATCTCAATAACTGCCACTTGCTCGTTCTTTGAATTAATAAGCTCAGGGAGGGGAAATAGTTAAAAAAACAAGCAAGCAGCAGTTCGGGATACTTAGAAGTCTTGGGCAAAATGTGTTACACAAATTCTAGACTGGAGAACACTTTTACGCTTCCTCGTGTACGACTTCTCAGTTGCACGGCATGTGGGCTCAATATTTTCAACAGGACCCTGGTCGTCTGCTGACGTAACCAGCCTGAATGCTTTTAAAATGCATCATCTTGTATGTATGGACGATGCTCTTCAACTCTTCTTGTGCAAACAATGCAACATCTAGCACAGGGGTGGCGAAGTCAGGTCCTCGAAAGCCCCTATCCAGTCTGTTTTCCATATCTCCCTGCTCTACCATACCTGAATCAAATGATCAACTCATCAGCAAGATGTCCAGAAGCTTCTTACCAATCCCGATTATTTTATCAAGGTGTGTTGGTGGAGGGAGACATGGAAAACAGACTGGGTAGGGGCTCTTGAGGACCGGACTTGGCCACCCCTGATCTAGCAGATATGAATGAGCTTTTCTCATGAAGATACGCAAATGTGCAAGTTGTCTGCGTAAGGTCGACAAACTATAATAATCCAATTAATGTGATTTAATGACTGGGCTTTCTCCCACTATCTTTGTCCCATATCTAAATAAAACTTGAAGACTGAATGGAAGCAAGTGTTTATGTGAGGAGGGGTCCTCCCATCTAGAATCACACAATTCTTCTATCTCGATAACTGCCACTTGCTTTTTTTTAATGCTCTTTAAATGATTAATCTTTTTCCCGGTGGCGGCCAGCCTCAGGAAAAAAATAATTTAAAAAAGAAAAATAAATTATTTTGAAAAACGAAGAAATAAAATGAATTAAAAAAACAACCCCAGAAAATAAATTAATTTGAAAAACTGAGTTTTCAAAAATATTTTTTAAATTAACTCAAAAATAAATAATTTGAAAAACTGAGTTTTCAAAAATATTTTTTTAAATAAACTCAAAAATAAATAATTTGAAAAACACCAATTTTTTTAAGGGGAATGCAATAAGCTTCCATATTACAGATAGCATGTTTCAGTTATTTTTACCCCTTTAGTTTTAAAGTACATTGGTGGTTTTTGCTTTTCCATTTGGTTGTAAAATTTAAAAATGCACTTAATTCAGTTTTTTTTTAGTTTTAAAAAAGAACTAAAGGGTGATGCTTATTTGGCTGGCCGGCTCTACCAATGTGTGTCCTTTTTTTCCAATGAATTAGCCACCCTGTGATCAACAATCTTTCGTTTAAAGTTCATTTACGGGAGATAAGCTCTTTCCCGATTTTACTTTAATAGAGGCTTTTCAAACATCGCTGATATCCTTTATTGACCAAAACATTTTTTTTCTGGATTGGGCTTAATTACTGTATACGTTTAAAAAGAGACCAAGTTTCCAGGATTTTGAAATAGTTTCATGCATGCTCAAAATGAGAATGTGCCCTCGCTGCGGCGTTTAATCTGTGTGGCCTCAAAGAGGCCCAAACATGTTCGCAGCACGCAGACAACACAAGTTTGGAAAATAAGAATAATTAGTGGGAAAACTACTTACTTGGTTTCAAATGTTACGGGAAACGTCGGATAAAACACTGAGTGCAGTGGCACTCTCGGGAAGGTGACAGATACGAAAGTTATTTGTTTGGACCACCAAAGCACTGCTCTTTATAATAAGCATTGAACCAATGGCATGGCCGGTACCATAGATATCACACATCACATACATATGAAACTAGATGCATAATGCTTACTCTGAGCCAATCTGAACCGCCGTTATCCCTGGTCGTCCATTTTGCATTCGATGTATACATTACATTAGAATGCCTCATCTCGTCTCATTTTCTGAACCGCTTTATCCTCATTAGGGTCGCGGGACATTAGAAAGTAATGTATCTAATGATAAGATAGTGAATGGAGCGTGTACTTTCAAGTAGCTATAAATACTCGGTTTGGTTTATCAGAAATGTCCAGGGAGGCAGTGGATTCACCAAATACTTTTAATATATTAATATACAGTGGTGGACCGTCAGGGCCTCCAAGGCCTTCTCTGCTGGCCTAAAAAAAGATCTGAATCACAGACTGATGTTAATTATGTTTTGTCCATGAATACTTATTAAATAATTCCAAATTGTCTGTCAGCTTCCTTTCATTGCTTTCCCCTGGTTGTGCTGGTTCCAGATATGTGTTTTCACGTTTAAGCATCTAACCAATCACATTTCAAACATTATTTGTTGCCAGGGTCAGAAATCTACATGGAGGCCTTTACAAACAGTTCTGCAGGCCCTGCAGCATAAAATAAGCGTCGATAAAACTGTTGCTTTAACAAATCAGATTTCGAGTTGGCAACACCAAGGCCTTCTCACAGGTGTAGGGATACGTCATCGCCTTCACAAACTATGATTGGCAACTGATAGAGTGGACGAGCTAGAGCTACCAAACAGTATCTGGAGCGAGCTGCACAAGCAAATATATTGTTGTGTTGATTTAATAGCGGTTTTGTCGACCCGCAATGGCTGAAGGAGGAGAAGAAATTGATTTCTTTGCAGATTTACTGTCAAAGCCATTTTCAAGACGGACTTTTCAAGAAAAGCTGGACATTATTAAGAAAGGGCAGACAACTCGGAAGCTAGCAAGCCTGCCACAACCGGGAACGGACATTTTCAGCACCAAATCGAATGAAAACGTATGCGAGAAATACGACAGGACAGGCTCGACTTTCAGCATTAGCTTTGATGTAGAAAAGAAGGAGGAAAGAATGGAGGATGTATTTTGTGTACAAATAAAAAGGAATTTTGGTGAGTAAAATATGGCTATATTCCTAAATAACAGTGGTGTGCCGTCAGGGCCTTCAAGGCCTTCTCTGGTGGCCTAAGAAATATCTGAATCACAGACTGATGTTAATTAGTAATTAGAGCTAGCAAACTGTATATGTAGCGAGCTGCACAAGCAAAGATATTGTTGTGTTGATTTAATAGCGGTTTTGTCAACCCGCAATGGCTGAAAGAGGAGGAGAAATGGATTTGTTTGCAGATTTACTGTCAAAGCCATTTACAAGACGGACTTTTCAAGAAACAAAAGCTGGACATCATTAAGAAGGGTTGGACAACTCCAAAGGAAGCAAGTCGGAACGAACATTTTCAGCACTAAATCGAATAAAAACGTATGCCAGAAATACGACAGGACAGGCTCGACTTTCAGCATTAGCTTCGATGGCGATAGAAAAGAAGGAAGAAAGAAAGGAAGATGGATATTTTGTACAGTTAAAAAGGATTTTTGGTGAGTAAAATATGGCTATATTCCTAAATAATATTTTAATTGTATGAAATTCCCGGGGAAAGTCGTCCTCCGGGCCCGGTTCTGATATCTGAAAAGCTCCAGTGTTTGACAGCAAGAAGTATTATAAAAAAGAAGTCACTTTCAAAGTACTCACTTGAACATAAATAGAAAGGGTGGCCGTTGCACAAGAAAATGGGCACCGGGGCTGGGGATCCCGACGTCAGTTGTCGTGGCCGATGGAGGTTCCTGCTACCGGATTAGATTCTTAGCTGGGAATGGGATCAGTTCAAGAGCTTTGCTTCCAAGTCACTGAGTGGCTTTGGTCTTCTTTCTTTTGCTCTTTTTGTCTTTCTTCTTCAAGCCGTCGATGTGTGCTCGCAGGAGGTTGGAGTAAGCCATTTGAAACTTGATGACTTCTTTGGTGGTGATCACTGTGCTTATTTTTCAAGGGATAATCAATAAATTCTGCTAGGAAGTCAGTGGCGGGCCGTCAGGGCCTTCTCTGCTGGCCTTAGAAATATCTGAATCATATATTATATTTTGTCCATCAATATTTTGACTACTTACTTACCAAATTGTCTGTTAGCTTCCTTTCCCCCTGGTTGCACTGCTTCCAGATGTATGTTTTCATATTGAAGCATTGGCTAGTGATTAGCCATAGCTACCAAACTGTATTTGGAGCGAACTGCCCACGCAAATATATTGTTGTGTTGATTTAAAGCAATTTTCAAGATGGACTATAATAGAAATACGACAGGACAGGCTCGACTTTCAGCATTAGCTTCGATGGCGATATAAAAGAAGGAAGAAAGAAAGGAGGATCGATATTGTGTACAGTTAAAAATGACTTTTGGTGAGTAAAATATGGCTATATTCCTAAACTGTTAGACGTATAGTTTTAGCACCTAACCATAATTCCTTAAGTCAGTCTAATCCCGTCTAACAATTTGTGCGTGTTCAGCATCGAAGGAAGAGAACAGGGTATGCGCGTTACTCCACAGATGATTTATTCCAGATATTGATCCTTACAGAGCTCCGGGTCCCTTTCCCAAATATAAAACCAGCTGAGCGTCGCCCTGCTTCAGTGGAGGATGAAAGAGACTAAAGTCCAAACCCGCGTTTGCCCAATTATAGTATAACACAGATGAATATTCATTCGCTGAGTTTAATGATATGTGGACTGTCCCACGACGTTCTGCGGGGGTGTCCTCTCCTAGAATCTGCTTGTCCTTGAATCCACATCTGGCATGGTCGCCCTCTCCGTAGGAATTCCTTTGTGTCTGGTATCATCTGGACCATCGCCCTCTCCGCGGGGATCCCTTTGTCCCTGATTTCATCTGGACCACTCATCACCTGGGACCACTTATCACCTGGACCACACCTTAAAGCAGAAACTCAAACAAAATACCTTTTGTTCATTGTGATTGAGTTGAGAACAATAGTTTTAATCCTACTGTGTTACTATATCAAAATGAAACAGCTACCATAAAATGAAGGAGTAAAATATGTCATATTCTTCATTCCCTCTCTTGGTCTCCCAAAAGAGACCATACCGACAAACAACACACAAGTTAGTAAGAAGCAAAACTAAGAAGCACTACATTAGTATAAGAAAAGAAACAAAGAAGCATCACATTAGTGTATCCATGAACACATGCTCGGCGGTGGTTGCAGAGGGATCAGTTTAGAGCAATTGAGTATACTGACCTTTCGGATCTGGTCACACTGCCCTATCGATCAAACGAACAACCAGAGTACGAGCCATGGGGATGAGGCAACATCCACAAAGACTAAGTAAAGTCGTGAAAACAACAACAGATATGAAGACATTTCCCATCAAACCTTTCCAGGTACCGAACTGATCCATCCATCGGTCCCAGATTGAGTCGCCCACACCTGAATGGTCCGCCATCTTATTAGTCAGGGTTCGGAGGCCTTCCAATGCCAAATTAGAAGACCTTCGAATCCTGCTGAGACCCATCCAGGTGGGTGATGCTCTCTTATTGCGATGCAAAATATCCTTCAGGTTTGAAGGTAATTGTACTCCAGCTGTGAGATTCACTGGGGAAACAGAAACCGGAAGCAACAAAGACACCAAAGAGCACACACCAGAAGCATTTGTGGGTAATCTATCATACAATTTATCGCTTCCACACCATAACCAGAAGTTCCGCTCAGGATAAGGAGTGTGGTACCGGAAAAGACATATTTAATACACACCAATCAGACTGAATGCTTCCCAATGATTTTCCAGTCCCCTTTAATTTGAGACAGGTAAAATTTTGTCGTGCTACTGCTTTATCAAAAATTGGTTTCTCTTTATCCTCTTGGGCAAGTGGGAATATCGAATCGTACTTAGAACAATTGAATTTCGGGTTATTGTTTTTTTAGAAGGTCCACAATACATTCATTTTCGACTGGGGCCGAAACAATACGGAGTACGGGTCGAGCACCCATACACGAGGCAATCATCTTGGGTTTTGCTGGCAGCTTGCTCTGCCATTAACAGCCAATTGTTAGATCCTGCCATAATACCTGTAATCATTCTAAACCAATTTAGGGGACACGATTGACGGAGTCACCTTGCCAGTTTTCGCCTGAGTAGACTAGGTTTACACATCCCCACTGGCCACCATGGATCGGTATCCGAGGATCACACACAGGGTTAGGAAGCTAGTGGTGTCTCATCTGTTGGAGATTGCGGTGTCATTGGAGCCACATCCGTCTGATTGGAGATCGCCAAACAGGAGTATGAAATACACGTGGAGCGCTCCTTCAAAAAATAACGAGAGAAAAATTAAAACAATAATAAGCCAAAACATCCTGTACACCACTTCCCTCTCTTGGACTGGGATAAGCCCAGTCCAGAACAGGAACTATGTCCAGGAACTATGTGTCATGTTTAGATGTATGTGACCTGTCCCCGGGAGAATCAAAGGCCGCCTTTGGAGGATCCTGTGGTGAAGTGTGTGGTTATGGGTTACATGGATCAACGGCTCCAATTTGGGAATAATTAAACCACTTCTGTCCCTTATGTTCAAGTTGAACCGCCTTTGATGTACGAGCAGACACTTTGAAAGTACACCTGTCCACCTGGGCTCCGACCACTTCCTGGATAGAACCTTGAGAAAAATGTGGGTTGAGACTGTGGGTGATCACGTGCAGCTGCAGCCGCCTCCTTTGTCTGTGAAGAAATACTAGATACCAGAGAATGCAATTGAGACCAATATGCTGCATGTGAGAGATCGGGTAATGGAACCTCTTCATATGGGGTGATGGAGGAACTAGGACCGGGCATCAGCCGGCCCGTAAGTAATTCAAATGGGGCAAAATTTGTGGTTTTGTTTATGGTTTGACGAATCGAGAGTAGAGCCAATGGGAGGGTTGAACCCACGACCTTTTGGTGCCGTACATTATTTTGCCAATTTCTCTTTCCTGTAATTACACCAATTAACTAATCATACTAAAAATAGGAAAAATGCAAAAAGCAAACCAGGCTGCCTTCTCCTCAGGAAAACAGCTTTCCCGTTCTCTGCAATAGCCACACTCACATCCTGGGTTGTTCTCCATGTTTCCTGTTGAAAAGCACAATCTCCCTCTGCCAACCCAAATTTAATGCGTTTCTTTAAAGTTTTTTCTTTTAAGCAGATCGCCAGATTAGCCTTATCATCCAGCTCCAATCGTGTAGTGAATAATGGCGTTTGGTACATTCCACTAAATTGGATTTCCATATTTTGTTGTCCTGTTGACCTCGTTATGTAGGCGCAATGATTTCATAACGAAATATGGAAACTTTTGTCAATTCAGTCAATTATTCTGTTAACAAAATTTGGATGCCATTATCACTATAATACTTTGGAATTTCATATCATGCACTGTCTTTAATTTTTTCCAGTGCTCCTAAATTTCGCATAGCAGATTTGTTTCTCCACTTCAAATTTCACATTTGGAGTACTGCTGCTTTTTCTAAATCCTTTTCCACCTTGATATCTAACCAATTAATTATATCTCGGTGTTCGGCCAATCAAAAACACAAAAAGACAAACAAACAAACAACCATTCACGCTCACACTCATTTTCAGATATCAGTGGTCTGCAATTTTTCACTAGTGGAGCGCGCCATCCCCACTCTGGGGCTCATTGGCAGCTAACCACATTTTGCTGTAATCTGTGATATTCTAATTGTCATTAATATGACTTACGCTAAAGCATATCTCATCTGCTGATGGGCAAAACAAGATACATGTCCTGTGCACTTGAACATGTACTGTTTATTCCATCACAGAGAAATCATGCCTATCCTAAATTAATTATTTTATCTAGACTTGTCGGGTACAATTTACCTAATAATTTGGATCCATGCCATCTCTGCATTGTTTTCTCCATGTTTGACATCATTAATAATTTGGATAATACTTAAGTCTAAATCGCAAATCACTCTCATATTGCTAAAACCAATAGCTAAAGCTCTGGCTGAATTCCTATCCGCTCTAAGAAGGCGGTTTTATTTAAAATAAGAGCCATTTTCTGTGCTCACTGTTACCTCAATTAAAATTTAGGGAAAATAACCTTTCACTATGCATTTCCTAATATAAATTTCAGTGTTTAATAGAGGACCCATAATTTGTCACTAATATATCCCAATTGGGCGACCCCCCTCTTTTTGTTTGTCGGGTGAGGGGTGTGCGCATCTGTGAAGGGGTGCTGGCGATGACCATCGGACCAAGTCGGCGAGCCTCATGACCAGGAGACAGAGCCAAAGCCTTTCAACTGCCAGGGTGCTCCAAGAACCTTCTTTAGTCTTAATAGACTAAATCATCCTCCATGTCACAAAACAACGTACAATGAAAATCATCCATGGGTGGATGGTAGGGCCGGAGCCAGTCAATGAATGATTTCCACCGGTGATCTACAGACAACAGTCCCCCAGTGGCCGGAGTTTCAGGCTCAAGACGTGACCTATAGATTGTCCACCACTGTCCACATGTTCATATTGGTTGTGAACACGGAATCTTTGCACCATTTGGTAAAGTCACTGTGAGGCCATTCAGTCCAAATAAGATGGTAGCTCCAATAGACATCAACAAGTCTCTTCCCATCAAATTCATAGGAGCCTCTCGGGCACCTCTATTCGGAGTGTGAATTTCAGTGTTTAATAGAGGACCCATAATTTGTCACTAATATATCCCAATTGGGCGACCCCCCTCTTTTTGTTTGTCGGGTGAGGGGTGTGCGCATCTGTGAACATGTTCATATTGGTTGTGAACACGGAATCTTTGCACCATTTGGTAAAGTCACTGTGAGGCCATTCAGTCCAAATAAGATGGTAGCTCCAATAGACATCAACAAGTCTCTTCCCATCAAATTCATAGGAGCCTCTCGGGCACCTCTATTCGGAGTGTGAATTTCAGTGTTTAATAGAGGACCCATAATTTGTCACTAATATATCCCAATTGGGCGACCCCCCTCTTTTTGTTTGTCGGGTGAGGGGTGTGCGCATCTGTGAAGGGGTGCTGGCGATGACCATCGGACCAAGTCGGCGAGCCTCATGACCAGGAGACAGAGCCAAAGCCTTTCAACTGCCAGGGTGCTCCAAGAACCTTCTTTAGTCTTAATAGACTAAATCATCCTCCATGTCACAAAACAACGTACAATGAAAATCATCCATGGGTGGATGGTAGGGCCGGAGCCAGTCAATGAATGATTTCCACCGGTGATCTACAGACAACAGTCCCCCAGTGGCCGGAGTTTCAGGCTCAAGACGTGACCTATAGATTGTCCACCACTGTCCACATGTTCATATTGGTTGTGAACACGGAATCTTTGCACCATTTGGTAAAGTCACTGTGAGGCCATTCAGTCCAAATAAGATGGTAGCTCCAATAGACATCAACAAGTCTCTTCCCATCAAATTCATAGGAGCCTCTCGGGCACCTCTATTCGGAGTGTGAAGGATCCCCTGGTCCGTAAGAATCATCTTCGCCGTGGTAATATTGTCCAGGTGACTGGGCCGGCTGCTGCGGCCGCCATGGTCTGCCAGTGCCTCGTCCTCCCCCACGCGTAGGCCGCTGTTGCTGTAGTGGGCCATACTGCTGTGCTTGGGGTTGCCATGGGAACAGTTGTTGCGGTTGCCATTGTTGACTGGGGCAATCACATCTCCAGTGTCCAATACAAAAAAAGTTGCCTTGTTGGCCCTGTCCCGAGTACCTTCTTCCCCGGCCACCAGAGAAACCACGCCAGCGACCACCGTATCGACCATGTAACTGACCATCTCGGGCCCCACCACATTCCTGGCAATTTGGAAAGTTGGAGTTTCAACACAGTAGAGATCAAAGGTTCTGGAACACCCTCGACAATAGCCGCTATATGGCCCGTCTCATGTCAAGCGCACAACTCTGTCCACCTCATCAACGCCAGGAGCCTCCTCCGCCATGAACTTCCTCCCCTCACCAGAGGGGGGGGGTTATTTAGTGCAATATCTCTAAGAACCATATATCACGCCTCCTCCTAATCACCTCCCTCCGCTTTTTATTTTTATTTTTTTATTTTTTTTTTAGTTCTGCCTTAGCTGTGACGTCATGCTCCTTTTTTCAACGCTACGGACAAACGCTTTTGACCTGTACAATGTAAATTTCCTTTCAACGTACAAAATTATTTCTC
Source organism: Stigmatopora argus (assembly GCF_051989625.1). Taxonomy (NCBI): domain Eukaryota; kingdom Metazoa; phylum Chordata; class Actinopteri; order Syngnathiformes; family Syngnathidae; genus Stigmatopora; species Stigmatopora argus. The sequence continues at coordinate 2,753,336 of NC_135410.1, forward strand.
CAACTCACATTTAATTTAGCTTGTCTTTGAAAACCTGTGCCTCTACATTTCCATACAAACTCATCAATTCATTCCATTCCATTCTCATTCAGCATCTTTCTCCCCATTCCTCTCAAAACGCACACACACGCACACGCACGCACGCACGCACACACACACACACACACACACACACACACACACACTCCATTCTATCCCAAGCCCTCTCAACATTCCTTCTAACACACACATTTTCAACCTCTCCTCGCATTTTTACCAACGCAGTCATCACAAATCACCGGTTAAATTTAGAATTTGAGTATATTCAATTCTAGGAATCAAGAAATTTAGAATTTTATTAGGATCGATCTAAGAATAAAACCTCTGTGGACCCAGTCGTTTCCCTGCCGAAGACTTATTTTAATACGACCGTTTAGGAATCCCCGATTCCTTTATTTCAATCACAGTAATGTTCCCTGAACAAATACTTTAAATATCACGCCCCCGGCGCGCTTCGAAGTCCTGGACTTCGGCGGGGTGTCCCTGATGACCCCTAAAAAATGTTCCCTGAACAAATACCTTAAGAATCCCAGATTCTTTACCTACTACAGGTATCCTGAAATCCCTGATTTCAATATAATCACGACAATGTTCCTCGAACAAATACTCGGACTATATAAGTGAAATTTCTACTGCGACTTCTCAGTAATTTAAACAATCCAATAGCAGAATTTTGACATTATAGAAACAGGAATTCTGCTCACCTTTAGTTGATTTCAGGCCTGCTTTAAGAAGTCGCCGAAGAAGTCTCCGGACAGTCCCGGACTGCCCACCTGTGTAGTCTCAAGTTCGCCGATTTGACCAATAATCCCGTCCCAGACGTTATAAACCATTTAACACGTCCCAGACGTGAGTCGTATTTCTGTCGGACCCCTATTTGTCTACGCAGCCTCTCTCCCCCCCGACTCGCGGAGGGGGGGAGCCAAAACTGTTAGACGTATAGTTTTAGCACCTAACCATAATTCCTTAAGTCAGTCTAATCCCGTCTAACAATTTGTGCGTGTTCAGCATCGAAGGAAGAGAACAGGGTATGCGCGTTACTCCACAGATGATTTATTCCAGATATTGATCCTTACAGAGCTCCGGGTCCCTTTCCCAAATATAAAACCAGCTGAGCGTCGCCCTGCTTCAGTGGAGGATGAAAGAGACTAAAGTCCAAACCCGCGTTTGCCCAATTATAGTATAACACAGATGAATATTCATTCGCTGAGTTTAATGATATGTGGACTGTCCCACGACGTTCTGCGGGGGTGTCCTCTCCTAGAATCTGCTTGTCCTTGAATCCACATCTGGCATGGTCGCCCTCTCCGTAGGAATTCCTTTGTGTCTGGTATCATCTGGACCATCGCCCTCTCCGCGGGGATCCCTCTGTCCCTGATTTCATCTGGACCACTCATCACCTGGGACCACTTATCACCTGGACCACACCTTAAAGCAGAAACTCAAACAAAAGACCTTTTGTTCATTGTGATTGAGTTGAGAACAATAGTTTTAATCCTACTGTGTTACTATATCAAAATGAAACAGCTACCATAAAATGAAGGAGTAAAATATGTCATATTCTTCAATTCCTAAATAATATTTCAATTGTGGGCCAAGTTCTGATATCTGAAAAGCTCCAGTGTTTTTTATTTAAGCTCCAGTGTTTGTATTTAATCACTAAATGCTGCTAGGAAGTGGATTTTACCCCATTTTAGTGCAATTTTTGCCGTTTCGCCATTGACGTCCATCGCTGTCTTTTCCCGGGGAAATCACCCCCCTGGCTTGTAATGTCTCAAAAGCTCCAGTATTTGTATTCAATCAATAAATGATGCTAGGAAGTGGATTTTACCAAATTTTAGTGCATTTTTTGTCATATCACGTATGGACGTATCGACGTTCATCGCTGTCTTTTTACCGGGGAAATGATACTCCGGGCCCGGTTCTGATGTCTAAAAAGCTCCAATATTTGTATTTAATCAATAAATGCTGTTTTCGGCTGGATTTTACCCCATTTTCGGAAAATGTTTGCCGGTACGCCATTGACGTTCATCGCTGTCTTTTCCCGGGAAAATCACCCCCGGCCCGGTTGTAATGTCTGAAAAGCTAAAAGCTCCAGTATTTGTATTTATATATATATATATATATATATATATATATATATATATATATATATATATATATATATATATATATATATATATATATATATATATATATATGTATATGTATATATATATATATATATATATATATATATATATATATATATATGTGTATGTGTATGTGTATATGTATATATGTATATATGTATGTGTATATATATATATGCATATGTATATATGTGTGTATATATATATATATATATATATATATATATATATATATATATGTATATGTATATATGTATATGTATATATGTATGTGTATATATATATATATATATATATATATATATATATATATGTATGTGTATACATATATATAGTATATATATATGTATATATATATAGTATATATGTATATACATATACATATAACATACATATACATATAAGCAACTTTAATTCCAATTTTCTCAAAATTGTATCCGTGGAATTGCATAATTTTGAGTATATGAGTAGTGAGAGAGGTCTACTAATGTCACGTTTTGTTGGCGTTTTGGTAGGTGTATCCATGTTCTCCATGGGTGTGCTGTCTGGGTGATGTGTACGTCTCACCTCGTATCCCTCCTGGCTTCCCGTTCCTCCCATAACCACCTGTTCTTGTTTATAAATAGCTCGTGTGACGTGTATTTAAAGGGAGTGTTTGTGACGTCATCGTGGGAATATTACCGTTTACCTTGTCTTGAGTACCTTGTTTACCTTGTGTTCCCCCAGTATACTCATAAATCATGTTTTGCCTCTTTGTCAGTGTGCGTCTTCCCTTGTTTATTTAGTCACTTTTTGCATTGAACCTTTGTCATTAAAAACATAAGTTGTGAAGCAGCACTTTCGCCACCTTTTTCTCTGCCTCGCATCCAGGTTTTTTTTTGCCACGCACACGAGGAAATCATGCAGACTACTAGGATTGACCCACGTTGCCTGGGAACTATGAAAAAACTCGATTTACAGTACTGTGATAACCTTGCACTTTATATAACTGTTAATATAACCATAACAGCAATAGACGGCGGAGGCCGGGTTCACACATGTGTAGCTCTTTATTGCAACACTCAGAACGGACACAGACCGGACACACAACACCACTCCATCCGGGTCACGCTGTACTACACAACGGTCACCAGGTGGCGTGGTTAAACACACTTGTATAACCTGAGGCAATTATCATTTCTAGTATCAATATATTACACTCCTCCCCCTTTAACTATGAAGTTCCTATTAAGACTTAACACTCAACTTCAAAAATTATCTTTGCCTCATTAACTTTTTATAACTTTACTTCTCAATTTGTAACTAAATTATTACTGCTAACACAACCATTAGACTCAATATATGTCCTGTATCCACAATAGCAGAATGCCAATTACAAGTCCGTACTAGATTTAGGTCTTTTGCCGAGTAAACGTAGCTTATGGAGAAGCACCATCAATTTCGTCACACGCAGTTTCTGCGTGTGATGACAAGTAGGCTTTTTGTGTTGTGATAACTACAACAGGGGCCTATGTCCGATTATTATTATTATTAATATTCCAGTCTTTAACATTCCAATCTCAGGAACTATTTTTCACATTTTTGTATGAACAGGAACTCTTTTATTTTAGGAATGACGTTCCTCACAACTGACCGATCACAAATTCAGTCGCTTCGGAGGTGCTCTATCTCTCACTGGGTACCTGCGCCCAAACACCTCTGGGGAACTGACTGCTCGGTTGTCAGGTGTAACTGTCTTGTCACAGTCCACTGAGCCTGGCGAAGCTGTTACATGTGTCTCTTCACGTGAGTATGGGCTACCACCTACTGCTCCAGGTGTGACTTTCCCCCCACATCTGCGTGAACCACCACAGGGTAGTTGTTTGTGATGTCCAGCTGCTCATCCGGAAACTCCAATGTCTCTGGTCTGGACGGTTGGTTATACAGCAGATGATCAATGTGGATCGAGCGTCGGCTCACACCATTCCACACCAGTTAGGTGACAGATGTCTCAGCTTGGAGGCGGTTTTATCATGATAGTGTTTCTGCTTCCGTTGTTTTGCTTCCACTGTTGGATCTAATCGATAAACATTCAATAACTTCGAATTCGAGGAAGTACACAGAGTCGGCCATGATGAGTTTTATTTAGCTTCAGCTGAAGGAGGGAGTCAGAGCAGCCAGCGCCAGGAGCGCGTCTGACCTCCAGCCTGACCAGTTTGAACTCCCTTCATCCCCCCAACAGGTCGACCAGTTTTATTGACAAAGGTCATGTGACATAGGTACAAACTTTAGGCGGGAAAATGTGAACAAAGAAATGGGTGTGTCATGGTAGATGACGCGCCCCTAACTCATAGGTGTCACGGACGGAAATTTCCGCTAGGTCATGCAAAATTCTATTCTAATGACTACACTAAATAAACCTATTGACTAACAAAAAGCATAAGAATACATTCCGTACTCCACATCCACCACTCGAGCGAGATCTGGTTTCAGTAAGCTGAGCCTGGTCCTGATTTGACGTTTTAAAAACATTTCAACTGGTGTACATCGTGTAACACTGTGCGGTGTACTCCTGTATGCCATCAGGAAGTTAGCTAGCCTGTGCTGCATAGTTATTGTGACCTTTTGTTTCTTCTCCTCGAGTACTTGTTTCAGCAGTGATGCTTTCACTGTCTGAACTGCTCGCTCTGCAGCTCCATTGGAAGCGGGATGGTAAGCTGGTATCAAAGTTTGTTTTATTCCGTTGCTCAGCAGGAATGTCTTGTACTCCTGCGAAGTGAATTGAGGTCCGTTGTCAGAAACGATCTCCTCAGGAAGCCCGTAGGAAGAAAAAATGTTCCGCAACACCTCAATCATTTTGGCTGTTGTGGTTGTTGCCATGGCGATGACCTCAAGCCATTTTGTATGACTGTCCACTAGTACTAAAAAGTGGTGTTGGTCTTTCTCTGCAAAGTCAATATGTATTCGCTGCCAAACTCTAGTCGGCCATTTCCAGAAGTGTAGAGGTGCGGCTGCAGGTAGTTTCCTCACACTCTGACAGGCTTCACATTGTTGTACTGTATGTTCTATTTCACTGTCCAACTGCGGCCACCACAAGTAGCTCCTGGCCAAGGCCTTCATCCTGCAACCTCCAGGGTGTCCTTGGTGAAGATTATGCAGTAGTCGCTCTCGGTGTGCTGGTGGAATGATAACTCGAATTCCCCACAATATGCAACCTTGTTCCACAGACAGTTCATTTTTCCTGAAAAAGTATGGATTCAGTCTCTCGTCCTTGTTTTGACTTGGCCATCCAGACCGAGTCATCTCCAGTACTTTGCATAGGACTGGGTCCTTGAGAGTGCTCTGTGCGATCTCTGTAGCTTGCACGGGAAGCTCATCCACTACTGAGAAATAGAAGATGCTGTTTTCCTCCGCGGTGTTATCCTTTTCTTTCCCCGGCAGTCTAGATAACGCATCTGCGTTGGCATTTTCTGCTGACGTTCTGTACTCTATACTGTAGTCATAAGCCATCAGTCTCAGCGCTGCATTCGCAGAGCAGCTAAAGTGGGAATTTCAGACTTGGGTCCCAAAATAGCAAGAAGGGGCTTGTGGTCAGTTCTTAAACTGAACTTGCGGCCATATAAATATTTATGAAATTTGGTCACGCCAAAAATTATGGCCAAAGCCTCTTTCTCTATCTGACTGTATTTGCTTTCTGCCTCTGTCAATGTACGCGATGCAAATGCGATCGGTTTCTCATCTCCATTTTCCATTATGTGAGAAATGACAGCCCCGATTCCATAAGGGGATGCGTCTGAAGCTAATCTCAGGGGTTTCTTGGTGTCATAGTGCACTACTACTGAGCTTTTTACTAACTGTTCTTTTGCATCTTTGAATGCTGCTGCACATTTAGTAGTCCATTTCCAATCAACTTCCTTCTTCAGTAGTTGATGTAGCGGCTGCAGCACCGTCGACAGGTCTTTCATAAACCGACCATAATAGTTTAATAGTCCTAGAAAAGACCGTAGCTCTGTGACGTTTGTAGGCTGGGGTGCATTAACGATGGCTGCAACTTTTGTCTCGGTGGGGTGCAGTCCCTCCTTATCTATCAAATGCCCCAGGTATTCTACTTTCTCCTGCATGAAGTCACATTTTGCTCTTTTCACTCTTACCCCGTACCTCTCCAGGCGGCTCAGTACCTCCTCCAGATTCCTCAGGTGTTCAGCTCTTGTTTTTCCTGTGACCAAAATGTCGTCTAAAAAACAGGTCACGTGCTCCAAGCCTTGGAGGATCTGGTCCATCACATTCTGAAACATAGGAGCACTGGACACTCCGTATGAAAGTCTATGATACACATACAGTCCTTTGATGATTTATTGTCAAATACTTTTCTGAGTCTTTTTCTAATTCCAGCTGTTGGTAAACATGTGACAAGTATAACTTGCTGAAAAGAGTGCCTCTAGCTAGGGTGGCAAAAAGGTCTTCAACGTTTGGTAGTGGATAGGTCTCTTCCACACTTTGATTTACTGTGACCTTATAGTCTCCGCAGATACGAATTGACTTGTCTGCTTTGGGTACCACTAGTATGGGCGCGGCCCACTGACTATGTTCTATCTTTGAGATAATGCCAGCTTTTTCTAGGCGATTTAACTCAGTCTCAACTGCATTCTTTAATGCATACGGCACTGGTCTGGCCTTCCTGAAGATCGGTTTGGTATTTGGCTTTACTGTAATGTTGGCCTTAAAATCCTGAATTGTGCCTAACTCTTCAGCAAACACTGCTTTGTGTCTCTGCAACACTGTATCCACATCTGCGTTGTTACCGCCCCTTGCTGGTATAACTGAGAAGATGCTTGCCCAGTCCAGTTTGAAGTTTTTGAGCCAGTTACGGCCAAGTAGGGCTGGTCTGTCACCTTTTACGATCACTAGTGGTAGATCACCACTCTGGTTTCCATATTTTACCTTGGCCGTCACTTGTACCATCAAAGGAATGTTCTCTCCGGAAAAAGTTGACAGCTCCACTTTACTTACTTTCAATGGCAGATGAGAGAGATGCTTCTTATACACTATTTCCGAAACAAGTGTTACAGCAGCTCCTGTGTCGAGTTGCATCTCTAGAGGAGTTCCTTCTAATATGACCTGTACTGTCATTTCCTTCTTCCAATTTCCGACAGCATTTGTGGGATACACGGCATTCAAGTGATATAACTCACACAGTTCATCATCAACATTTCCTGTTGTCTCATTTTTATTTTCATTTACATACTGTGTGTCCTTGCCAATTTTTAGTTTTACACATCCTTGCTATGTGTCCTACTTTTGAACACTTGTGACATGTCTCTACTTTATACCTGCATTCATGAGCGGCGTGGTTGCTAAGTCCACATCTGTAACAGGGTTGATGATTTTCTCTTCTCTGTGGTCTGAAATTTCCACTTGTGGTTTTACTTTTCCAATCGCTGGTGGCTGGTTGGTATTTCCACGCACTTTTGCTTGTCTTCTTCTGTGTTTACTGTGGCAGGTTCTTTCATTTTGCTGGCGAACTCCAACGTATTCTTTGATGCCATTTCCATGGATAACGACAGTTCGCATGTTTTTTTTAAATGTTAGATCTTGCTGCGTGAGTAATCTTCTCTGAATAGCTTCCACTCTCAATCCACAAACAAATCTGTCTCTCATTGCTTCGTCGAAATGGAGACCAATTTCGCAGTGGCTGGATAGCTGCTTTAACACCACAATATAATCTGACACAGACTCGTTTCCTTTCTGATTCCTTTTTTGAAATTTGAATCGCTCTGCGATCACCAGCGGTTTGGGTTGTAATGAGATGATAATCTTTCGCTTAGCACATCATACGAGAGGCTACTTGGCTTATCTGGTAAGCAGAGGTTTTTTAACAGTCCGTAAGCTTCTGCACCGATTATAGACAGAAACACGTTGGCTTTTTTACCTTCCTCCACTTCGTTTATGATCATCCATTGCTCAAATATTTCCAAGTAAGACGCAAAATCTTCTTGAACTTCCTTGTATTCGCCGAGATTTCCAAGTTCTGAAACTTTTAATCCCTACCGTCTTGAAAGGGATCCCATCCTCGTCGCCACTGTGATAACCTTGCACTTTATATAACTGTTAATATAACCATAACAGCAATAGACGGCGGAGCCAGGGTTCACACATGTGTAGCTCTTTATTGCAACACTAAGAACGGACACTCAGACCGGACACACAACACCACTCCATCCGGGTCACGCTGTACTACACAACGGTCACCAGGTGGCGTGGTTAAACACACTTGTATAAACTGAGGCAATTGTCATTTCTAGTATCAATATATTACAAGTACCACAAAAATGAGAAGTGCAACCATGACAAAGCACACATCTAGCAACTTTAATTTAAATTTCCTCCAAATGTAATCTGTGAAATTGCATAATTTTAAGTATGTTAGAGAGATTTACTACTAGGATTGAGACACCTTGCATGGGAACTATGAAAAAATCTATTTACAGTACCACAAAAAGGCAGTGGCGGGCCATCAGGGCCTTCAAGGCCTTCTCTGCTGGCCTAAGAAATATCTGAATCATATTATATTTTGTCCATCAATACGTACTTATTATTCCAAATGGTCTGTTAGCTTCCTTTCATTGCTTTTCCCCCTGGTTGCACTGCTTCCAGATGTGTGTTTTCATATTGAAGCATTTAACCAATCACATTTCAGCCATTATTTGTTGCCAGATCAGATCTGCCTCAAAGCCTGCACAATCAGTTCTTGCAGGCTCTGCTGCATTAAACTAGACTGTTGCTTTTACCCAATCAGATTTTGAGTTGGCAACCCCACAATGATTTTTCATAGGCGTTAGCATTTTGCTGGCTGGGACATGTCATTGCTTTCACAAACTATGATTGGCTAGTAGGCAGGCCAAAGCAGTACCGAGGCAGCCGAGATCGCAAACTCCACCCACTATGGCCGACAGAAGCAAAAACAAATAGATTCTGTTTGCTCACAAAGCTATTTTCCAGACGGACTTTTTCAGGAAAAAAATGGACATCATTAAGAAAGGGCGGTCAACTCCGAAGCTAGCAAGCCTGTTACAGCCGGGAAAATGGTGTGTGGGGCACTTTCAGCGCGCTAACTTAGCTCCACAAGCAAATAGTATATTGTTGTGTTGATTTAATGCTATTTTCAAAACGGACTATGCCGGAAATATGACAGGACAGGCTCGACTTTCATCATTAGCTTCGATGGCGATAGGAAAGAAGGAAGAAAGAAAGGAGGATGGATATTGTGTAAAAAGGATTTTTGGTGAGTAAAATTACAAATATGGCTATATTCCTAAATAATATTTCAATTGTGGGCCAAGTTCTGATATCTGAAAAGCTCCAGTGTTTGTATTTAAGCTCCAGTGTTTGTATTTAATCACAAAATGCTGCTAGGAAGTGGATTTTACCCCAGTTTAAATTTTGGCGTTTCACCATTGACGTCCATCGCTGTCTTTTCCCGGGAAAAATCACCCCCCTGGCCTGGTTGTAATGTCTCAAAAGCTCCAGTATTTGTATTCAATCAATAAATGATGCTAGGAAGTGGATTTTACCTAATTTTAGTGATTTTTTTGTCATTTCACGTATGGATGTCTCGACGTTCATCTTTTTACCGGGGAAATGATACTCCGGGCCCGGTTCTGATGTCTAAAAAGCTTCAGTATTTGTATTTAATCAATAAATGCTGTTTTTGGCTGGATTTTACCCCATTTTCGGGCAATGTTTGCCTGTACGCCATTGACGTTCATCGCTGTCTTTTCCCGGGAAAATCACCCCCTGGCCTGGTTTTAATGTCTGAAAAGCTCCAGTATTTGTATTTAATCATGAAATGCTGCTAGGAAGTGGATTTTACCCCATTTTTGTGCATTAATTTATTGATTATTTTTATGTGTCGCAGATGTAGCTGCAGTAGAGGTTTTATAGCCATAAAATAGTTTTTGAGGGTTTGATTGATACGTTGAAGGCGCTACCAGAAAATGCACCGCCCGCCACTGCAAAAAGGGGATCTGCAGCCTTGAACAAAGTACGCATGGAGCAACTTTAATTCCATTTTTTTCAAAATGTAATCTGTTGAATTGCATAATTTTTAGTATTTGAGTAGTGAGAGAGTTCTACTACTGGGATTGACAAACATTGCCTGGGAACTATAAAAAGAAACCTCTATTTACAGTACCACAAAAAGGGGACCGGCAATCTTGAACAAAGTACGCATGGAGCCACTTTATTACCAAGTTTCTCTAAATTTAAACTCTGAAATTGCATAATTTTGAGTTTGTGAGTAGTCATGGAGGTGTACTGCTAGGATTGGCACACCTTGGCTTGAAGTAAATATAAATCTTTATTTAGAGTTAGTTTCACAAAAAAACATTCAGGGGGATACACATAATATTGTACTTGCAGAGTGAAGTGTGTGGTTTTTAATCGAGCTACTTTATTTCATTTTTAAATTAAGTATACGCTGCTGGTTTTTTTTACTGTTGTGTATTTTTGAGGGGTTGAAAACGCTACGAAAACAGGGAAGTCACCACTGCTCCGCCACTCTTCAGTTTTGAATTGAATTACCGTAATCTTTGGACTAAGCGAGCGTGCTATTTAGAGCGTCCGCTCATTTGACCACGAAAACCCGAATGCCCGCTGGCTTGAACGCAGTGTGTGACTGATCTGAGCAGTGAAGTAAAATCAAGCCAAACTTTCTGACGGCATCGCATGAGTCTCCTTGTTTGGTTGGTGAAACAGCAATAACTGGTAAGCCTACCTGATTAGTATTTAAAATTTAAAAGTACGATACTCATCAACAAAATAATAAAATAGCAAATAACTTAGCGATGGAATCCACATATTCGCTGTAAAATGTAACATACAATGTTTACAGTGACATAAAAAAAGAATAGGGAGAGTGGGGGGTCGGGACGTTTAAATGTGAAATAAAGATATACACTGCCCAACCAAGTGATCCATTTATCTAGTGGGTTCGTTTGAACCCTTTTAAACAAGCGTACAACATGGTGGCCATTGATTTTTCATCACTTATGATCGTCCCAAAAACCCAAAATGGACCATATATATTTTTCATTTGCCTGTTTATGGCTATATCAACATGGAAAACGAGCACACCGCTTAACATACTCTTGCCGCGTGTCGAAAACGTGAGATACTTTAGTCCCGTGCTTCATCCCATAGAGCAGTGTCTCACACAAAGAGCTCCCCGGAGCAACATCACCTCGGCAGAGTGGCCAGATGGGGAAGACACTCTCGACCGAAATCACAGCATAAAAGTAAATGACAACCAAGAGGTTTCCCTTACACATTAAAATCTATAGTTGATATGATAACCAGAAAACATTGCTTCATTATTCATACGGGGACGACGTAGGTGGGAGACACCTTGAATTGGTGGCCAGCCAATCAAAGGGCGAAAGGCGATGAACAACCATTTACACTCACATTCATAACTAGGGGCAATTTAGAGTGCTCAACCAGCCTATATGCATGTTTTTGGGATGTGGGAGGAAGCTAGTATACCTGGAGAAAACCCATGCCAGCCTGGCAAGAACATGCAAACTCCACACAGGAAGGTCGTAACGGACCAGGGATTGAACCCTCAATCTCAGAACTGTGAGGCCCATGCGCTAACCACTCGGCCGCCAGGCCACAACCAGAAAATAAAAAAGTAACTGAACTGTGGGAGACATTTTCAAAGGAATCTTTGATGGTTTGCCGATACCATGGGAGATGTACCATATTTACTCGCATATAAGCCACAGCCTTAAAATCGCCTTAAAATTGTTGAATTTTACAATTTGTTGCATATAAGCCGGTTCCCTGATTCACAATTTTCACCTCCATATTCATGGTTTTAATAGGGAGTACAAATGTGTTAGTTTGAAGGGAAAATCTTAAGAAAAATCATCACACGTGGTATTTCTGAGATACTGTATGAATCCAAAGGATCGTTTGCTGGATTGCACATTTGGTTCAATATCATAAGGAATAACATTTTCGATGGTTCATATTACTGCAATAGTTGTCACTTTCGAACAAGAAATAAAACCAAAAAAAATCAAAGCGGAATTTTGTTTTATTTCATAATCACAAATGTAGAACCATGCAGCTAAACCTTCAAAATCTTTTTTCTGTGTTCCGAAAGGGTGTTGCCTGCATGTAGACAAATTCAAAAAAATAATTCAGAAGTACATCCAGGAAGTGTGTCCGTAGCGGTGTACTTTTCACCAAGTCAGTGGCATAATAGCAGGAGATACACATTATGCAGGTATCAAGGCTGATATTTTAACGATAGACCGCAAGTCCTTTGATCAGCCTTAACAACTATATGGATGTGCTGACATGGTAAACACTATGTGCACATTTATCAAGGCTTCTCTCGTCTGGCCAGTCAGAGCACGTTTAACTAGGTATGACGGTGGCGTCCTAGGTAAGATGGCGACGCTCTGAGTGAGCAGTGACAGGCACAAGTGAGTTTTTTCATGTTTTATGCAAGATCAAAATAAATGTTGTTTAGCGTTTTATATGTTTTCTCTATTCTGAAATAAATGACAGTACAGACGCTCCCCTACTTACGAACATTCGAGTTACGAACAACGGTACATACGAACATGTCTGCGCATTTGGCATTGGTCGAAAAATGTTCGGAAAGAGATGCTGTAAGTTAGATTTTGTATTGCGCGCCTTTTTCCGAGTAGTGCTTCTTTCCACCGCTAATACCGACGCCTGGCGCTGTGAGAGCTCACCCAGCATCCACCTTCCTCTGCCCAGTTCGTTGCAGTCCGTAAGTGCGTGAACGTATCTCCAGTGCGCAAAGAACTTTTTTCATTTTTATCATTAAATATCTCGTGCATCCATTATTCACTATGGTTGGTGAAAAACGAAAGGCTTCTAGTGAGGGTGGTAGTGCAAGGAAGAGGCAAGCCATTTCATTTGAAACGAAAGTGGCAATAATGAAGCTTGATGCGGATGAGAAAATGGTGAGCGTTGCACGGGCATACAACTTGAATTGTTCGACCGTCGGTACCTGTTAGAATAATGATTAAAACCTTTAAATCATTATTAGTAATATTTAATCAAAACTGGAAGACATATTTCAACATAACTGATTACAACTTGCAAGGAGTTACACTTGTGACCCCGTCCCGTCCACAAGGCATTCTGCTTGGGCAGTATCTGAATCATGGTATTTAATCGCGACAAACGGAAAACATCATTATGTAATCAAAACAATTGCCTTAGACAGTAGAATAACACCCTAGAAGGTTAGAAAAACAACTGTGTAAGAATTGCAGAAGTAAGCATAAAAGTTGAACAAGCCAAAACAATGGTGTAAGGAATTGCATAATATTTTCATTATAAGGTAAACAAAGCATTCTGAATTGCAGAAGTAAGCATAAAAGTTTGAACCGAGCCCAAACAACGGTGTAAGGAATTGCATAATATTTTCATTATAAGGTAAACAAAGCATTCTAAGGTAAACCAAGCAGCATTATAAGGTAAACAAAGCAGCCGTATTTTCAAACAATAATGCGATTATCGCCATCTGCTGCCAGAGTCCCGTTCAAACACAGGTTGTGTCTTCCCGAAAAGTGCACAGTCCTGAAAATAATGTGTCCTCAAGCTGTGGGGCCTTGAGCATAGCTGGGGGGGGGAGTGTCCGTGGTCCCAACATGAATTAATTTATAGCCTTATTACTTATTAAAAATGCTTACAAAACATATAGAAACATTCCATAATAAATCCAACAGTACCATTTACCGGGGGGTTTTCGCTCATAGATAAAGCCATCGCACTCTTCGAGCAGCAAGACCCAAATATTGAACGTTGCACAAAGGTTGCAAATCAATTGAATGATGCCATACAGTGCTACCGCATCATTTATGATGAAAAAAAGAAGAAAACTTCTCTCCCTCTCCTCCCTCTCCCTCTCCCTCTCCCTCTCCCTCTCCCTCTCCCTCTCCCTCTCCCTCTCCCTCTCCCTCTCCCTCTCCCTCTCCCTCTCCCTCTCCCTCTCCCTCTCCCTCTCCCTCTCCCTCTCCCTCTCCCTCTCCCTCTCCCTCTCCCTCTCCCTCTCCCTCTCCCTCTCCCTCTCCCTCTCCCTCTCCCTCTCCCTCTCCCTCTCCCTCTCCCTCTCCCTCTCCCTCTCCCTCTCCCTCTCCCTCTCCCTCTCCCTCTCCCTCTCCCTCTCCCTCTCCCTCTCCCTCTCCCTCTCCCTCTCCCTCTCCCTCTCCCTCTCCCTCTCCCTCTCCCTCTCCCTCTCCCTCTCCCTCTCCCTCTCCCTCTCCCTCTCCCTCTCCCTCTCCCTCTCCCTCTCCCTCTCCCTCTCCCTCTCCCTCTCCCTCTCCCTCTCCCTCTCCCTCTCCCTCTCCCTCTCCCTCTCCCTCTCCCTCTCCCTCTCCCTCTCCCTCTCCCTCTCCCTCTCCCTCTCCCTCTCCCTCTCCCTCTCCCTCTCCCTCTCCCTCTCCCTCTCCCTCTCCCTCTCCCTCTCCCTCTCCCTCTCCCTCTCCCTCTCCCTCTCCCTCTCCCTCTCCCTCTCCCTCTCCCTCTCCCTCTCCCTCTCCCTCTCCCTCTCCCTCTCCCTCTCCCTCTCCCTCTCCCTCTCCCTCTCCCTCTCCCTCTCCCTCTCCCTCTCCCTCTCCCTCTCCCTCTCCCTCTCCCTCTCCCTCTCCCTCTCCCTCTCCCTCTCCCTCTCCCTCTCCCTCTCCCTCTCCCTCTCCCTCTCCCTCTCCCTCTCCCTCTCCCTCTCCCTCTCCCTCTCCCTCTCCCTCTCCCTCTCCCTCTCCCTCTCCCTCTCCCTCTCCCTCTCCCTCTCCCTCTCCCTCTCCCTCTCCCTCTCCCTCTCCCTCTCCCTCTCCCTCTCCCTCTCCCTCTCCCTCTCCCTCTCCCTCTCCCTCTCCCTCTCCCTCTCCCCAACTACATTAACAATAATATGTCTGTTAACGCAGATGCCTCACTAGCGGAGGAATTGAACGGTTTCTTTGCCCGCTTTGAGACTGACAAATATGACCCAGTCTCAACACCCCCACCACCACCCTGCAGCAATACACTGACGTTCCGGGAACAGGAAGTGAGACTGGTAATGCGGTCTGTGAACACCAGGAAGGCTGTTGGCCCAGACGGAGTACCTGGGAAGGTGCTCAAAGCCTGTGCTGACCAGCTGGCTGGAGTCTTCACAAAAATTTTCAATTGTTCCCTGCAACAATCCATAATTCCATCCTGTCTGAAATCTGCCACCTTTATCCCTGTCCCCAAAAAGCCAACCATTGACAGCATGAATGATTATAGGCCTGTTGCACTCACGCCTGTGATCATGAAGTGCTTTGAAAGGTTGGTAGCCCGCCATATCAGGAATACAATCCCTCCCTCAGTTGACCCTCACCAGTTTGCTTATAGAGCAAACAGGTCCACTGAGGATACTATTGCCATTGCTCTACATACAGCACTGAGCCACCTGGAACACCATGGGAACTACGTGAGGATGCTCTTCATTGACTATAGCTCAGCCTTCAACACCATAAAACCGGACATTCTGTCTGACAAACTCTCCCACGTTGTTCTATCCCACCCACCCACCAGTCTAACGCCATCATCAAATTTGCTGATGACACCATTGTGGTCGGACTCATCTCAGGAGGGGATGAGTCGGCCTACAGAGATGAGGTCAACAAACTGTCTTCGTGGTGCTCGGTGAACAATCTCACACTGAACACCACGAAAACTAAAGAAATAATCCTGGACTTTCGCAAACACGGCACAGATCTGGCCCCAATCCTCATAAATGGAGTATGTGTAGACAGGGTCCAGTCCTTTTAAATTCCTGGGGGTCCACGTCACGGATAAGCTCTCATGGTCTACAAACATCACGGCAGTAGTGAAGAAGGCTCAGAAACGAGTCCATTTGCTCAGGGTACTTAGGAGGAACAACTTGGACACCAAGCTTCTGATAACCTATAGAACCACTGTAGAGAGCATCCTGGCGTACTGCATCACAGTGTGATACACTGGAAGCACGGCGGCAGACAAAAAGGCCATGCAGAACGTGATTAACACTGCCCAGAGGATTGTCGGCTGCTCTCTGCCCTCACTGGAAGACATTGCCAGCCCTCGTTACCTCAGCAGAGCCAGGAACATCATAGGGGATCCATACCACCCTGGTCACAATCTGTTCCAGCTGCTGCCCTCTGGCAGACGCTATAGGTCCCACAAAGTACGGACAAATAGGCTTAAGGACAGTTTTTTCCCCACATCCATCAGAACTCTAAATTTGCGGTAACACAACACACATTCCCTTCTGAGGTAATATGAAAAGATGTTTGGGTGGTGATCTGCCTCCTACTAGCTGACTGAAGGTAAGTGAAAGACAGTGAGAGGTAAGTGACCTGTATCCATAACAGCAGAATGCCAAATTACAAGTCGGTAACTATCACTTATTTAGGTCTTTTGCCGAGTAAACGCACCTTATGGAGAAGCACTACCAATTTCGTCATACGCAGTTTCTGGGTGTGATGACAAGTAGGCTTTTGTTGTTGTTGATGACGACAGGGCCTATGTCCTATTATTATTATTAGCACTGGATGAAAGCACGGATGTGCAAGACACAGCGCAACTGCTCATTTTTATTTTATGTTCCAGGGCTTTTTTTTCTATGAAGAATCCAGAGAGAGTTATTTAGTTATTATTTATTTCTTGAATATTGTTATTTATTTCCTGTTTTTTCTGTGAAGAACTCAGAGAGGGTTATTTAGTTATTTATTTCATTAATAGTATTATTATTTGTTTCCTGACTTTTTTTCTGTAAAGAACCTGGAAAGGGTTATTTGGTTATGTGTGGCTTTCTGGAAAACAATAACAAATGTAAGCTCCCCTACGATCGTCACACTTTTTCTGTTACAAACTGACACCGGCCCCCCATCAGAGAAGGGAAAAGTTATGTGGCCCTCACAGGAAAAAGTTTGAGGACCCCTGACCTAGAGAAAACCCACATAGGCCCGAGGAGAACATGCAAACTCCACACAGGTGGACCAACCAGGGTTTGAACAGAGTTCCCCGTTTGTGAAGCCGACGTGCCAACCACTCATACGCTGGGACACCCACTTATAATGATATTTCTTGAAAATAGTATAATTCATTGTGGCTGTCCTTAGTTGGGATAATTATGGAACCAGCAGAAAAAAACTATGATGTGATTAATAAATTGTTTTTTGTTTTAATTTTTTGTTAATGCTTCTTCTCTCTTCTATTCATTGCAGATTAAAAAGGATTTTGAGATGAACTTACAGTTTCGGATTGGCTTCATTGGCGCAGGAAACATGGCTTTTGGCATTGCAAAGGGCATCTTGTCTGGTCAGTGCTCAAAAGACTGACTCTCTGAATGGAGAAATGTAATTTCTTTAACAGAGAAATAGCTGGTCCGCTGTGCAGGGTTGACAGGTTCCAAATAGATAAAATTCTCTTCACAGCTGCACACGCTTCACTACCAGTACCCTGAGGATTGTAGTGTCTCACTGGATTTTTACCTGCTGAGAGGCACTAAACCTGTTGACATTCGTATTGGCACAGATGTCACAGTAGAGTTACACCTAATTACACAATTACACCTATGGAGAATTCAAAGTGTCCAGTCAGCCTAAGATGCATGTTGTTTAGATTTGGGAGGAAACCAGCATACCTGGAGAGAACCCACACTGGCACAAGAAGAACATGAAAACTCCACACTGGAAGTCTATAGCCCTGGATTGAACACTTGATCCGAGAACTCATGCTCACCACTCAACCACTGCACCGCATGCCAAGAATAGATTTACCAAATTCCTGAACAAATTAAAGAAGAGCAATTTCAATTCGGCAATGAATAATGTACAGTTGTGGTCAAAGGTTACATACACTTGTGAAGAACATAATGTCATGGCTCTTGAGTTTCCAGTTATTTCTACAAGTATGATTTTTCTCTGATAGAGTGATTGGAACAGATACTTCGTTGTCGCAAAAAAACATTCATGAAGTTTGATTCTTTTATGACTTTATTATGGGTGAACAGAAAAAAGTGATCAAATCTGCTGGGTCAAAAATATACATACAGCAGCGCTAATATTTGGTAACATGTCCCTTGGCCATTTTCACTTCAATTAGGTGCTTTTGGGAGCCATCCATAAGCTTCTGGTTGAATCTTTGACCCCTCCTCTTGACAGAATTGGTGCAGTTCAGTTAAATTTGATGGCTTTGAGACATGGACTTGTTTCTTCAGCATTGTCCACAAGTTCTCAATGGGGTTTAAGTCAGAACTTTGGGAAGGCCATTCGAAAACCTTAATTCTAGCCTGATTTAGCTAATCCATTACCACTTTTGATGTGTTTGGAGTCATTGTCCTGTTGGAACACCCAACTGCCCCCAAGACCCAATCTTTGGGCTGATGACTTTAGGTTATCTTGAAGAATTTGAAGGTAATCCTCCTTCATTATCCCATTTACTCTCTGTAAAGCACCAGTTCCATTGTCAGCAAAAACAGCCCCACAGCATAATACCACCACCACCGTGCTTGACGGTAGGCATGGTGTACTTGGGGTTAAAGGCTTCACTTTTTCTCCTCCAAACATATTGCTGGGCATTGTGGCCAAACAGCTCGATTTTTGTTTCGTCTGACCACAGAACTTTCCTCCAGCGGGTCTTATCTTTGTCCATGTGATCAGCAGCAAACTTCAGTCGAGCCCTAAGGTGCCGCTTTTGGAGCAAAGGCTTTCTTCTTGCACGGCAGCCTCTCAGTCCATGGAGATGCAAAACACGCTTGACTGTGGACACTGACACCTGTGTTCCAGCAGCTTCTAATTCTTGGCAGATCTGCTTTTTGGTGATTCTCGGTTGAATCTTCACCCTCCTGACCAATTTTCTCTCGGCAGCAGGTGATAGCTTGCGTTTTCTTCCTGATCGTGGCAGTGACAAAACAGTGCCATGCACTTTATACTTACAAACAATTGTTTGCACTGTTGCTCTTGGGACCTGCAGGTGCTTTGAAATGACTCCAAGTGACTTTCCTGACTTGTTCAAGTCAAGGATTCGCTTTTTCAGATCCATGCTGAGCTCCTTTGACTTTCCCATTGTAGCGTTTGTGGGCGTTTGCATCCAATGAGCTCTATTTAAATGGCCTCAGAGAAGTCACCAGCTGTAGTCTCTCATAATAAACTCACAAGAAGTTAAGAGGCCATGCTATGAAGCTCATTTCACTGACACAACTTTTAAGTCACCAAAATTGCTAATTCGTGTTGCTGTGTGTATATTTTTGACCCAGCAGATTTGATCACTTTTTCTGTTAACCCATAATAAAGTCATAAAATAACCAAACTTCATGAATGTTTTTGTGACAAAGTATCTGTTCCAATCAGTCTATCAGAGAAAAATCAGAGTTGTAGAAATAACTGGAAACTCAAGAGAGCCATGACATTATGTTCCTCACAAGTGTATGTAAACTTTTGACCACAACTGTAATTATTCTGCACTGAGACAAAAAAATAGGGTGCCGAGAATAAATGGATATACTACTACTACTGCAGACTATACCTGGCTTGTTAAGGCTTTTGAATCAGGCTGGCAGTGGACCTTCACAGTATCTGTCGAGCAGGAATGATGCATAGATGTGGGTCATTGCATTGATAGTGCAAGGATCAATGCAATTAAATTGAAACACAAAAAAGAGACGAGAATCATCATTTTGATATTCATTCATTCATTTTGTGAACCGCTTTATCCTCCCTAGAGTCGTGGGGGTGCTGGAACCTATCCCAGCTGACTTCAGGCCAGAGGCAGGGACACCCTGAAACAGTGGCCAGCCAATCGCAGGGCACGAGGAGACGGACAGCCATTCACTCTCACACTCATACCTAGGGGCAATTTAGAGTGTCCATTCATCTTAACATGCATGTTTTTTTGGAATGTGGGAGGGAACCAGAGTACCATGAGAAAACCCACGCAGGCCCGGGGAGAACATACAAACTCCACACAGGTGGACCAACCTGGATATGAACACAGGATCCCAGAGCTGTGCGGCCAACGCGCTAACCACTCAAGCCGCTGGGCCGCCATTTTGATATTCCGTTTTGTTAAAAAAAAGTGTCTGATTAATGAGCTGAGCAGAAAGTCGAAGCATTTTTCCTAAGCTTATCTTTGGTCAAAATCTGTGGCTCGTAAATAGAAGATCAAGATCAAAGCTACAAGCGGGTGTAAATAGCTTTCTTCGCAGAATTTCAGGACTCTCTCTGAGAGATAGAATTAAGAAGCATGGTCATCCAGGATTTGCTCAGCATAAAGTTGTTGGTCCTCTGTACTGCGAGGAGCCCGAAGAGGTGACTTGGGTTTCTAAATGGAATGTCCACTGTCTACTGTTAGGATCTGGTTTTGTTATGCTTTTTTCCCTGTGTGACCTGGCCATGTTATTGTCCATTGTGTTCACCTGTCGTTTCTCCGCCCCTGGTGTATCCCCTGCTTGCTCCCTCTTGTGTTACCCAGGTGTTCCTAATTGTCTCATCAATCCATGACTGTCTATTTAAACCCTGTGTTTGGTCAGGTCTGGTTTTGTTATTTGATTCCAAGTCTTTTTATTTTTTTAATACTCCTACCTTAGTTATTTAAGTCTTTGTTAGAGCACTCCATGCCCTGTCCCTGTTTCTTTCACCGCGTTTGAGTCCTTCTACGTTTCACGCTCGACACTGCACTCGTGACAACTTGATTCCCTGGTCAGGTTTTCTGGAAATGCCATACCTGGAGGGTATCATAGAAAGACATAACACATGCTTGAGATACTGTCACCTATTAGGCCTCGAAATGTTTCGGTATTCCCGTAAAAGAACCAAATTTGTTGGCTGGTGATAGGGAAGTATGGCCTTTTTATAGTGTATCACTACCTATGAAATGAATTGGTTCCAGAACTTTCTTCATAATTTGGATTTTCCTTAAATAGGTAGGTGGGCTGCGGCCATATTGCCTTGCAATATAATTTATGGATGGATAACAGGCCTGCTTCTTCATTTCATTCGCACCAGTAATTTAAAAAAAAGAACAAATTTGCTTTAACCATGCTCGAAACCCCCTGCCCCCCAAAAAACAGTTGTTGATGTGAGAGAGCCAATAGGAGGCCAGCGCAGTGTACGGAGATTGTCAAGCATTACACAAAGCTACCGCCACAATTTCACGATTAAATAATGGATAAAGAAAACATATTACGGCCCGGCGGATGTGTGGTTAGCGCGTCGGCCTCACAGTGGGGGCCCTGGGTACAAATCCAGGTCGGTCCACCTGTGTGGAGTGTGCATGTTCTCCCCTGGCCTGCTTGGTTTTCTCCAGGTACTCCGGTTTCCTCCCACATTCCAAAGACATGCTTGGTAGGCTGATTGGACATTCTAAATTGCCCCTAGGTATGAGTGTGAGCGTGAATGGTTGTTTGTCTCCTCCTTGTGGCCTCCGATTGGCTGGCCACCAATTCAGTGTCCCCCGCCTCTGGCCTGAAGTCAGCACCCCCCGCGACCCTACTGAGGATAAAGCGGTTCAGAAAAGGAAGGGAGGATGGGATGGGGAACCGTATTAACCTCGTGGGGGATTTTGTAACTTGGATCATGTTTTCGTATAGTGGAACAGTAATTTACATATCAAAGCATTTCGTAACCTGAAAATTTCGTATGTAGAAGCATCCATAAGTAGTTGTTATTTGATTCTAAGTCTGAATCAGACTACCACCGAATCAGATTGTTGTCCCTTCGACCTGATCTTGGAAGGTTAAAAAAGGAATTAGGGAGAAGTGATGGATATTAATTACTGTATGTTCTTTTGTCATTTTTAAAGATAGTGTTCCTTCTACAAATGTCAAAGTGAGTGCACCATCTCTGAGGAACCTAGGACGCTTTCAGGTAACATTTTACATGCACGCCCATTAATCATTTCACAATGGTTTACTAAATTAAATATTCCTTAAATTATTTAATTCGCTCGCTCGCCCCGCCCCCGGATTCGATCGTATTGGAGTGTGTGTACAGGTTTTTCAAACTACGGCCGCGGGCCATATAT
This sequence comes from Stigmatopora argus, assembly GCF_051989625.1. Lineage (NCBI taxonomy): Eukaryota > Metazoa > Chordata > Actinopteri > Syngnathiformes > Syngnathidae > Stigmatopora > Stigmatopora argus. Next base: position 2,775,556 of record NC_135410.1, read on the forward strand.
GGCCCGTTAGGCTTTTTAATCCGGCCCGCCGACGTTGTCACCGCCAACGCTGTCCCCGCCGACGCTGTCCCCGCCGACGTTGTCCCCGCCGACGTTGTCCCCGCCGACGTGGTCCAAATTATAGTAAAAATCAATGACCTCATTCATTTCCCTTTGCCCTGCAATACCGCTCTCAATTTAAAGACTGCTTTCTTTCTGCTTTGAAAGTAAATTTGAAAATAAATTTTCACCTTCAATTGTGTCTTTTTTCTTATATTTCATTTCACCTTCAATTGTGTCTTTTTTTCTTATATTTCAATCCCCAGGTTTGATAAATTACGTTGCGTGTCCAAATGCTGTCAAATTTTAGTATCCATTCTGGCCCGCAAGTCAAAAAGTTTGCCCACCCCCTGTATAGACAAACTTGCCTCTTTTATACTATTATTGTCCCAAATTAAACACATTATCAATAAGCTGCTGCTGACGGCGGTAGACGTCCGATTCATGTTGACTGAGGTGCAGATGCTATTTCTGTTATTAGAGCTCCATCAAGTGGATATATAACGCAGCAGTCAACATGAATCAGACGTCTACCGCCGTCAATGGCAGCCGGACGTTTCAACATTGAGAACATATTATTATTCAACGAAAGAAAGCAGTCTTTAAATTGAGAGTGATGAGTGGTGAATGCGTTTGCGAATGTGTTTGACTGCGAATGGTATCCCGAGGAGAGGCTTGCGGTGATCTTCAGGGCTGAACAGAAGGCAGACCGGACGTGCGAAGTGAACTGTGGACCCCGGTCGGAGACGATGTCGGCCGGAATTCCATGCAGGCGGAAAACATGCTGCGTGAGGAGGGCGGCTGTCTCCTGGGCTGAGGGTAGTTTTCGGAGGGCGATGAAGTGGGCTGCCTTGGAAAACCGGTCAACTATGGTGAGTATGGTGGTGTTACCCTGGGATTTGGGAAGGCCCGTAACGAAGTCGACCGCAATATGAGACCAGGGACGGCTAGGAATTTGGAGTGGGAGGAGTAGACCGGAGCTTGGCTTGGTGGAGGATTTGTTGCGTGCGCACACATGGCAGGCAGATACGAAAGATTGTGTATCTGCCCTTAATGTCGGCCACCAAAAGCGTTGGCGCAATACCGCCTGTGTGCGGGCAACCCCCGGGTGGCAGGTCAGAGTGGGCCCATTCTAGTACTTTGGACTGCATTGGGGTCGGAACATACAGGTCCTTATGCTTACCTCTTCTTGGGTCCGGCTCCAGCTCTTGGGCCCTCAATACCTCGGCCTCCAGCCCCGTCCTCATACTAGCCACCATGCAGGAGGGGGGTAGGATAGTTGGGGGCTCCTCCTCCGAGTCTGGGGACTGAAAAACGCGGGATAACGCATCCGACTTCCCGTTCCTGGAACCCGGGATATAGTTCAGCGGGAAATTAAACCTACTGAAAAACATGGTCCACCTGGCTTGGCGAGGGTTCAGCCTCCGGGCTGATCTGAGGTATTCCAGATTCTTGTGGTCCGTCAGAACCGTGAACGGCTGGCTAGTCCCTTCTAGGTGGTGTCGCCATTCCTCCAGGGCCATCTTCACCGCGAGCAGTTCCCTGTCCCCAATGCCGTAGTTGCGTTCAGCTGGGGACAGCCTACGGGAAAATAAGGCGCAGGGGTGCAACTTCCCATCTGCCTGCTTGCGCTGGGAGAGGACAGCGCCGACCCCCACCTCCAAGGCGTCAACCTCCACCTGGAACTGCAATTCAGGGTCTGGGTGGGAGAGGACGGGAGCAACAGTGAAACGGGACTTCAGGTCACCGAACGCCGCCTCCGCTGCGTCTGACCAACAGAACGGGAGTCGGGAGTTTCGTGGATGTAAGTGCTGTGAGGGGGGCGGCGACGTGGCTATAGTTCCTGATGAAACGTCTATAGAAGTTTGCAAACCCAAAAAAACGTTGCAACTCCCTTCTCCCCTTGGGCCTGGGCCACTGAGTTACGGCCTCCACCTTCTTGGCATCCATCCGCATCTCCCCGGCGGCCACCACGTAACCCAGAAAGGTGGTTTCCGAGATGTGAAATTCACACTTCTCAGCCTTGGCGAATAGGTGGTTCTCCAGGACACGTTGCAACACCTGGCGCACGTGCTCAAGGCTGCGTGAAAAAAATCAAGATGTCGTCCAGATAAACGAATGCAAATTGGTTGAGCATGTCTCAGAGGACGTCATTGATCAGGGACTGGAACACTGCCGCGGCATAGCAGAGTCCGAAAGGCATTACCAAGTATTCAATATGGCCCTGGGGGGTGGAGATGGCCGTTTTCCATTCGCCCCCCTCCCGAATCCGGACCAGATGGTAAGCATTTCGGAGGTCTAACTTGGTAAAAATGCAAGAGCCGTGTAGCGGGGTAAAAGCAGAGTTGATGAGTGGCAAAGGGTACCTGTTCTTGACCGTGATCTCATTCAGGCCTCGGTAGTCAACACAGGGGCGCAGCGAGCCGTCCTTCTTGTTGACCAAAAAAACCCCGCCCCGACAGGGGAGGAGGAAGGGCGAATCTGTCCAGTTGCCCGTGCCTCGGAGATGTAGTTCTCCAGTGCCTCACGCTCCAGCCTGAAGATGTTATAGATCCGGCGCCTAGGAAGAGAAGCACCGGGCAATATGTTAATGGAGCAGTCATACGGGCGATGTGGGGGGGAGTGCCGAGGCCTGGTCCTCGCTAAACACCCGTGAAAGCTCCCGATAGCACTCGGGCACTGCTGATAGGTCAGGGGGGTCTTGCCTCGGAGGTGACACTGGGGGTAAGTGGGCTGCCTGGAGGCACTTGGTGTGGCAGGCCGGGCACCAGGCTACCACCTTGGGTCCGCCCCAGTCGATCACCCGATTGTGCTGTCTTAACCATGGAAGGCCCAGAACAATAGTCGCCTCCGGGCAGTCCAAGATATAGAAGCACGCCATCTCCTGGTGGTTCCCGGATAGGCGGAGTAGAACAGGGTCCGTCCGTCGCTCCACTCTGCCTAGGGTACGCCCGTCCAGTGCCATTATCTTTAGGCGTCTCTCTATAGCCCGAGTCCCGATGCCAAGCGTAGAGGCCATGGATCGATGAAACTTTCGTCCGCTCCGCAGTCGATCAAAGCGCCCGGCCGCCCACCGGGTGGTCGAAGACCTCTCGCATCTCTGCGGTAAATTCGTCGTAGGAGGTGCATATGTGGGAGCCCCGCTCCCATTCGGCGCTCGCCCAGGCCAAGGCCTTATCACGAAGACAGCTGATCAGGTAAGCGATCTTGGCTCGGTCAGAGGCGTAGGTGAGACATTGCTGTTCAAATACCAACCAACACTGAACCAAGAAAGGCTGGCATGCGCCGAGATTGTCACTGTAGGGGGCGTGTGGTGGGACCATAAGTTCGCGGTGCGGCAATACCGGTGTTACCTTGGAAGCGGCTGGGGTTGGCTGTGCACTCGGTGAGTGAGGCAAGGGCGTGAGTTGTGCCTGTATGGACCTGAGGGTCTGAGTTATGTTCGATACCTCAGCCAAGAGAAAATGTATAGCTTGGGTGTGCTGGTCCACGACTTGCGCAGGTTGGTCGGTGGGGGCTTGGTCTGAGCCAGCGGGGTCCATTCTGGCTGGATCGTCCTGTTACGTACGGGGATGGAGGACCCCAAAGCAGGCGAGGGTGCGAGTCTAGTTCTTGCAAATCTTTATTTCGATCGTCCGCAAGGCGGGTGAGCACAAGAGGGGACGGCGGAGGCGGGTCGTTAGCCGTAGCGGGAAGGTCGGTTGCCGTGGAGTCCGTGTGGAGGGTACAGGGTCGAAGGCGAAGTCATTGTCCGTGGTCCGTGATCCGTGGTCCGTGATCGGTGGTCGTGGGGGCAGAGCGTGGTCGGAATCCTGGGAGCAAACAAGAGGTCGAATATCAATAAGGCAGGCAAGGAAAAACGCGAGAGGGTACCTAACAGTAAACTGTTTAGACGATCCAGCAGCATGGTCATGTTCCTGGTGGCTTTAAATACTCCTTGTAAGCTAATGACTCACACCAGGCAGCACTCGAGTCATTAGGGGCTGGACCTGTGATAGGGTGACAGGCGCAACCAGCCACCAGTTTAGTCTGGGGCCTGACAATTAGGGTCGCGGGGGGTGCTGGAGCCTATCCCAGCTTACTCCGGGCCAGAGGTGGGGGACACCCTAAATCGGTGGCCAGCCGATCGCAGACATCAAATTATTCAATTTGAAAAAAGAAACAAGGTTATCTTGACAAGAACCTGATGGTTTTTTAATGATAGAAATTACAATTGTCTTGCCAAAAGTTTAACATGTGGTGGCCATATTGCTTCTAATGTCGAAATGTCTCGATTCTTTCGATGGTTCATATTATTGCAGTAATTGTCACTTTCAAACAAAAAATAAAAATATAAAAAGTGGAATTTTGTTTTATTTCATAATCACAAATGTACAAGCATGCAGCTAAACCTTCCAAAAAATGTCTGTGTTACGAAAGGGTGTTGCCTGCACGTAGAGAAATTCAAAATACGAATTCACAAGTACATCCAGGAAGCGTGTCCGTAGCGGTCTACTTTTCGCCAAGTCTGTGGGTGCAATAATAGCATGAGATACACATTACACCGGTGTCAAGGCTGATATTTTAACGATCGACCCCAAGACCTTTAATCAGCCTTAACAACTATTGGGATATGATGGCATAGTAAACACTACGAACACCTCTATCAAGGCGATTGTACTAAAAGCAAGCATCCTATTGTAAATAAATTATGGGAACCTTTGGAGCAATTATTAGAAAATGGAAGACAACCAAAATACAGTACATGGGAACTATTTCAGCGGTGCAGGGCACATTTTCATATGCTTTATTTATTTTAAGACATTAATAAATCATTTCATATCTTTCATACAAAATTGGGACACTGACCAATTTTAAAGGGTTTAGTTGTTGCTGTGTGAGGACCGTAGAACGAATTAGAGAATTTACATATAAAGTACACCTACTTACGAAATTTTCAAGGTCCGAAAAAAGTTCTGGAACCAATTAATTTCATAAGTAGAGGTACGACTGTACTCGTATCTAAAATTTGTCTTGTATCTCAAGGCAAATATTTGCTCGGAATTTTCCCTGTATCAAATTTCTCGTATGTCAAGGTACTGTAAAACATATTGTATAGTTATTATTTATTTAACATTTGTTAATCTCAGACAAGGCAAATTTTTGTTATGGATTTTGTATGGACATCAGTGCGGTCCACAGGCACAATGATGTCACGATGATTTCATCGATCACAAATTAAATGTACAGTGTGCTGACAGAAATTTGACAACACAGAGAACACCAACGCAAATCAAACCTTCATTTGTTGTCGCTGTAAATGTCATCATTCGCTTCTCTGCATATTGAATATTCCTCTGAACAATGAGTTTTTTTCAAAACCAACAACTGTTTCCTTTTCATTCATTCATTCATTTCTTGAACTGCTTATCCTCACAAGGGTTGAGGAGGGTGCTGGAGCCTATCCTAGCGAACTACGAACACCAGGCGGGTGACACCCTGAATCGGTGGCCAGCCAATCACAGGGCACACTGAGATGGATAACCATGCTCACACTCATACCTAGGGTCAATTTAGACTGTTCAACATGCCTACCATGCATATTTTTGGGATGCGGTAGGAAACTGGGGTACCCGGAGAAAACCCACCAGTCAGTAAACACAAGTAAAGATATTATACAGAATAACTGCCTTAACCTAAAGTTTGAAAATGCCTGGTGGTTGTGGGTGCCCATCGTGTTTAGGTTGAAGAAACTCGCCCTTTTACAATTGATCAATTATACTTTACTTTCATGCGAATAACACATTTCTATGATTTCAGGAGCTGAATATTTCGACAACTCATTCCAACACAGAGGTTGCCTCCTGTTCAGATGTTATTTTTGTAGCAGTCAAACCTGTTTTAGTTCCAACTGTTCTTGGTGAGATTTCGCAGCATGTTACTGACAGACACATCATTGTGTCAGTTGCAGCAGGAGTTACATTAGCAACATTAGAGGGGGTAAGTAGCCAAATTATTGAAGAGCTTTGAAAGTAGTGTTTGTGACGAGTAATAGTATATTTTATGCATCACATCTACAAGCTCCTGCCACACGGTTCATGCGTCATCAGGCTGATGCCAAATCTACCATGTGTAGTTCTGGAAGGTGCACTCTTATTGGCACGGGGGACTCATGCTAAACAAGAGCATAGTGCCCTACTATGCTCCCTGTTACAACGCTGTGGTTTGGTGGAGGAAGGACCTGAGGCCTGGATTGACATCCATACTGGACTAAGCGGGAGTGGAGTTGCTTTTGTGAGTGATGTTGGTTAAATTGTATGGAGAGCTGAAGTATTATGTACAATGATTAGTAATGACACCTTTTTGTTCCATTGTTTTAACTCCCTGCCTGCCATTGACAGCGATAGATATCCATCCACTGAGTTTGCTGGAGCCTATCCCAGTCAACTATAGGCACCAGGCAGGGAAAACCCTGAATTGGTTGCCACCCAAACGCAGGGCACACTGAGACAGACAACCATTCACGCTCACACTCATACGTTGGGGCAATTTAGAGTGTCCAACCAGCCTAACATGCTTGTTTTGGGATATGGGCGGAAACCGGAGAACCTGAAAAAAACCCATGTAACCCCAATGAGAACATGCAAACCACACAGGAAGGCCGGATCTGGGATTGGAACCTCGACCTCAGTCAGAACTATGAGGCTGACACTCTCCCACCGGGTCACCTGATAGATATCTAAGGCATTTTAATTGGGACGGCTGACTATGACCATTCACAGCCGTCCTCAAAGTTCAAATGGTTGAAATGGTTGTTGGACGAGTGATGGACGGGAACGACCAGGAGTACAAGGGAGTCATCACAGCCTTTGTTGACTGGTGTAGGCGAAACCACCTCTACATCAACGCCAGTAAGACAAATGAAATGGTGATCGATTTCCAGAGTATGCCCAAACAGACCACTCGGGTGAACATCAAGGGTACAGACATTGAAATCGTGGAGAATTTTAAGTACCTGGGTGTTGACCTCAACAACAAACTGGACTGGTCCACAAACATAGATGCCCTGTACAAGAGGGGCCAGAGCCGCCTTTACCTACTGAGGAGACTACGGTCCTTTGGAGTATGCAGAACACTGCTGAGGACCTTTTACGACACTGTGGTGGCATCTACAGTGTTTTATGCAGTGGTCTGTTGGGGATGCAGGAGCACGGAGAGGGACAGGAACAGGAACAGAATAAGCTGGTCAGAAGGGCCAGCTCTGTTCTGGACTGTCCTCTAGACTCTGTAGAGCAGACATGTCCAAAGTCCGGCCCCCGGGCCAATTGCGGCCCGTGGACAAATTTTTACCGGCCCGCGGCCTCTATCATGAAATCAATAATATGTGGCCTGCCAGCACTGTTGACCACAGTATAAAATACATGTGTACAAAAAGCTATTTTTCATTTCACCAGAAGATGGCAGTAGCCCTGTGGCCGCACTCTGGCCGCCGTGACGTGTCGTTTTCAGCCCAGCCCATTTCTAACATGGCGTCTGTAAACAAAAAAAGGAAAGTTGACCGCGAGTGCCGCCGCTTCCAGGACAAGTGGAAATTTGAGTATTTTTTCACTGAAATACGAAACAACTGTGTCTGCCTAATTTGCCAAGAGACTGTGGCTGTTTTCAAGGAATTCAACATCAAGAGGCACTACCAGACGAAACATGCTAGCTACGACAAGCTAACTGGGAACAAACGCGGTGAAAAAGTGAAGCAACTGGAAGCTGTTTTAACGGCACAGCAAAGCTTTTTCACAAGAGTCCGTGAGTCAAATGAAAATGCCACAAAGGCAAGCTACGAAGTGGCAACGCTGATTGCAAAGCACTGCAAACCTTTCACTGAGGGTGAATTTATTAAAGACTGTGTAATGAAAATGGTTGAGAAAATTTGTCCCGCGAAGAAGCAAGAGTTTGCCAATATTTGCCTGGCTCGTAATACTGTGGTACGGAGAATTGAAGACGTTTCATTAGATATTAAGAGACAGTTAGAGGCAAAAGGAACGGAGTTTGACTTTTTCTCGTTAGCGTGTGATGAAAGCACGGATGCGTCCGACACCGCTCAGTTACTGATCTTTTTAAGAGGAGTGGACAATGACATGAACGTGAGTGAAGAGCTTCTGGACCTCCAGAGTCTGAAGGGCCAAACAAGAGGAACGGATTTATTTGTTTCTGTTTGTTCCACCGTAGATGACATGAAACTACAGTGGAATAAAGTCACCGGGATTATTACGGACGGCGCACCTGCCATGGCTGGCGAGCGGAGTGGATTATCAAGCCTTGTCTGTAACAAAGTCAGCGAAGAAGGAGGCAGCGCTATTAAACTCCACTGTATTATTCATCAAGAAGTTCTCTGTGCCAAATATATGAAATATGATAATGTTATGAAACCGGTGATAAAGACTATTAATTATATTCGCTCCAAAGCGCTGTGCCACCGCCAGTTTCAACAGTTTCTTCTCGACATCCAGGCTGAATACGGAGATGTTTTGTATCACACCGACGTAAGGTGGCTCAGTTGGGGGTCTGCGCTGCAGCGCTTCTTCTCTCTCAGGGAGGAAATTGGACAATTCTTGACTAAAAAGGGACAACCCATGCCACAATTAAATGATCCTGTTTGGCTGGCTGATTTGGGATTTTTAGTTGACATAACGCGACATCTGAATGCGCTGAACACAAGCCTTCAAGGGCAAAATGCAGTGGTAAGCCAACTGTATTCACACATCAAAGCCTTTCGGACCAAGCTGCTACTTTTCCAAAGACACCTGTCACAGGCGCAGCCCAATACCGCACATTTCCCGTCGCTGCAGGAAATTGTGACCAGTTTCCCACAGATCAATATCAGTGCGCAAATGACAAAGTATGCAGCAGACATCTCATCTCTGGTTGAGGAGTTTCAGCAGCGCTTTCGGGACTTTGCAGCTATTGAAAAGGAGATCACGCTTTTTTCCTCTCCTTTCTCCGTGGACCCTGATGACGCTCCAGACCACCTGCAACTGGAGCTCATTGAGCTGCAGTGTGACGCCGAGCATCGCAGTCGGCACCAACAGCTCCCTCTTGTCAACTTCTACCGCCAGCTGGATGAAGGCAGGTTCCAAGCAATTCGGACATTTGCTAAGAAAATGCTGAGCTTGTTTGGCTCCACATACATGTGCGAGAAGACATTCTCCGTTATGAACATTAACAAGAGCCGCATGAGGACGAGACTGAGTGACTCTCACCTGCGTGACGTCTTGCGCATCAAAACCACTGCTCTTGAGCCAGACATGGACTACATACTGCAGTCAAGATCCCAGTATCACCCTTCACATTAGTGCAGGCAAGACCTTTGTTAAGTCCTCTGAGTTGAATAAATTCTTAAATCTCAGTTAATTAATTTTTTTGTGATGGTCAAAATCACAGTTTGAATATGCAGTGATCATTGTTTTGTTTTCAGCACTTTTCCTACAGTGAGCATATAATAGTGAATAATATGTAATGTTTCACATGAACTTAGATATCCTTGATAGTTTTCTTAATTTTTTGTGGTTTGTGATTTCGGTAAAAGCCTAAATGTAAAAAAAAATGTAAAAGTATGCCATTTGTAATTAAAAAAAATCCCAAAAAGTTAATTTGTATTTAATGTTAATGGTTCAAAGAATGTCAGGCTAAATAGTCGGCCCCCACACATTTTCACCTTACCAAATCTGGCCCTCTTTGCAAAAAGTTTGGACACCCCTGCTGTAGAGGAAGTGGGAGAGAGGAGGATGCTGGCCAGGATGATGTCCATTATGGACAGCACCTCCCACCCCCTGCATGAGTTGAAGCTCTTTCAGCAATAGACTTCAGCACCTTCATTGCAGGAAAGAGCGCATCCGCAGATCCTTCCTCCAATCAGCTGTCAGGCTCTTAAACAAAAGAAACGTCTGAACACACTTATTTAATTATTTATTTACTTATTCATTACCTATTTATTTTATGTCTTAAATGTGTTTTCCTGTGTCTGTATTCTCACCCTCTTGCTACTGCGACAGTGTATTTCCCGATTACGGGATGAATAAAGTAATTTAATCTAATCTAAAATGTCTACCACCATCATTTTCACTGGAATATAATCTTCCATTATTAGTCTCCCCAGTTAAAATGGATAGGAAGAAACAATGGCAGTAAATGTGTTTATATTAATGGCAACAAAAAATGCTTGAACAAAGTCCATGTTAAAAGTGATGAAGTACTTGCAGTTTTGGTATTTTAGCAATAAATTTGCCACTTTGTCTTGCGTTATGGCGTTTCGTCTTTGTCACCTTGCAGTTTCGTGCATGTCAATTCTAATTTATGTGCATATAAACCGTACCCTGGATTCAGTCATCATTTCTGAGTGACAAATACGGCATGTATGCGAGAAAATATGGTAATTGTTTGACTCTATGTAAAAATCTGTGCAAATGATTTGCTTTCGTTGTCTACATAAAATGACATGTCGGAGAATATCTGGCCCTCAGCTCGAGGTGGACCATTCAATGGCACACAAGGCAATTCAACCTGTTCAAAACATACTGCACTTACTCTCCTGCTTTTAAGTCACATTATTTATCTCGACAGGTATACCTGTTTGCAGAGGCGCTGGCAGAAGGAGCAGTTAAAATGGGCATGCCCAGTGGACTAGCCCAAAAAATTGCAGCACAAACTGTTCTGGTCAGTTTCATAGCTTGTGTGAATGTTGTTTGCCCTATTGATAACTTTGAAGAAGTGGCCTTCTAAGCCTTCATAGAAGGATTAAAGTATTCATTAAATGTATTACCGTATTTTCCGCACTATAAGGCACACCACATTATAAGGCGCACCTTCAATAAATGACATATTTTAAAACTTTTTCCACATATAAGGCACACCACATTATAAGGCGCTACAGTAGAGCCTAGGGGTTACATTAATATGCATCCATGAGACGGTGCTGTGCTAAAGGGAACGTCAACAAAACAGTCAGATAGGTCAGCCAAACTTTATCAATAGATTACAAATAGGCTTTCTGACAACTCCATTGACTCCCAACATGAATAAACCACTATTTTATTATTTTCTCCGAGGTAAAGTATAAGTATTTTCGTGACACAGCAATAGCATAATAACTCGTGTTGAACAGCTGGGCGAATGCTGCATCCAACACGTCCACACTCCGTCTCATCAAAGTCGTCATTTATCAAGTCAGCAATTCCTGCCTGTCATCCACTGCTCCCACGCAGTTCGCAGGCTATCTTTTGAATGCTCTGTTGACGGCAACATCTAGCTGCTGGAGTGCTTTTGTCAATCCACCCAGAATGACGGCAAGCACAGATTTAGTGTGCTAAATAGAGCTCAACCAAAATTTAACCGTTTTATAATTCCCAGTATGCACCGTGCACTACTACTCCCTGGGAAATGGAGTCGACGGCTGCTTGGCATAGTTGTGAGACCTGTTGCAGCTCAATATTGATCCATATATAATATGCATGTGTGTGTCCGTGTGTATGTGCGTGTGTATATGCGTGTGTGTATATATATATATATATGTCTATATATATATATATATATATATATATATATATATATATATATATATATATATATATATATATATATATGTGTGTGTATATGTGTGTGTATATATATATATATATATATATATATATATATGTATGTGTATATATATATGTATATATATATATACATACATATATACACACACATATATATATATATATATATATATATATATATATATATATGTGTATGTATGTATACAGTGGTACCTCTACCTACGACATGCTCGAGGTACGATGAAAATTTTGATCGAATAATTCGCCCTAGATACAATCAAAATTTCGAGATGCGACCAAGCCAGGTGGCCATGACATGAGAGCCTGTTTATCATTGTAGCGCACTGTCTTTTTTTGCCGCATCTCTTTCGTGTATAACAGATATCTACGAGTACTGAACGATTTATTCAGATGAGTTTCCGCTACACATGGAACAGAAAACGCACAACGCGCATGCGCGGGCAAAAAGAGGGCTTTCTGGGTAATGAAGTATACTAACACTGATAGACTTTCTCAGAATAAAACTTCATTACCCACAATCAATACGTGGGTAAGCTCAGCTGTTGCATTTCCTGTTATTCCTTCCTTAGCCTGTTAGCTCCCGCGATCGCTCATTCAATACTACTTGTTGGCAAGTGATCGTGCGTTATCCTATTGTGAGGACATTTGTGTGCATCATTTTTGGAATATTTTGAAGGGAATACAACAGCAAACAGCCCATCGATAGCGAACGTGAGGGTGGAGGCGTGGCAAACAACTAACCCGGCCAGAACGAAGGTTAAAAAAAAGATTAAAACAAAATTAGAATTCAGTTTTGTGTAAAGTTACATTAAACGTATGTTTGAGTGTCTGTATATTTTAATCCAAGTTAATTTAAATTTGTTTGTTTACGAATGCGTCGTTGCCTTGGATAAAGTCCCCCCGAAACCCCACCTCTGTGTATGTCGCTGTCTCTACCTTCCGAAATGCGTCTAATTTTACTTCTATTAAACACATTTCATTACTATTAAACCACTAGTTATGTGTTACTTTGTTAATAGCTGGCAAATTAGAAGAAATAAAACATTTTTTCCAATCCAATATCCTATTTTTGGTGTTTGTTCAGAGGGTTGGAATGAATTAATTTGTTTTTAGTTCATTTCAATGGGAAACGTCCGCTCGAGTTACGAAAAGCTCGACATACGATCTCAGTCCCGGAACGGATTAAGATCCTATGTTGAGGTACCACTGTATATATTTATATATCTATCTATATCTATATACACTTACACGCACATATACGCAAATATACACGCCTACACACACAGACGCCTACACATACACGCACATATACATGCCTACACACACACACCTACACACACGCCTACACAGACACACGCCTACACAGACACACCTACACACACCTACACACAAACATACCTATACACACCTACAGACACACCTATACATACACACACACCTACAGACACACACACACACACCTACACACAAACACCTACACACACACACCTACACACACACCTACACACACGCATATATAGATACTATATAATAATAATAATCGGACATAGGCCCTGTCGTCATCATCAACAACAAAAAGCCTACTTGTCATCACACCCAGAAACTGCGTATGACGAAATTGGTGGTGCTTCTCCATTAGCTGCGTTTACTCGGCAAAAGACCTAAATAAGTGATAGTTACGGAGTAGTGTACTGGAGTTCTTTTGTAAATCCACCCTGAATCACGGTGAGCACTGAATTAAAATGCTCGCCATCATTCCAGGTGCATTGACAAAAAATTACATATCCCAGCATGCACCGCGCACTACTTCTACGGGGGAAATGGAGTCTGGGGCTGCTTACCGTAGTTGTGGCTCAATATCGATCCATATATAAGGCGCATGGTCAGCTTTTGAAAAAATGGAAGGCTTTTAGGTGTGCCTTATAGTGCGTAAAACACGGTACATAGAAAATGAGCCATATATTTAAAGTATTATTGATTTTTTAAAATGTATTTAATTTAATACTGATGATTTTGTTCTAATATGTGACCTCATTACGTCTACTTAGGATTAAACAGAAAATGAGCCATACATCATTATTGATTAACCCATTTAATATTATATATTGTCAAGTTGACATCAGCAGCTAAAGGTTTACTATAGTGAATGCATAGTATCCAATCAGAAGTGTCAACTTTGTCTTTACCAACACCTTTGTGACTTAAGGCTTTCATTAATTTTCTGTATCTATTGCAGGGTGCAGGGCAATTATTACGCGACTCCAATGTACATCCAGCTCAGCTTCGTTCTGAGGTGTGCACCCCAGGTGGGACAACCATCTATGGACTTCACGCTCTGGAACAAGGAGGTGTGAGAGCATCAACCATATCTGCTGTGGAAACTGCAACTGCGAGAGCAAGGGAGTTTGGCCGAAATTCTGCAGTACCAGAAAGCAGGAAATAGAAATTGGCAGTTTCCTTTTAAACAGTTATGTCTTAATGGCAACATACCTTTTCTGTTTTATAACGAGTAATGATAAAATGTTTCTTTGGGGTCCATGTATTAAAGGTTTATTCAAATATTGTCTTTCTGGTCTGATTGTGGTTCATTTTCTCAACTTCAAACATAGCGATTAGCTTTTTACAGTATGATTGAATGAGTGAATGTTACTAATAGGTCAGCAGTCCTAGGTGTGTCTGTTTTTTTAGCCATAAACTTTTGATATACTGCTCTGCTTAACCCTAAACAGGTTGGTCTCGGGGGGTTCGGTGGAGCCTCTGGAGGTCAAGAGACATCGACTCATGTCTATACACGATAACATGCCTCACTAGACCATCACTGACTGAAGATGATCATGTGGCGTTGCTTGGCCAACCATCTGTGAGGAATTTATATATCTCGAATTTGGAAAAAATATATTTTATGTCCATATACGTCCATACGCGAAACTGCAAAAAATGCACTAAAATAGGGTAAAATGCATTTAGTGATTAAATACAAATACTGGAGCTTTTCAGACATTAAAACCAGGCCAGGAGGGCGATTTTCCCGGGAAAAGACAGCAATGGACGTCCATGGCGAACCGGCAAAAATTGCACTAAAATGGGGTAAAATCCACTTCCTAGCAGCATTTATTGATTAAATACAAATATTGGAGCTTTTTAGACATCAGAACCTGGGCTGGAGTATAATTTCCCCGGGAAAAAGACAGCGATGAACTTCGATACGTCCATACGCGAAAAGGCAAAAATTTTGCTAAAATGGGGTAAAATCCTTTTCCTAGCAGCATTTATTGATTAAATACAAATACTGGAGCTTTTTAGACATCAGAACCTGGCCCGGAGTATCATTTCCCCGGGAAAAAGACAGCGATGAACTTCAATACGTCCATCTACGTCCATATGCGATACGGCAAAAATTGCACTAAAATTGGGTAAAATTCCCTTCCTAGCAGCATTTATTGATTAAATGCATATACTGGAGCTTTTCAGACATTACAACCGGGCCAGGGGGGGGGATTTCCCCGGGAAAAGATAGCGATGGACGTCAATGGCGAAACGGCAACAGTCTTATCGGCGCTTGTTTAATGCAGCAGAGCCTGCAGAACTGTTTGTGAAGGCCTTGAGGCAGATTTCTGACCCTGGCAACAAATAATGGCTGAAATGTGATTGGTTAAATGCTTCAATATGAAAAAACATCTGGAAGCAGTGCAACCAGGGGGAAAAGCAATGAAAGAAAGCTAACAGACAATTTGGAATTATTTAATAAGGACAAAATATAATGTATGATTCAGATATTTCTTATGCCAGCAGAGAAGGCTTTGAAGGCCCTGACGGCCCGCCACTGAGTTCTGATACACGGTTGATTGGTCGCCTGTCTTTTGGTCGCCCGGAATGTAAGTGATAATTACCATTTAAATTGTTGCTCAAATTCCCTAAATACAAACTGTGAATTACTATTTAGTCATACTTAATGCTCTAGTAACTATTAGGCTAAAGAAAAGCTCAAAATTTCCCGGACTTTAATTGTTTTTTGTTGGAGAACTTGTTAAGACCCTGACTGACGTAGCTTCTTAAAGGGACAACGCATGTACATACAAACTCTTATACACTCACACGTCGGCTCGGTGAAACTGCTCATGGCCATTGTTGGCTTTTATTGATGCGTAGACTGTGTTGTTTTACCTTGTTTTGTCGCCGGTCTTTTAGTCGCCGTTTTTTTGGGTTGCCCGTTGTCACGGTCGGGGCGACCAAAAGACCGCGACCAAAAGACCGGCGACCAATCGACCGCACACGCAGAGTTCTAGTCTCCCTTTTGTTCTATTTCATCCCTCCTGACCACCAGATGCGGTGCTGTAAGCACTGAATGACCAATACCAGCTAGGTCAAGAAGGATTCCAGAGGCAAACCATACATCGGAGTCTCTGCGGACACGAAGACCACACCCAGGAAAGTGGAAAGGTGACAAACAGGCACTAACATCCAAAATATGCCAGACGATAACACGAAGACCATGCCCAGGAAAGGGGAAAGGTGACAAACAGGCACTAACATCCAAAATCTGCCATACGATACCCATGAAACAGTGGCACAAATGACCATTTGTCGAACACCTTTCTGGGCAAACCAGGACCCAGTAACTTCTCCAGTACAGCAGCAGTCCCCTCTGGTGAGAGGTGTCCAGTCACAAAAACCCGCAGTACAAACCACCTAAATACACGGGGCCCAGAAAGGGCCCCACAAGTCTGGACTGACCTTGAACCGATCATCCAACAAAACCTCCAACAAATATTTTCTCTGATAATCACTAGCAAGATATCACATCCACTTAAGTCAACAAGCTTCCAATCAATGTACACTCTACTGTTTTAATATCACCGTCTTCTCTAAACTAGTCACAAAAATAAAAACAAGTACACAATTCCATCATTTTGATTCAAGCATTTTTGGTGATTTTCAATTATTCTAATATGATCAAACGTTTTTTTGAGATCCTAAAATCCCTAACGTATACCGAAACCTTACAGTGCTCAGCCGCATCCAGCCTTGTGTCAGTTACGATGAGACTAGTAGAAACTCTACTTGTTGGGTCCACTTTTTTTCCAGGTACTCTGGATCAGGAACTCTTTTACCATGAATTGGTGGCAATGTTCCCTCTAAGCTGTGCGCGTGCGCAATTGCGCACTACTCTCGTCTTCTCTGCGCAGCAGCAATCATATGGCGCGCAGTAATATATATATATATTTTTTACCCCTTTCCCCATGATGGCGCCGTTTAAGCGGCAGCCAGTGGCAGTAGCTCTGTCCACTCTTATGTTTTTCGTGTTTTACAGCATGTTTTACATGAAAAATTAGAGGGAACATTGACATGCACCGGCTTGTGGCAGGTGTGATACTGGTGTGCCCATAGCGAGCAATGATGATGTCGTGACCGGATGATTCGCCTAAAGACGTTTTGCCGACGGACGTTTGACAGACGGACAGGTCGCCGAATGAACGTTCGTTCAAACAGCGTTTAATGATTAAATACAAATACTAGTATTTGTTAGTTTAATGATTAAATACAAATACTAGTATTTGTATTTAATCATTAAACGCTGTTTTCAGCTGGATTTGACCGAATTTGAGAGCATTTTGAGCCGTTTGGTGAATGGAATTATATGGCCTTTTTTTTGCCTCCATCGCGACATCATTGCGACATTTTACCGAGGAATTCACTCCCCTGGGCTCGGTTCTAAGGTCCAAAGAGCTCCAGTATTTGTATTTAAACATTAAACGCTGTTTTCGGCTGGATTGGACCGAATTTGAGAGCATTTTGAGCCGTTTGGCTAATGGACGTACATAGACGTTTTTTTGCCTCCATCGCGACATCATCGCAACATTTTACCGAGGAATTCACTTCCCTTGGCTCGGTTCTAATGTCCAAAGAGCTCCAGTATTTGTATTTAATCATTAAATGCTGTTTTAGGATGGATTTGACCCGATTGCTGTCATTTTACGGCTCGGTTCTGCTACATCTGCCCGCCCAAGAGTGCTTATTCCCGGTGATAGATCTGTAAAACAACTTCAGGAGCAGGTTAAGAACAAGGGAGAACAATTTCAAGGAGATAAGTTTATTACCAGACTACAGGATGGGGAGAAGTCGAACGGCTGCGAACGCACAGCCTATTCGCCGCGACTCTCCCCAAACGAACAGTTTGTGAATCTATTTATTTGTGAAAACATGATGCTGCACAGAGAAGATGACAGAAACAGGGTGTGGGCTGATACGCCCAAACAACTGTAGAGCTGATGTCTTAACAAGACTTGACATTTTTCATTACTCACACCAAACTGATGCAACACTAACAAGCAATTGCAAATAGTGAGTCAGCATATCTTACACCCGGGCTGCCATGCCCGCCCAAGAGTGCTTATTCCCGGGCTGCCATGCCCGCCCAAGAGTGCTTATTCCCGGGCTGCCATTAATGGTAGACTAACATTGATTTTTACTATAATTTGGACAACGCCGGCGGCGGGCCGGATTAAAAATCCTAACGGGCCGTATATGGCCCGTGGGCCGAGGTTGAAAAACTTGTACACACACGATCCGGGGGCGGGGCGAGCGCTCGAATCCCGTTTCGGCGAAACCTCCGTTCGGCGGAACGTCCGTTCGGCGACCTGCCCGTCTGTCAAACGTCCGTCGGCGAAACGTCTTTAGGCGAATCATCCGAGTACCGATGATGTCGCTCACACTGGTACTCAGTGGGCTCAGGGAGGTTGTCTTTCTGCCCAGACCAACGAAAAATCAGAGGGAACATTGATTGGTGGGTCCTTAGTTACACAGTTTCTTAACAACACTATTCTTAATTCAATAAACAAACAAACAAAATACCTACCTACAAAGTGTCAACAAAACAACTGTACCACAAGTCTCCCAAACTACACCTATAGCAGAATTTGTGAATTATTCAAACAGGTTTCTGCTCTCCTTTTTCTGTCGGTGCCCCTGGGACAGTGTTTCCCAAACTTTTTTGAGCTGCGGCAAACTTTTTGCATAGAAAAATCTCAAGGCACACCACTAGCTGCCACTCTTCTCATTTAAAACTATTTCGCCTTTATTAACATTATAAAGTATTTCTCATCAAAGTTTTATTAACGGGAATTAAATAATCCCCCCCAAAATTATTCCAAAATCTAATTTTTTCACACCGATTTAAAGTCATCAAAGTTGATGTCCGCAGACAGCTTTAATTCGACTGATATTAAAATAATGCATCTCATCGCATCTCATTTTCTAAACAGCTTTATCCTCATTAGGCTCGGGCCAAAGGCGGGGGACACCCTGAATCGGTGGCCAGCTGATGTTAAAATAATTAATGCAACGTTTTAACCTTATTTTAATTTTTAACTTTTTCTCCCAACATTACGCAAAAAGTAATGTGCTCACAGAGACTTTAGTCCCCAAAAGTTGATGCCCTTGAAACCAAACAACTTCCGGTTCAAGTACCGTAAAAACAGGAAAATGACTTAACTCTCGTAATAATACTTGAGTCTGTTTTACTTGGCTGTTATGGTTCCGTAGCACCTTCCAGAGGGCAGCAGGTTGAAGAGGTAGAAGCCAAGATGTATATTGTCTTTTATGATGCTCTTTGCCCTTTCCAGGCTCTGGGATTTGTGGATGGTGGACATGGGAGGTAGAGGGCAGTTGATGATCTTTTGGGCTGTGTTGGACACCCTCTGCAGTGTTTTCCTGTCGGCTACTGTGAAGCTTGATGCCACACTGACAGCGTAAGTCAGCATGCTCTCAATGGCTGAGCGGTAGAAGGTCACTAGGAGGTTGGTGTTTAGTTGCTCCTTCTGGAGTACTCTCAGGAAATTTAGCCTCTGCCCTCGCCTCCTTGATGAGTGCTGTGGTGTTTGGTGCCCAAGTGATATCAACAGATATGAATGTCTGACATCTTTTTCTTCCATGGCGCTGATAGTAATAAGCAAGGCCCCTTTTTGTAGACTTAGATTTTTACCTTCTAAAGCTATTCTTGCTGCTTTCGCCAGTAATTATGAGTGAAGGCAAACATGGGGTACTTGTATATATTTGAGAAGGTAACAAATCCCTTGTTCACACAAGGGAAACTAACAAAAACAATCATTCAGGAGAATCAACAACAGTAAAAAATAAAGCATGAAGACAACAACAACAAAAAACCTTTGTTTTGTAAAAAGACTGCTCAATTTTGAGTCACAGAAAAAAACAGCACCTTACAATCGACTTAATCATGCTAAGAAAAAAAACAAAGAACATAAAAAATCAAATCCTCTTCGACCAAAGGGTGCGTATTTGCAAGTCTTTGCGCAAGTCTTCTTTCTTCTAATCCATGGTCCACAGAGGAAGTCTAAGTCCTTTTTCCATACAAGACAAAAATCCAATATGCAATCCAAGACCACATTCAAAAGCAATAATATTCAAAAGTAACAAAAACCAACTATGATGAGAATGAAATACAATTAAAGCCACATGTGCAACATATAACTCAAAAACACAAGATACATTAGAATACATGTAACAAGTCCCATTTCTATGCTTATAATACATGTTCAAACTATAATCAACACACTAAGCATGCGTCATAGACATTACTTCATAATCATCCATAACAACAACATCATACCCCTCCTGTGGTGGATTAATAAATGGAAGACACTGATGGAATTTCCAAAAAGTACTAGCAATTAAATAAGAAATCACAGAGTCCATGCCAGATTAGTCTTTTATCCTTTAACCTTGAGTCCTTTTTAAATCAACAGCAATATTTCCAACCAGGCTGTGCTTTTGAAAATAAAAGTACAACATTGACCAGTATAAAATGATCATCATATTCTTCAAATTATTCCCTTTTGTAAGATTGTCAAAAAACACTAATGGGTTGTACAGATAAGCCATCAACAGTGTCTTGTCTTGGAATCAAACACCTGACGACCCTCTCAATTGCCCGTGCTTCATCAATATCCAGCCGTGACACTCACAGCTCACTTCCAACTCACACTCACACACTTGTAAAAGGCTTTCCGTCCCATAGACACAATCAATTGATGTTAATTGAAAAGAGAACATGCAGAGGAGGTTGGTTGAACACTCTAAATTGCAATAAATTAAGTCTGAGTGTGAGTGTGAATGGTTATCCGTCTCCTTGTGCCCTGCAATTGGCTGGTCACCGATTCAGGTTGTCCCCCGCCAGGCGCCGGTGGTTCTCAGACATGATGATGGAGTCATGCTCGTGAGCCACTCAACCCCCCAAAATGATGAGAATTTTGTTGACATGATGAAACTGTGGAGTGCCTGGCCACCAATTTAGGGTGTTGTGTGGTGCCCCAAGTCAAATGGGATAGGCTCCAACACCACCCACAACACTTGTGAGGATAAGCAGTACAGAAAATAAATGAATGAATTAAAGGAAACAGTAATTTACGTCTTCTTTCAACCATATTAATAACACAATAACAGAGTACATGGCATTTAAAATTTTGGCAAATATTGTGTTTGGTCACTTTAATCAAATTAGCATGTTTCTAAACTTGAACTGTAATACACTTGGACACCAAGCTTCTGGTAACCTTCTATAGAACCACTGTGGAGAGCATCCTGGCATACTGCATCACAGTGTGGTATGCTGGAAGCACGGCAGCAGAAAAAAAGGCCATGCAGAAAGTGATTAACACTGCCCAGAAGATCGTCGGCTGCTATCTGCCCTCACTGGAAGACATTGCCAGCCCTTGTTACCTCAGCAGAGCCATGGAGAAGCACTACCAATTTCGTCAAACGCAGTTTCTGGGTGTGATGACAATTAGGCTTTTGTTGTTGATAATGACAACAGGGCCTATGTCCGATTATTATTATTATTATGCACCAATAAACAGAAATTCATAATTATCATATTTATTCCATCCCTGTTGTTTAGAAAGATATAAATGTGCAGTCAAAATTATGTATATTAAAAACTGTGGTGTGCCGTTAGGGCCTTCAAGGCCTTCTCTGCTGGCCTAAGAAATATCTGAATCACAGACTGATGTTAATTATATTTTGTCCATGAATACTTATTAAATAATTCCAAATTGTCTGTTAGCTTCCTTTCATTGTTTTTCCCCCTGGTTGCACTGTTTCCAGATGTGTGTTTTCATATTGAAGCATTTAACTAATCACATTACAGCCATTATTTGTTGCCAGGGTCAGAAATCTGCCTTAAGGCCTTTACAATCAGTTCTGCAGGCTTTGCTGCATTAAACAAGCGTCGATAAGACTGTTGCATTAACCAATAAGAATTTGATTCGGTGACACCAAGCCTTCTCGCAGGCGTCATTGCCTTGTCACAGGCGTAGGGATACGTCATTGCCTTGTCGCAGGCGTAGGGATACGTCATTGCCTTGTCGCAGGCGTAGCGATACGTCATTGCCTTGTCGCAGGTGTAGGGATACGTCATCGCTTTCACCAGCTATGATTGGCTAGTGATAGAGTGGACTAGCCAGAGCTAGCAAGCTGTATCTGTAGTGAGCTGCACAAGCAAATATATTGTTGTTTTGATTTAATAGCGGTTTTGTCTACCCGCAATGGCTGAAGGAGGAGAATAAATGGATTTGTTTGCAGATTTACTGTCAAAGCCATTTTCAAGATGGACTTTTCAAGAAAAAAAAGAACCCCAAAGGAAGCAAGCCTGTCACAACCGGGAACGAACATTTTTAGCACATCGAATAAAAACGTATGCCAGAAATACGACAGGACAGGCTCGACTTTCAGCATTAGCTTCGATGGCGATAGAAAAGAAGGAGGAAAGAAAGGAGGATGGATATTGGATTGGATAACTTTATTCATCCCGTATTCTGGAAATTTCGTTGTCACAGTAGCAAGAGGGTGAGGATGCAGAAATAAGAAAGGCATTTTAGAAATAAATAGATAGGTAATAAGTAAGTTAATAAATAAATACATGAATAAATATATAAATAAACAAGCGTGTTGCTGAAATATATATATATACATACATATATACAGATATACAGATATATATATATACATATATATACATATATACAGATATATACATATATATATACATATATATATACATATATATACATATATACATAGATACATACACATACATATATATAAGCACACATACATACATATAGATGTACATGCATGCATAGGGTAGGTCTTAACACAGCCATTTTTTGTTAAAGAGCCTGACAGCTGATGGGAGGAAGGATCTGCGGAAGCGCTCCTTCCTGCAATGAGGGTGCAGCAGTCTATTGCTGAAAGATCTTCGTAGAGACTCCACAGACTCATGCAGGGGGTGGGAGGTGCTGTCCATGATGGACATTATCCTGGTCAGCATCCTCCGCTCTCCCACTTCCTCCACAGAGTCAAAGGACAGCCCAGAACAGAGCTGGCCCTCCTGACCAGCTTATTCAGCCTGTTCCTGTCCCTCTCTGTGCTCCCGCATCCCCAACAGACCACTGAATAAAACACTGTAGATGCCACCACAGTGTCGTAGAAAGTCCTCAGCAGTGTCCTGCACACTCCAAAGGACGGTAGACTCCTCAGTAGGTAAAGGCGGCTCTGGCCCCTTTTGTACAGGGCATCTATGTTTGTGGACCAGTCTAGTTTGTTGTTGAGGTGAACACCCAGGTACTTCAAATTCTCCACAATTTCAATGTCTGTACCCTGGATGTTCACCTGAGTGGTCTGTTGAGGATTCCTCCGAAAGTCGATGACCATTTCATTTGTCTTACTGGTGTTGATGTAGAGGTGGTTTTGCCTACACCAGTCAACAAAGGCTGACTGGTGTAGGCAAAGGTAAAAAGGTACAGGTACACGTAAAAAGGATTTTTGGTGAGTAAAATATGGCTATATTCCTAAATATTTCAATTGTATGAGGTTATTATTGATTATTTTTTATGTGTCGCAGCTGTAGCTGCAGTAGAGGTTTTATAGCCATAAAATAGTTTTTGCTGAAGGCACCACCAGAAAATGCACGGACCGCCACTGATTAACTAGTACAATCGTACCTCTACTTAATTCATTTATCTATTCATTCATTTTCTGGACCAGTTTATCCTCATTAGGGTCGCTGGAGCCTATCCCCGCTGACTCCGGGCCAGAGGAGGGGGACACCCTGAATCGGTGGCCAGCCGATCGCAGGGCACATGGAGACGGAAAACCTTGCACGTTCACACCCATACCTAGGGGCATTTTTTGGGGAGTGTCCAATCAGCCTACCATGCATGTTTTTGGAATGTGGGGAACCTCAACTTACGAAATTAATTGGTTCCAATACTATTTTTTGTAAATTAAAAATTTCTTAAGTAGAGCAGTACTTTAGATGGAAATTCTCTAATTCGTTCCACGGTCTTCACACAGGTACCAACTAAACCCTTTAAAATTAGTGAAAGTGTCCCAATTTTGTCTAGAATCATTATAAAGCGTGATTTATGGGTGTGTGTATGTTAAGATTCTCTCGCTACGTCTGTCCAAACCGTGCAACATAGAGTTGATTTTTTTTATCGTGGCCAGAAACGGCTGCCGGGTCCTAATACACGAGTGATTGAATTTCTTCACCTTCTCTAAGTGTGTAAACTCAACTTTTATTTGTTCCAGCTCAAAGCAGAGTTATTGTATAAATCATTTTTACATGATGTGCCTTAAACGCACCGCGTGGCTGATTGGTCCGCCAGCGAGTTTCAAGGTGCTCCCTGGAACACTTTTTTTTCTGTCGTGACGGGAGTTATAAAACATCCACCCATCCACAAATCACGCTTTATCTATTGTCTAATCCAGGGGTCTCAAACTTGCGGCCCGCGGGCCAACTGCGGCCCTCGGGACGATAATTTGCGGCCCCCGTCTTAATATGAAAGATCGATTTTTTTTTATTTTTTATTTTTTTTATTTTTATTTTTTTATTATTTTATTTTTATTTTTATTTTTTTTTACCCCTTTCCCCATGACGGCGCCGTTTAAGTGGCAGCCAGTGGCAGTAGCTCTGTCCACTCATGTTTTTCTTGTTTTACAGCATGTTTTACATGAAAAATTAGAGGGAACATTGACATGCACCTGCTTGTGGCAGGTGTGATACTGGTGTGCCGATAGCGAGCAATGATGATGTCGTGACCGGATGATTCGCCTAAAGACGTTTCGCCGACGGACGTTTGACAAACGGACAGGTCGTACTAGTATTTGTTAGTTTAATGATTAAATACAAATACTAGTATTTGTATTTAATCATTAAACGCTGTTTTCAGCTGGATTTGACCGAATTTGAGAGCATTTTGAGCCGTTTGGCGAATGGACGTCTATAGACGTTTTTTTGTCTCCATCGCGATATCATCCAGTATTTGTATTTAATCATTAAATGCTGTTTTAGGATGGATTTGACCCGATTGCTGTCATTTTACGGCTCGGTTCTGCTACATCTGCCTGCCCAAGAGTGCTTATTCCCGGACTGCCATGCCCGCCCAAGAGTGCTTATTCCCGGGCTGCCATTGATGGTAGACGAACATTGATTTTTACTATAATTTGGACAACACCGGCGGCGGGCCGGATTAAAAATCCTAACGGGCCGTATATGGCCCGCGGGCCGAGGTTGAAAAACTTGTACACACACGATCCGGCGGGGCGAGCGTTCGAATCCCGTTTCGGCGAAACCTCCGTTCGGCCGAATGAACGTTCGGTGGAACGTCCATTCGGCGACCTGCCCGTCTGTCAAACGTCCGTCGGCGAAACGTCTTTAGGCGAATCATCCGAGTACCGATGATGTCGCTCACACTGGTACTCAGTGCGCTCAGGGAGGTTGTCTTTCTGCTCAGACCAACAAAAAAATAGAGGGAACTTTGGTTCGGAGCTGAATGAACCAATCACGGTGAGGTATACGGCTCTGGAGGGCGGGACATCGGCCGGGCTGTCCAGTGCCTCGCTCGCTCACTCATTCATTCCTCCAATCAGCTGGGCGGAGGAGAAGCCGTGAGGCCGATCACTCCGCTCGGCGCGCACACTCCTCCGCTGCTCTCAGCATAGAACTTAATGAGGCGCTATGATCCGTGATCCAGCCTGTGTCAGTGTCTGTAGCCATCTCCGCGATTGAAACGGAGAGCGAAAGTGCACATGCGCCACAAATTCATCTTTAAGTTAATTTATTTAATTCATTATTTTTTGTTAAAAAATAAAGATATTTGATAACGTTGGAATGTTTTATCAGTGCTTTTCTTGTGGAAATCCTGATGCGGCCCAGTCTCACCCAGACTCGGCCTCTAGCGGCCCCCAGGTAAATTGAGTTCGAGACCCCTGGTCTAATCCTTATAAAGTCTTATGTGCGGATGGATGTGTGTGTGCACCTGGAAACTCGCTGGCGGAAATTATTCCCTAAATGACATTTGTAAATGACGTGGAAAGCCGTCTTGGGTCAGAGCATCCAACACCAGTGTCCCGCCGAGTCTTTCCGTCACGACAGGAAAAAAAGTGTTTCAGGGAGCAGCAATGGATAGAGCATGATTTATGGATAGGTGGATGTTTTTTGTTCAAATTCTCACGCTACTTTTTGTCAAAACCCTGCATCGTAGAGAGTTGACATTATGGTGGCCAGAAACCGCTGTCGAATCCTAATAGACAAGTGATTGATTTTCTTTGCCTTCTCTAAGAGTGTAAACTCAAGCTTTGGAATTTGCAAGTATCATCAATGAGTATGCCTGAGCAGAAATATGTTAGCTTGCTGCTCTCTTACGGTGGTTTTAAGCATTACACTCTGTGACGATTCCATAGCCATACTTTCTTCAGTGCACACTGGAGTGCTTCCGCTTAGTCATTTCCACTTGAAGTTAGTTGCATGAACTAAGGAACAGCACCGCTATTGTGTGAGTATTTATTTTGGTCATATTTTCACTTTGGTTTACAATGTTTTACCAAAAATAACACCCAAACATTGCTTAAATAGGTAAAATTCGTCAGCCTTTCTTTTGTAATTGACCGTAACTTTTCCCTTACTTTTTCCTAAAAGGCATACTGCTGCTTCTGTATATATTATACATTCCTTTTTTTGCTTACTTTACATACATTTGCATCGTCATTTACACCAATTATGCCAAAAAAGAGTTCTCATTTCGTATCGAGTTGGGAAAGGCATAAACAATTGAAGCGCACTTAGATGGCAGCACAATCTTCTGCATTCCAAAGTGGTGGCGAGGCTTGCACCTTGGTGGGAGCTGATGATGCTCAGATGCCTATTACTGAGAGAGTGTGGACTTATCAGCTGTGGAGCCCGCATGCATTTAACTGTAATTTTCCTTTCTCATCTAACCCATTTTTCAAAAGATTTTTTTAACAGTGCAACTGTGGAGTAAAAGGAAAAACTTTAAAGGAACACATTGAATTTGGGTTAGCAGAAGGAGACTGTGCTTCCCAACAGAAAACAGACTGGACCAACGGCGGTCCCGGGAACCTGGGTGCTCAACACAAGTGTTGCTGACCAACCAGCAGACATGAAAATAGCTGAAAAGGAGGATGCGGATCCACCTTTGCACTGTAAGAAGGTTCTCTCAGTTGAAACATTTGAGGAGACAGGTAAGATAAACTTTTTGACGTGATCAGACGTAATGGCAAGCACTCCAATATTGATTGGAAAGATTATTGCTCGAGGAGCAATGCAATAAACCATAAGGAACTTTTTATATTGGTTTTATTGTCTCCATAAAAAAAGATGAAAGCGTTTCAATTGAGACCAAACCTTCTTACAGATTTTTAAAGTAAACAGTTAGAGAGAAAAGAGAAACTACAATGGATAGAAATGTAACTAGATTTTAATTTTATGCCCGACTATTGAAAAATATTGATTAAGAAAGTTTTATAGGAGATGATTGGCAAACTCCAAAGACAATGGAATGTTACATTTGATAAAAAGACTACTAGTTTGGGATATTTTGAATTTCAAACAACTGAGTTTAATATGCAAAGCGATACACATTGTTAATTGAATTGGGACTTGAGTAGTATGCATTTTATAAATAATGGGCTTTAATTGCTCTAAAGGACACAATTATATGCTAAAATATTAACCCTGACAAACAAGGGGTGGTTACATTTTAGTGGGTTCAATTCTTTTCAGAATTATAAATGTGTGCATTTTGTTTCTGAATATTAATTGATTTGAATGTAACTGTTGCAGAGAACTGGAAAGCTGTTTTCCTGAGGAGAAAGCAGCCTGGTTTGCTTTTTGTATTTATTCCTATTTTTGCTATGATTAGTTAATTTGTGTAATTGCAGGAAAGGAAAAAACAAATATAGTTCTTGATCTTAACAAGGAAGCAGTGATCAAAATAGAATATCAGCTAGCATATTTAATTTTGATTGGTAAGGCATTTAGATTTTCACAAACTATAGTGATGGAATAAGAAAGATTGTTGTGATTTTTGTTCATTGGGGTATTAAGCCCAACCTAGTAGCTCTCTGCAGATGTTGAGTACGTGTTTGAAGACAGCGACAGAGTGCGGCAGCTGGGGAGGCAGCGCGGACACTTGCTGCACAGTATGCACAGCAACAAGGGCTGAGCCGATCTCAAGAACAGTCTGCAGACGACCTGTACACAGCTAAAGGCCTACAGTGCCTACCAAAAATTATTCCAAAATTGAGCCATGGACAATGTCTCAACAGGGGGGATATATGATGAACAGGTCTAAATACCTACTTTAAGATTTTTGTAGGAACTGTTTGATTTGTTGCAGACATGATGTGCAAGATGACCTCAGCCCCAAATGAGGCCATTGTCCAAAAGAGTGTGGGACTGGTAGAGCAAACAAATGGTACGATAAAACCAAGGCTTAAGAAAACCATGGAAGAGATAAAGAAGCCATAGCCAGAACGCCTAACACTGGTCAAAACGTATATGAAGATAGTGCCAACTAGCTCGAGATGAACACCTTTTGAGATAGTTCTTGGAAGACCATTCCAACTTCCTCTATGGGAAGGTGAACCATGACAAGAGACTAAGGGTGAGGCAGATCTACTTACAGAGTGGATGGTAAAATGTTTGGAGAAACTTGTCCAAAGATCATGTAAGCTGCCGTGATCCCCTTTTGTCTATCTTGCAGGAGGTGGTGAAGCCAGGTGACTGGATCCTGATCCGAGTCATAAAAAGGAAGTCCTGGTTCTCTCCACGATAGGAAGACCCATTCGTGGCCCAACTCACCAACCTCCACAGCAGCAAAGATCGCTGAAAAGTCAAAGTTGATTCACCAACCTCAGGTCAAGGTAGTTCGAGACACAGGTGACTCTGAGTAGACTGTAAGTCGGACGGTGTCAAAACCCTTGTCCGTGAAAAACTCATCTGACGTCTACTCACCTGCCACGAGCACCCCTCACTTAACCTTGAGCTCCCATAGACTTTGCACCTCTATACAGAAGCCACAGTGAAAGCTGTTGCCACCCACATCACAGTGACTGGACTGTCAGTGACAGCCTGGGCGTGTCTGAACGCCACGCCCACAGACTTGAGTTCGAAATCAAGATGGTGACATACTCCTATCACAGAGGAGAGTGAAGTGGTATGGAAAGAAGAATCTGGAGAACTACTATGGAGAAGATGTGTGGTATAATTTCATGGTGTTCCAGAAGAACCTGATTGTTGTGAATGAAAGTTGTGTGTAGCCGTATACCCATTTCCACAGGTATCCCGACAACCTGAATTCACTGGGTCTAGACGCCACACTTAAATCTGCAGTGGTGCAGATGAGATGCATTCCTTTTAAGGGGAGTGAACATAACAGTAAGAGATAAGAGATCAATATCAGTGCAATTCAAACCACATGATGCAATTTGGGGTAGTGATGTTCCTGGTGACCATAAGTTGTGGTTCGCCCCCCAGAAAATCATACTGTCGCTACTTTCCCAACTTGGGGTGGATAAAGTTATGCTTCGTGTAAAGACATTGAACTGTTACATGAGTGTTTATTAACCAAACTGTCAAAGCCCTTAGGGATGTTGCGGGACGGAGGATGGAGGTGTGTGTGCCATGATGGGAGAACACTGCTGCACCTTCATCCCAGATGAAACCAGTCTCAATTCTGTTTAAATTTGCAACTCCCTCACTTGCGATTTTGTTACTGTTCTGTATTTTTACTGTGTGTAATCCCCAGTATGAAAGTTATGATTCGAAACACTATCCAGCACACGCTGGTAGCTTACAGTGACATACAGTATCACCGCATGGCAAACCATACTGGAGATTCTCGCGCTCTTTCAAAGTGTGACGAGTCTCAGTTTGTCGAGCCGTCCGGGTAATTGTACTTGTCTTGACTTAAAAGAATGTGTTCGCTCATTAAGAGGGACGCAGAGGAAATTTTCTCGAATGACGCTAAATACCTCGAGTTTTTCACCTCTGCCTTGACAAGTGATTTTATTATTTTCCATACCCCTTGATAAGTAACTGTTGATATTTGTATTCTAGAACCTGGAGGGGAGGGATACAAATTGATGTCTAAAGAAAATTCTTTCAAAGTAACTACAGGAGGGAAATGTGGAGTATGGAATGTATTCTTATGCTTTTTGTTAGTCAATTGGTTTATTTAGTGTAGTCATTAGAATAAAAATTTTCATGGGCTAGCGGAAATTTCCGTCCGTGATACCTATGAGTTGGGGGCGCGTCATCTACCAT
Source organism: Stigmatopora argus (assembly GCF_051989625.1). Taxonomy (NCBI): domain Eukaryota; kingdom Metazoa; phylum Chordata; class Actinopteri; order Syngnathiformes; family Syngnathidae; genus Stigmatopora; species Stigmatopora argus. Next base: position 2,805,826 of record NC_135410.1, read on the forward strand.
TACGCCTGGCGTACGGCATCACAGTGTGGTACGCTGGAAGCACGGCGGCAGACAAAAAGGCCATGCAGAAAGTGATTAACACTGCCCAGAGGATTGTCGGCTGCTCTCTGCCCTCACTTGAAGACATTGCCAGCCCTCGTTACCTCAGCAGAGCCAAGAACATCATAGGGGACCCTTACCACCCTGGTCACAATCTGTTCCAGCTGCTGCCCTCTGGCAGACGCTATAGGTCCCACAAAGCACGGACAAATAGGCTTAAGGACAGTTTTTTCCCCACATCCATCAGAAATCTAAACTCGCGCTAACATAACACACATTCCCCTCTGCGGTATATGAACAGATGTTTGGTTGGTGATCTGCCTCCTACTAGCTGACTGAGGAAAGGTAAGTGGAAGACAGTGAGAGGTAAGCGAGAGGTAAGCGACCTGTATCCTCAACAGCGGAATGACAAATTACAAGTCCGTAACTTACACTTATTAGGTCTTTTGCCGATTAAACGTAGCTTATGGAGAAGCACCATCAATTTTGTCACACGCAGTTTCTGCGTGTGATGACAAGTAGGCTTTTGTGTTGTGATAATGACGACAGGGCCTATGTCCGATTATTATTATATTATTATTATTATTACACACCCATTTCTTTGTTCACAGTTTCCTGCCTAAAAGTTTGTACCTATGTCACATGACCTTTGTCAATAAAACTGGTCGACCTGTTGGGGGATGCAGGGTTCAAACTGGTCAGGCTGGAGGTCAGACGCGCTCCTGGCGCTGGCTGCTCTGACTCCCTCCTTCAGCTGAAGCTAGATAAAACTCATCATGGCCGACTCTGTGTGCTTCCTCTAATTCGAAGTTATTGAATGTTTATCGATTAGATCCAACAGCAACAATTGTCTTTTGGTTCTAAACAAGCAGGTGGGACCGGCGAACCGGACCCCCTGCTTGTATAAAATGTGAGAAACACACAAAAATGAGAGAAAATGATTTATGTTATGTCTTTGGCAAGACGTCGAGGCGAGGTAACGAGGAATAAGACCCAATCGCAGGAAAGCAGGCGAGGACGAGGGAAGTGGTGCTCAAACCAAAACTTTAATAACTTAAGCGGGATCTTAGAAAATAACAAAGACTTAGACACATAACCAAACCAAACAAGGGGAGACACGGGAAAGCGAGGAACGAGGCACAAGGAACATGGATCGAGGTAACGTGGAAACATTGCCGACCGGCCTGTGACGAGGCGTGGGAGTGGCCGGTCAGGCGGGCATCCGGGTCAGCCCGTGACGAGGGAGTGGCTGGTTCGGTGGGCGTCCGCGCCGGCCCTTGACGAGGCATTGGAGTGGCCGGTCCGGCGAGCGTCCGCGCCGGCCCTTGACGAGGCATGGAAGTGGCCAGTCCGGCGGGTGTACGCACCGGCCCTTTAATTGACGTCCGACCGACCTGCCCTGAACAGACACCAGAATTTCATAAAGATCGTCGGCCACCTTACCCAGGATGCTCGGGGTGCCCCCTCGTCCAGGGGACTCGGAGAGTTGCCGCCGCCGACTCCCTCGTCCAGGGGGCCCGGAGAGTCGCCGCCTCTGACCCCCTCGTCCAGGACCCCTGGAGAGTTGCCACCACCGACCCCCTCATCCAGGGGGCCCGGAGAGTCGCCACCGCCAATCCCCTCGGCCAGTGGGGCCCGGAGGGTCGCCACCGCCGACCCCCTCGTCCAGTGGGGCCCGGAGGGTCGCCACCGCCGACTCCCTCGTCCAGGGGACCCGAAGGGTCGCCACCGCCGACCCTCTCGTCCAGGGGACCCGAAGAGTCGCCGCCACCGACCCCCTCGTCCAGGGGACCCAAAGAGTCGCCGCCGCCGACCCCCTCGTCCAGGGGACCCGAAGAGTCGCCGCCGCCGACCCCCTCGTCCAGGGGACCCGGAGAGTCGTCGCCGCCGCCAACCCCCTCGTCCAGAGGGCCCAGAGAGTTGCCGCCGCCAATCCCCTCGTCCAGGGGGGCCCGGAGAGTTGCCACCGCCAACCCCCTCGTCCAGGGGGCCCGGAGGGTCGCTGCCGCCTTTGAGCGGGCGGGCAGGAAGTTGGCGGGCTAGCCGGCACAAGAAACCCTAGTTCATAGCTTTGGCATGGGGATGACCGGCAGGCCAGCTGGCACGGGGACGCTGGTTCGCGGTTTTGGCACAGGCATGCTGGTTTGCGGCTTAGGCACGGGGATGTTTGTTCGCAACTTAGGCACGGGGACGCTGGTTCGCGGCTTTTGAATGGGTGACGGCGAGCGAGGAGCTTGGACGGGTGATGGCAAGCGGGGAGCTAACTGGGGGGGCTCGAGGGTCCAGCCCCTCCTCCCTCTTCTCCCTGCGTCACGGTGTAGCACGTTGCCCACTACACGGTGGTCCGATGTAGATGACCAGCCGGTACAGGGAAAAATGTCGCTACTGTGTCACCCCACAAATACAAGGCAGGCGGTGTTCAAAACTCCTACCTGAGCCTCCCCGCCGGCCGCCACGCGGTGGTCCATTGTAGATTGCCAGCTGGCAATCCTGGTCAGAGTCGTCAGAGAAGAAGGTGGGGTCAAGATTTGGGGGGGGGGGGGTGTATCGAAGTATAAATCGGCTGAAGGAATCACAGTCGAGTCCGAATCTGAAGCCCACAAATCAATTAGCTCATGACCGTCCTCACATTTAGAAAAACCTGAGTCCAAATACATATAGCTGGGGCGATCAACAGGGGGCGATGGAGGCTAAGGGTTCTCTCCTAGTCGAGCGAGTATCCAGGAGCGACGGAATGAGGGATGGGGCCAATAATCGGGGTAGTGTGAGCTGGATGGCTGGCATCGGCGAGAGCGTGCATCGTGGCTTCCCGCTGGGTCCATGCTGGTCGAATCGTTCTGTTACATCTTTGGCAAGACGTCGAGGCGAAGTAACGAGGAATAGGAGCCAATCGCAGGGAAGCAGGCGAGTACGAGGGAGGTGGTGCTCAAACCAAAATCGCTAATAACTTAAGCAGGATCTTAGAAAATTGCCAAGACTTAGAAATCAAATCACATTAACAAATCTGACAAGGGAGGATACGGGAAAGCAAGGCACAAGAAACATGGATCGAGATAACGTGGAAACATGTCATGGACAAACAAAAGCAGACGATCCGATGAATGACATAACAATCAGTGGGGTTTAAATAGACTTACATAGGTTGACGAGACAATTAGGAACACCTGGGAAACACGAGGGACCAAGCAGGGAATACACCAGGGGCGGAGAAACGACGGCTGAACACAATGGGCAATAACTCAGACAGGACACCAGGGGGAAAAAGCATAAAACCAAGAACCCTAACATTATTAATGTCTTAAAATGAATAACAAGCATGCAAAATCTAGCCTTGTTGAAACGTAGATGGACAAGAGTAAGCTAATGATAGGAAGCAGACAGAGCACAAGAACACATGAACAGACACGCAGTCATCTAAATCAACAGGCACAAATCAAGATTTTGAAGACAAGATTTTCTTTAATTGAATAAGATTGAGTTCTTCTTTGGACTTGCTATTGTTAAAGCTCTGACTAAGTTGTATAGTGTCTCTGACAATGCCACCTGGTAGAAAGATACAAAATGGGATAAAAGCAAGGTTCTGCTAGCATTTCAGTCATCACTTTCATGAGTTTTATTTACTCACTGTGTAAGACTCCGGCTCCTCCAATTGCTTATGTCGAGGGTGAAGCCTCTGGAGGGAGTCATGGACGTTAGCTTTAGTTTCTGCAGCACATGTGAAAGGGTGTATGACCTAAAAATTGAGAGACACATTCAAGTCACTGATCTTCAACTCAACAAACATTTGTGTACAAATGTGCGTTTAATCTGCTTTACATAACAAAAGTTAAAAGTAAACAGTATATTGTTGGTGTTTTATTTTCTGTGAAGGTGTGGTGAAGGTTTGATTTTGATTTATTTAATACAAGCAGAAGAGCCCGGCCTTCTACTTGTTGGCTCGAATGGCGGCAGCTTTCCTTGTTCGACGTCCAAGCTGGGTCTTCCTGGGAGCCATTTCAGGTGGATGTAAAGGTGGAGGGGGAGCGCAGTGCATTATTTATTTTATTAGATATTTTTTATATTTTATCGATTTTATTTGCTTTTAAGAGGCTGCTGATCTTGCAAGTGTAAACTTATATATACATTTAGAAGACAGTTGTTGCGCTATAAAAAATTCTCTTTTGAAAAATAAGTTAAAAATTTTGAGTTACATGCATAGCACAGCAAATGTGTATACAATTATGTATAGGTATCTTGAGCTGGGAAACATTGTCATCGTGTGTCCAAGCATGATTACTAGAGCGGACAATTTTTTAAGAAAACCCGATTTTTTATTATTATTGATTTTTGATACTTATTGGAAGAATTTCGATACAAAACCAAGCTAAGAACACTCGTTGATGTTTAAAGTACAACCGTGTAATTTTTTTATGAAAATTGGTCCACCCATTACAGATAACGGAGGTTACAGACAAACTTACACACACACAAACTTACATTTATATAGAAGTGTAGGTGTAGCAGAGACAGCACATATAAATGAACATATAAATACCCACATAAATATGTAAGATTGTAGCCGAGGGCTAATTTCCATCTTTAGTCCAGAGCTGCCAACCTCCGTCGACCCCATTTCAGGAGTACAGTTATCCCTCGATTATGGCGGCTTTACTTATCGCTAACTCACTACTTCCTGATTTTTTTTCACTATTAATTATTTTTAAAAAGTTGGCAACCGGAAGACAGATCAAAATTGCGGCCAAAATGGCGACGGAAAATGGCAGAAGTCAGGGTACTGCCTCCTCTTCTGCGCTGCAATGATTGGTTCTAACCATACCACAGAAGAAAGTAAAAGTATAAATGCCTCTGCGAACATGCGAGCCAGTCTTTCCTGTTCCCTGCATGTAGAGTTTAGCATCACGTACGGAGAGTGAATTCCAGCTGTTTGGATTTTACAATTACAACTACACCACGAAAAATGATTCCCAAGCGTCCAGGACCACCCAAGGCTTTGATGCGAAGAAAAAACGCAAGATGATGACGGTGGCTGAAAAAGTTAAGTTGCTCGACATGCTGAAAGCGGGGAAAAGTACAGACGCTCCCCTAAATACGAACGAGTTAGGTTCCGAGCGATTGTTCATAAGTTGAATTTGTTCGTAAGTTGCTCAGTGCTATATTTTGTATTATAATTTATGTTTAAGGCCTATATAAGTATATTGAAGGTTTATATAAGTCCATTTGTATATTTAAGGCTTGTATAAGTAACACGCATTGGTTTGTACTGAAAAAAACATTTAATAACATGGAGAGAATACAGATAGTACAGTATACATACATTAGAGAGAGAGATTTACTAGAAACTGGCCGAAAGAAGCTATCTAATGACGATTGCAGTTTTCTTTTTTTCATCATAAATGATGCGGTAGCACTGTAGGCATCATTCAATTGATTTGCAAACTTTGTGCAACGTTCAATATTTGGGTACTGCTGCTCGATCTTTATGTTTATAAATGGTACTGACGGTCGAACGATTCAAGATGTATTCACGTGCAACGCTCACCACTTTCTCACGCGCATCAAGCTTCGTTATTATTGCCAATCATTTCAAATGAAATGGCTTGCCTCTTCTTTGCACCTCCCTCAATAGAAGCCTTTCGCTTTTCACCAACCATATTGAATAATGGATGCACGAGATGTTTAATAATAAAAATGAAAAAGGTTCTTTGCGCACTGGAGATACATTCACGCACTTCCGCACTGCAACGAAGTGGGCAGAGGAAGGTAGATGCTGGGTGAGCTGAGCTCTCACAGTGCCAGGCGTCGGTATTAGCGGCAGAAAGAAGCACTACTCGGAAAAAGGCGCGCAATACAAAATTGAACGTACGAACATTTTTCGACATAAACGCAATTTGCAGACATGTTCGTATGTACCGTTGTTCGTAACTCGAATGTTCGTAAGTAGGAGAGCGTCTGTATGCCGATGTCGCATGCCATTACGGCATCAAAGAATCTAACATGCATTACCTTAAAAAAGAAGACGCTAACATTTGAAAGACGGCCCCACTTTCCTTCACAAGGGAAACCAAGCGCGTGGTAACCACGAGGAATAAAACCCTCGTCAAAATGGAATTTGTCCTCTCAGTCTGGGTCTCGGAATGTAGGGCGAAAAACATTCCTCTGGATACCAACAACATGCGAACCAAGGCCAAGAACTTTTATGATAGCTTAGCTCCTGACGAAGATTCTGAATGCGAGCCTCAGCCGAGCACCAGTGCCCCGAATGAGCCTTGTGCATTTTCAGCAAGCAAGGGCTGGTTCTAAAAATTCAAAAAGAGCCATGGTTTACACAATGGTTCGCTCCACCGAGAAGCTTCATCGGCAGACCACGAAGCAGCAAAAAGTTACGTCGAGGAAGTGTTTCCTAATATAATTATCGAGAAAGCTTATCTTCCGGAGCAAGTTTTTGGACGAGATTGGGCTTTTCCGGAAGCGGGTGCCTTCCAGCACATTTGTGTCAGGGATGGACTTAAAGCGCCAGGTTACAAAATTCACAAGGATCGCCTGACACTTATCTTGTGTGGAAATACCACTGGCTTCATGGTAAAGCCAGCCTTAATTTACAAGTTTAACTGTCCCCACACTTTGAAAAACAAGAACAGATCATTGCTGCCTGTGTACTGGATGAGCAACAGAAAAGCTTGGACGATGAAAGATCTCCATAATGAGTGGTTTCATAACTGCTTCTTCCCAAACGGCAAGCTTTACCTCGCCGGAAGGGTGCTGCCTATTGGACTGTGCCGGGGGACATACCACTAACCTCATTTGCGACAGGGTTCAATTGCAGTTCCTGCCCCCCAACAGCACTTCACTCATCAGGGGGTCATTCGTGCATTCAAGGCAGTGTACACAAAATCCACAATGCAGGGACTGGTTTTATCAATTCACTAGTCTAATTAGACCACCAGCATCAATGAATATCAGTGCAAATGCAACATTGCCACATGTCTGTCAAACATCCAGAGTGCGATTGGGGACATGAAGGAGCAGACCTTAATTTCCAGCTGGAAAAGTTTGTGGTCAGAAAAAGTCACTGAGAACTTTAAGGGGTTCACCCCTGAGGAGATTAAGGACTCCGCTGTTGATCAGGCAGTGGTGCCGGCTCGGTCCGTAGCCACCGAAGGATTTTCAGACATGACGGCGGAGGAGGAGGTGAACATTCTGCTCGAGAGCCACTCAACACTTCCGACTGATCAAGACCTCATCGAAATGATGCAGTCGCTGAGTGAGGAGGAAGAAGCAGCGGGCAATGAGGGCCAGGGCCAGGAAGAGGATGTGGCCGTGAATGAAGAACGTGGTATGTCTTGGAAAAATCTGCAGGACGTCTTTGATAAGGCACACGACTTAAAACAACGGATCCAGGAGATTGACTATAACATGATTAGAGCGAATGAATTTGGCAATTGCCTGGACGGTCTCATGTCAGTGTACAAAAACATATTTCTAGAACAAAAACAACTGACTTCACAACTCCCCATCACCATGTTCTTTGCGCGCCAAAAATCAGTTGGGGAAACCCCTCATCATGTGCCCAATCTACCCCCTGAAGACTGAAGCAGCAAGGACATGAACTAAAATCATCGACCTGTTTTTTGGATTATACTACAATCATCAACCTGTTTTTTGTATTACAGTAATACCTCGATTATCGCGGTTAATGGGGGCAATGCGTATTATTGGCGTGTGTGTACATGTTATTCGTCGCCGGATTCGCTCGCTCGCTCCCGGATTCGCTTGTATTGGCGTGTGTGTACATGTTTTTCAAACTACGGCCCGTTAGGCTTTTTAATCCTGCCCGCCGACGTTGTCCAAATTATAGTAAAAATCAATCACCTCATTAATTTCCCTTTGCCCTGCAATACCCTCGTTTCCCCGATAGATGACGCACTAGTCTAGACCTTTGTTGGAGTGTAACTTGGAGAACAACAAGCTGCTCATCACTCTCAATTTAAAGACTGCTTTCTTTCGTTGAATAATAATGTTCTTAATGTTGAAAGTAAATTTGAAAATAAATGTTCACCTTCAATTGTGTCTTTTTTCTTACATGTCAATCCCCAGGTTTGATAAATTACATTACGTGTCCAAATGCTGTCAAATTTTAGTATCCATTCTGGCCCACAAGTCAAAAAGTTTGCCCACCCCTGGTATAGACAAACTTGCCTCTTTTATACTATTATTGTCCCAAATTAAACACACTATCAATAAGCTGCTTTTGACGGCGGTAGACGTCCGATTTATGTTGACTGAGGTGCAGATGCTATTTCTGTTATTAGAGCTCCATCAAGTGGATATATAACGCAGCAGTCAACATGAATCAGACGTCTACCGCTGTCAATGGCAGCCGGACGTCCGGGGATGTGGCGAGAAAGATTCGAATGCTCGTATCTAAAAATTTGTCTCGCATCTCAAGGTAAATATTTGCTCGGAATTTTACTCTCACTGTATCTCAAATTCCTCGTATGTCGGGGCACTCAAGGTATTACTGTATGTAAATTCTCTAATTCGTTCAACGGTCCTCACACAAATACAAACTAAACCCTTTAAATTTGGTCAAAGTGTCCCAATTTTGTATGAAAGATGTGAGGAAACAAAAGTGAGAGAAAATGTCTTAAAATAAATAAAACATGAAATTGTGCCTTGCAGCGCTGAAATAGTTCCCTCCGAGGCCGTTATGATGGGAGACGTAATACCCGTTATACGTTTGTCTGCCAGATGACAGCAAGAGCCTGTTCTACCAGGGTCAAAAGCCGCCCACTTTGTACTACATTTTTAGACTTTTACGTTTGCCGTGTGTGTGTGTGTGTGAAAATATGTGCCGCATTGCATTTGTATGGTTTTTAATCGCTTAATAAGGGGAATTGCAATCATTAATAAGGGAAGCATTTAGTCGAAGTGGACAGGTATGTTAGAGAGACTTTTGAAACATGGATAGTGGTTGTTGTGAATTGAATTGAACTGAATGCTTTTATTGTCATTATATGAGATAGAATGAGAGAGATGAAATCAGAGCCCAATAGAGGGTAGCGATGCTCTTAAGTGAGAATCAATGCATCTGTGACATAATTTTAAAAATAAAATAACAGATAAGGATTTGCATTTACTTTTTAGGGCATTTCGTATCTTGGATTTTTTTCGTATCTCGAGTCACTCATTCACATATAAAATATTTCGTAACCTGAAAATTTCGTACCTGGAGGTATGACTGTACTTAATTTCCACAACTGGGTGAGAATTTAAGTTTATTGCTTCAGAAGAAACAGGACTAAAGTGCTAATAGTTTCAGGTATCGTTTAGATTTGAAGACACCATTAGCTAAAGCTCACCTACAGTGGGGCAAAAGAGTATTGAGTCAACCACCAATTGTGAAAGTTATCCTACTTGAAAAGATTAGAGAGGCCTGTAATTGTCAACATGGGTAAACCTCAACCATGAGAGACAGAATGTGGAACCCCCCCAGAAAATCACATTGTTAGATTTTTAAATAATTTATTTGCAGATCATGGTGGAAAATAAGTATTTGGTCAATACCAAAAGTTAATCTCAATACATACTTCGTTATGTACCCTTTGTTGGCAATAATGGAGGCCAAACGTTTTCTGTAACTCTTCACAAGCTTTTCACCCACTGTTGCTGGTATTTTGGCCCATTCCTCCATGCAGATCTCCTCTAAAGCAGTGATGTTTTGGGGCTGTCGTTGGGCAACACGGACTTTAAACTCCCTCCACAGATTTTATATGGGGTTGAGATCTGGAGACTGACTAGGCCACTCCAGGACCTTGAAATGCTTCTTACGAAGCCACTCCTTTGTTGCCCTGGCGGTGTGTTTTGGGATCATTGTCATGCTGAAAGACCCAGCCACGTCTCATCTTCAATGTCGAGGTTGTGGACAGGTGTCTTTTATACCGATAATGAGTTAAAACAGATGCTATTAATACAGGTAACAAGTGGAGACCTCGTTAGACCTCTTTGACAGCCAGAAATCTTGCTTGTTTGTAGGGGATCAAATACTTATTCTCTACTCTAATTTGGAAATAAATTATTTTAAAATAAAACAATGTGATTTTCAGTTTTTTTCCACATTGTCTCTCATGGTTGAAGTTTACCCATGTTGACAATTACAGGATTTTATAATGTTTTCAAGTAGGAGAACTTGCACAATTGATGGTTAACTAAATACCTATTTGCCCCACTGTATGTCCATAGTGGCTCGCTTCAATTTCAAGGCAAACAAGATGCCCCTATTATCCCCGATTGTTGTGTTTTCTAACATTGTGTCAGTCACACTTAATAAAAGAGACTATGTGCGGATTACTTGACATTCATTGCGGTCGCTGGAGAGTTGATTATCTTTAGTTTTACTCAGTCTCACTTGCAAGCAGAACATAACTTGGATCTAAAAATTGCCAACATATGTTAATTGGCACTAACACAGCCCCCCCGTTTGGCGCAACTTCTTGGAGGAATAAACATTTTGGAGACTTTACTGACTACGCTTCACTCTTATTGCCACAGAGGCATTAATCGGTAAAGACATTCAGAAGCTCGATAAACATTGCATATTCTTTTTTGCTGAAATAAAAATTTAAAAAAATCTTACATATGTTTCAAACCAAGTGTCTCGTTGTGGGTTAGTGTTACAGACTCTAAGTCCGGGATCTTTCCGTCAGTCAAAGCGGCTGCAGTTTCCCATATAGATGCCTGATCAAAATCACTATATTTTTTAATTGATTTATTTTTATTTGTTTATCTTGGTTAAAGTCCATATATCGGCCGGCCGATATACCTGTCGACCTTTAATCTGACTACCTTGGGACCCGACCATTTCGTCATAATAGCCGAATGGTCATAAAAAATGAAGCCGCCATAACCACATCTGAAACAAAGTAAATATTGTTAAGTGTTGCACATTAGCATAGCTAGACGACTTTTAGCCATTTTTACACACCTTTAAAATATGTTGTTCTTTTCAACATGCGTCGAGTTGGGCAGTGCACGGAAATTCAGCGTTGTAGATGTCTGGACCACAATTCTCAATTAATTTGGCTACCTTGTTTTCAGTCCTGGCATTTTTTATTATACTATCTGCTATTTTGGATTTAGCCTGTACACACCCAGCCACTCAAATCTATTATCAAACGTTCCAGTGATGAAACTAGCCTTCTTTATCTGACATGTCTTCATAGCCCATCTGTTGAGGAAATTGCTCTGACTTCTGCCTCAAAATTGGGCCAGTAACAACCGTTACACCTCTCAACTTGGCAAACTTATACCATTCATAATGTCAGTTTTCCACATCTTTGTTCTTTCCAGTGCGACGTCGTTTTCTGTAAATCTATGTCATAGCAATGTGACCGTGGAAAGAAAACCTGCATGTTGAAAAGGTGGAGTTACAAGTGTGTAGCAAAAAAAATACTGTACAATAATGAGTGAGATGGAGAAAATCTTGGTCATATTATCCAAATTTGGTCATATTAAAAAAGGAGAATTTCAGCAGCCCGGCGTATGAGTGGTTAGCATGTTGGCTTCACAGTTGTGGGCTTCCTGGGTTCGATTCCAGGTCGGTCCTCCTGTGTGGAGTTTGCATGTTCACTCCGGGATAGCGTGTGTTTTTCTCAGGTAGTCCAGTTTCCGTCTACATTCCAAAAACATGCACAGTAGGCTGGTTGGACACTCTAAATTGCCCCTAGGTATGAGTGTGAGCGTGAATGATTGTCCATCTCTTCAGAAGCTTAGTGTTCAAGTTGTTCCTCCTGAGTACCCTCAGGAAATTGAGTTGTTTCTGGGCCTTCTTCAACATTGCCGTGGTGTTGGTAGACCAGGAGAGCTTGTCCGTGATGTGGACCCCCAGGAATTTGAAGGACTGGACCCTGTCTATGCATACTCAATTTATGAGGAGTGGGTCCAGATCTCTGTTGTTTGCGAAAGTCCAGGATTATTTCTTTAGTTTTCGTGGTGTTCAGTGTGAGATTGTTCACCAAACACCACGAAGACAGTTTGTTGACCTCATCTCTGTAGGCAGACTCATGCCTCCCTGAGATGAGTCCGACCACAGTGGTGTCATCGGCAAATTTGATAATGGAGTTAGACTGGTGGGTCGGTGTACAGTTGTGTGTACAGGGAGTATAGAAGAGGACTCAGTACACAGCCTTGAGGGGAGCCAGTGCTCAGTGTAATGGAGGAAGAGATGTGGGGACCAAGTCTAACAGTTTGTGGACGGTTGGTTAAAAAATTCTTAATCCAGCGGCAGATGGAAGAGGATAGTCCAAGATGGGAGAGTTTGTCAGCCAGAATGTCCGGTATTATAGTGCTGAAGGCTGAGCTATAGTCAATGAAAAGGCCAAAACCTCTGCATTCATTCTTCACCGCGCCTCAGATTGGGAGTTAGACGTGGACTTAAAGAAGAAACTTGTCTTCCCACCACCGTGGCAGACTTTATTTTGACCCGACACGGTTGTGCTCCAGGAGCACAAAAAAACATTGTAGTCATCGAGCTCACGGTCTCGTGGGAAGAGAGGCTGGACTTGTCACACCAACAAAAGAAAGATAACCAGGACTTGGTTGATGATGTGGCCCTAAAACACTGGCATGCATCGTTATTCCCCATCGAAGTCGGCAGTCATAGGTTCCCAGGAAAATACGTGCGCTATTTCCTCCAGAGGATAGGACTATAGTCAAAACCTGCTGAAGAAAGCCACACGGGACATAGCTGAGTCCAGCTAAAAATGGCTGTGGCTCAAGAGAGCCCACAGTTGGAACCCTTCTACAGGTGAAGCCTAGTCAGTCTTCGCTGCTCTACTCAGGCGAGGTGTACACGTTAAGGGGCAAAACACCTGTCACCCTGAGATGCCTGCTGATGATGCAGAATGGTTTCCATAAAAGTTTGCAGTCCAAGCAAGATCATCTCTAAAAGGGTTCTGCATTTCATTAGTTTGAGTAGTTCCGCATGGTTACTACTCATGGCAAAGCATCTTGGATGTTTACTTTACCCTCATCTATGGTAGCTGTTCTCATAATGACATCACCAGGGAACGATTGACTCATTTCTACAAACATTTTTCCAAGGGGCCACCTCGCTCCTTTGTCAATGTCCTTGTCATCTCACTGCAGTTTCGTTTGATAGTGTCCAGAGCGGCCCGTTTGTCCCTCCTGGCTTGCCGTCAGGTCAGAGCAGCTGCAAACAATCCGTGATTACTTCCTGATGTGGGTATTTAAGCACCACGCAAATGGTTAGTCATTGTCGGAAATTCCTGCATGACACTGCGTAAATTCCTGCGTGACACACCACATGTCACAGCATACATCGCTACAGGTATTATTCCCCATACTCCGGTTCTGTTACGTTTTGGGACATACAAGCCCTTGTTATTTTGTAAAGCGTTTGAGTAATTAAAGCTACTGTCATGAGAACTGCACGACTCGCCTCCCCTTCTTTTAGGGAATTTATGACTACACCGTGGTGTGAGCATCTTAGAGACGTTCTAGCAGCGGAGGAATCTCAATTAGGAGGTAATTCTGAGCCTCCATCGGCCCCGGTCAAACGCCCCGGCTCAAGTTTCACCTTTAAACCGACCCTTCGCTCAGCCCGTTGCACTGGGCTGCCAGCACAGCTAAGTCAGAATATCCAAGTTCCGACATCCCCTGTTCATCGCCCGAGTTATCTGAATTCAAACTCCAGCGAGTCTTTTCCTCAATGGAGGGAGAATCCCCAGCCTCCATCGGCCCTGTTGGAACACCACATCTATGTCGGTTGGGATTTTTTGATGGTGAGGATGACCGGGAGCTAATTGATTTGTATGCTGGAGATTCGGACTCGGACAGTGATTTTCTCAGCCGATTCGGACTCCGATACACTCCCCCGGAGGACGTTGACCCCTACTCCTTCTCAGATTACTCCGACCTGGATTACCCCGACCAGCATTCGCCGTGTCGGCTGGCCATCTACAGTGGACCACCACGTGGCGGCCGGCAGGGAGGCTCAGGTAGAAGTTTTGAACACTGCCCGTCTTGTCTTTGTGGGGAGGCACAGCAACGAGGTCTTTCACCGAGTCGGCTGGCCATCTACAATGGGCCACCACGTGGCGGCCGGTGTGCTGTGCCGTCCTCCCGGAGGAGGCGGCGAGCGCCGCGCCGCAGGGAGAAGCGGAGGGAGGGCCTGGACGCTTGAGCCCCTGACCAAGCTCCTTGCTCGATCTCGCCCGTCCAAGCTCCTTGCTCGACCTCGCCCGTCCAAGCTCCTTGCTCGACCTCGCCCGTCCAAGCTCCTTGCTCGACCTCGCCCGTCCAAACTCCTTGCTCGACCTCGCCCGTCCAAGCTCCTTGCTCGACCTCGCCCGTCCAAGCTCCTTGCTCGACCTCGCCCGTCCAAGCTCCTTGCTCGACCTCGCCCGTCCAAGCTCCTTGCTCGACCTCGCCCGTCCAGACGCCTCGCCCGACCACGCCGTTCCAAGCTTCCCAAATTCCCGTGCCAAAGCCACGCAAAAGACTCCCCTTGCCAGCTGGGCCGCCAGTCGCACCCGTGCCGAAGCCACGAACCAGGCTTCTGGTGCCGGGTGGTCCGCCAAGTTCCTGCCTGGCAAGTTCCTGCCTGCCAAAATCCTACCTGCCTAGTTCGTTCCTGCCTGCCTAGTTCCGGCCTGCCCAGTTCCGGCCGACCCAGTTCCTGCCTGCCCAGTTCCGGCCTGCTCAGTTCCGGCCTGCCCAGTTCCTGCCGGCCCAATTCCTGGCTGCCCAGCGTCTGCCCGCCCAGCTCTTGCCCTCCCAGCTTTTGCTCGCCCAGCTCTTGCCCGCCCAGTTCCGGCCCGCCGAGTTCCTGCCAGCCCAGCGTCTGCCCGCCCAGCGTCTGCCCGCCGAGCTCTTGCCCGCCCAGAAGCAGTGGCGACGCGCCAGGCCTCTGGACGAGGGGGTCGGCGGCAGCGATGCGCCGGGGCCCCTGGACGAGGGGGTCGGCAACGGCGAGAGCGACTCTTCGGCGCCCCTGGACGAGGCGGTCGGCGCCGGCGAGAGCGACTCTCCGGCACCCCTGGACGAGGGGGTCGGCGCCGACGAGAGCGACTCTCCAGCACCCCTGGACGAGAGGGGCGGCGGCGGCGAGAGCGACTCTCCGGTGCCCCTGGACGAGGGGGTCGCGCCGGCGAGAGCGACTCTCCGGCCCTCCCGGACGAGGGGGTTGGCGGCCCCCCGAGCAGCCAGGGTAAGGTGCTCAACGACCTTTCCAAGATTCTGGTGTCTGTTAAGGGCAGGGGGCTTGGCCAGCACTTAAAGGACCGCTGGACCGGCTACTCCCACTCCTCTTCAAATGCTGACGTGGACGCCTGCCGGATCGGCCTCGCCTACGCCCCGTCTCGGGCCGATGCTGATCCCCGCCGGATCGGCCACCCAGACGCCTCGTCACCGGCCGGCGCAGACGCCCGCCAGACCGACCACTTCCTCGCATCGTCTCAGGTCGGCACGGACCCCCGCCGTACCGGCCACTCCCATGTCTCTTCTCGGGCCGGCGCGGACGCCCGCCAGATCGGCCACTCTAACGCCTCGTCTCAGGCCGGCGCAGCGCCCGCCTGACCGGCCACCCTGTCGCCTCGTCACCAGCCGGCGCGGACATTCGCCGGACCGATCACTTCTTCGCCTCGTCTCAGGCCGGCGCGGATGCCCGCCGGACCGACCACTTCCTCGCCTCGTCTCAGGCCAACTGGCGCGGACGCCCGTCGGACCGGCCACTCCCACGCCTCGTCACCGGCCAGCGCGGACGCTCGTTGGACCGGCCACTCCCTCGTCTCTTCACGGGCTGGCGCAGACACCCACCGCACGATGAAAACGGTAAGCCTGCTTTTTGCTTTTCATGGACATTCGGCATTAGGACGTCTAGAATCCATCTCTTAGAGGGGAGGTACTGTCAGGAGCGGCCCGTTTGTCCCTCCTGGCTTGCCGTCAGGTCAGAGCAGCTGCAAACAATCCGTGATTACTTGCTGATGTGGGTATTTAAGCACCACACAAATGGTTAGTCATTGTCGGAAATTCCTCCATGACACTGCGTAAATTCCTGCGTGACACACCATGTGTCACAGCATACATCGCTACAGGTATTATTCCCCATACTCCGGTTCTGTTACGTTTTGGGACATACAAGCCCTTGTTATTTTGTAAAGTGTTTGAGTAATTAAAGCTACTGTCATGAGAACTGCACGCCTCGCCTCCCCTTGCTTCCCCGCAACTGGGTCCGAATCTCCCCGATCGCGCCACGACGTGGCGGCGCGATCGTAACAGATACCATGTAAAAAGTGGAGCGACTAATTCTTTTGGTTTACCTCACTAAAAACAGCAGCAAACTAAGAATTTATTTCCTAACTTTTTAACAAGCTATATCAAACAGCTGTTTGTCAATCTTAAGGGTTAGGAACACAAATCATTTTTGTTTTGTTTGTTGACGCTGTGGCTGAGCCAATGAAGTCAGTACATCTCTTCGTGGATTGTTCTCTTTTTTAAAAAATAAACAATGTGATTGGACGTGTGTCATTTAGCCATATCTCTTACAAGTGAATCAGTAAGATTTGGAATAAAAACTAACTTTATTTTTCTAGCATAAAAGAAAGAATAGACATGATGTCATTTCCCCTTTGCATGCTGCATGAGAAAGCTACCGAGCTATGAGCTGGGTAGATATGAGTTGCGGGACCAATCACCTAGTAATGCTGCAGGATATTATTTCACAAAGCGGTTCTAGTTTCCGCCAAATCCTTTCTTCAGTTACAAAAATTTGCCCCATCCACTGTTTGGTTCGCCACACTTTGCTCAAAACAATAAATGAAAAATCTGTCTATTGTCATTGTTATGTTAGGTCGAAATGGTAAACACTCACCTCTCCATTTGTAAACACTTCTTGGCGTAGACAAATGACCTGAACTGGAGTGACAGAGAGTGGAGTACCATCACTAGTCAAAGGATGGCACCTTATAAGGAGCCCTGCCTCTGGTGGCGACTCCCGTGCCAGACAAACCAGGTCCAGAAAAGGATTTCCTGTAAAAATGTGCCATACATTCATTAATTCTTCTTCTGTAACACGCATCCTTGTAAGGGATGCAGGGGTTAGTGGAGCCTATCCCAGCTGACTTCGGGCAAAAAGCAGACTACACCCTAGACTGGTCGCCAGTCAGTTGTAGGGAACACAGACAGACGACCATTCGAACTCACAATCACAGCGCCACATGCGGGAATCAAGCCCGCGCCTGCCCAAACTGAAGTCAGGCGAGGGAACCTCTGCACCATCAGGCGTAAAATTGTGCCAGAAATCAATTTTTTTTGACATTAGGTTATGTACTAAACAGAGACAACACCTTTTCCCTGATTTGATTGCTTTACATCATCCAAAGCGATACATAAAATGCTGGTTACAGTCAATAGAATAAATCTTGATTAATGATTATACAAAGTTCATTACAATTACAGTAATCCCTCGAACATTGCGGTTAATGTAGTCCAGACTTAAAGGCTAACCATTGACTTTGTCCACGTGGTAATGTGTGCGATAGTAAATTCACTCGCAGCAGAGAAGACAAGATCTTGTACTCCTTTTATAATGTATGTCGCGTAATTCTGCGGTAAAATTCTTTTTTGGTGCTGGCCCTTGACTTCCGCCATTTTTCACTGCCATTTTTCACTGCCATTTTTCACTGCCATTTTTCATCTGTCTTCCGGTTGTGAGTTTCAGTGTAGATTTCGGCATTTTTTTGAACTTTTTTTTTTTTTTTTATAACTCCGAGAAAATCCGCGCGGGCTGCCTGGGGGCTTAGTGGTTAGCATGTCGGGCTCACAGCTCTGGAGTCCTGGGTTCAAATCCAGGTCGGTCCACATGTGTGGCATTTGCATGTTCTCCCCGCGCCTGTGTGGGTTTTCTCCGGGCACTCTGGTTTCCTCAAACATTCCAAAGACATGGATGGTAGGCTGATTGGACACTCTAAATTGCCCCTAGGTATGAGTGTTAGCGTTAATGTTTGTCCGTCTCCTGGTGCCCTACGATTGGCTGACCACCAATTCGGGGTATCTCCTGCCTCTGGCCCGGAGTCAGCTGGGATAGGCTCCAGCACCCCCCTCGCAACCCTAGTGAGGATAAAGCGGTTCAGAAAATGAGATGAGATTAAATAAAATAACTAAATACAAATAATCCATTCCCACCCTCTGAAAAAAAACTGCTAAGGATATTAATATTGAAAATTTTAATTGTTCTAATTCATCACCTACTCTCACAAAGTAACAAATACATATCTAGTAGTTATAATCTGCAATAAAATGTGAAATTATACATAGTACAGTACTGTATGGGGTTTTTACCTTCGAGACAGACGGTAGCGGCCAACAGTGGCGTGAGCGGCGGAGGAGTGAGACCTGACGGCAACACGTTCGGTTCACTTTTGTGACACTATGTCACATAACAGAAACTTTAAACAGAACTTAAATGAACTTTGATTACTATACACACTATTAAAAATAAGTTTTGTCTTATGTTGGTTTGCCAGCTGTCACATGTAAACCACTCACGTAAACCACTCATGTTTTTCTAATACTTCATGCTTAATATCGATTGTCATGATACGCTTTTACTTCTCACTACCCTTCATTGCACCGGCTAGCTTTGGAGCTATTGTTTTTTTCACTTAATTCTGCACTGATTAACGCAAAAAAAAAACACGTAAAAAACGTAAACTGTACGTCCGGTGTTCATAGATATCTTTATGCGAAGAAGATCCCCAGAGAAAGACAGCGATGATGTTCTCATAAGCACCCTCTCGCATACTCGGCCACATGGCGGCCACAATTTTCCATGCATCTCAAATTTCTCGTATGTAGGGACACTCGCATGTCAAGGTATTACTGTACAGTGGTACCTCTACATACGAGCTTAATTTGTTCCGGGACTGAGCTCGTATGTCAATATTCTCGTAACTCGAACAAACGTTTTCCATTGAAATGAATTAAAAACAAATCAATTCGTTCCAACCCTCTGAACAAACACCAAAAACAGGATATTGGATTGGAAAAAAATGTTTTATTACTTCTAATTCGCCATCTATTAACAAAGTAACACATATTTAGGGGTTTAATAATAATAAAATGTATTTAATAGAACTAAAATTTGACGGATTTCGCGGAGGGTAGAGAGAGAGGGATAGAGAGGGGGGACTTTCCACGGCAACACACTCGTAACAGAACAAACAAATTTAAATTAACTTGGATTAATATATACAGACACACTCAAACATACGTTTAATGTAACTTTACACAAAACTGAATTCTAATTTTGTTTTACATTTGTATACCTTCTCCTGGCCGGGTTAGCTGTTTGCCACGGCTCCACCCTCACGTTCGCAATCGATGGGCTGTTTACTGTTGTATTCCCTTCAAAATATTCCGAAAATGATGCACACAAATGTCCTCATAATAGGATAATGCACGACCACTTGCCAACGAGAAGTAGTCTTGAATTAGCGATCGCTCCGCTAACGGGAGCTAACAGGCTAAGGGAGGGAAAAAACACTGAAAAAATGCAACGCTCCGCTCAGTGCTCGCAGAGACGTTACAAAAAGGTAGTTGCGACCAGAGATATTACACGAGGAGTTGCGGGGGAGAGAGCCAGTGCCCCTGATGTTCTTATGAGCAGCCAACGGGAAGTAATATACTATACTGCTCGTATTAGCGATCGCTCCGGCATTCGCGCTGAGTGACGGAAAAAAACACTGAATAACACAGATATCTGTTATACACGAAAGAGATGCGGCAAAAAACAGTGCGCTACAATGAACAGCCTCTCATGTCTTGGCCACCTGGCTTTCTCGCATCTCGAAATTGTTCTCGTATCTAGAGATAATTATTTGCTCAAAATTCTCCTCGTATCTCGAAATGCTCATATGTAGAGGTGCTCGTATGTAGACGTACCACTGTATTCGTGCTTTACTTAAGAGAGCAACGATCTATTTTATGTTTTGGTTGCAATTTATTTATTTATTTTGTTATTATCTACTTTTGTTGTTATTCTTTGTTTTTTTGTTTTAACTTCCTAAGACCCAAACTCTTGCAAGGCACGCATTTTTACTTTCTCGTTGATATTTAAGCTAAATGGGACCTGATGAGTGTAAAAACAAAGAATTATCTTTTTATATGATGTCGTTTCTGAGAAAAATGATGTCCACGTCATAAGGGGACGCCAGGTCCTTGTAGTCCAAAATTTAACATTGAAGTATTGACAACCCAAAATGTGATGTCCACAGATGTGGACGCCAGGTCATAGGAGGTTAAATGGAACATTTATTTCAATTGAATTGATGTACTGGCATTATTAGGATATACTTTTGGCACACACATTACTTACATTCAAAATATTAATAATGCACAAAGTTTTAATTCATAATTTTGGTGTGCGTTTGCATTTGTGTGTGTGTGTATAGTTATAGTGATACCTTCTCCATGCCTCAGAACCAAGCATTCATTTTTAAAAATTATCAAATGAGCCAAGACTTGCTTTGAAGGGTTTCGCTGGTGTCTTTTTCAGATGCTTGCTTTGCTTTCAAGTCCATGAAGATTCCGCTGTCTTTTTCGCAGATTATCAACATCATGCTATCTCCAGTAAAAAAAAATGCAACCTGTATGCTCGTAGATATCTTTACGCGAAGGGAGATGTGGCGAAAAAAGACACAGCGATCCTGTTCTCTCAAGCAGCCTCTCATATGCTCAGCCATACGGACGCCTGCATCGGGAGCCCTCTAGTATGCTCTAATCTCAAGTTTCTCTCGTATCTCAAGGCAAAAATGGGGGGACTTTCCACGACAACGCACTCGTAACGGAACAAAGAAATTTAAATTAACTTGGATTAATATGTACAGACACTCAAACATACGTTTAATGTAACACAAAACTGAATTCTAATTTTGTTTTAATTTTTTTTAACGTCGTCCTGGGCGGGTTAGCTGTTTGCCACGCCTCCACTCTCACGTTCGCTATCGATGGGCTGTTTGCTGTTTTATTCCCTTCAAAATATTCCAAAAATGATGCATACAAATGTCCTCACAATAGGATAACGCAGGACCACTTGCCAACGAGAAGTAGTCTTGAATGAGCGATCGCGGGAGCTAACAGGCTAAGGAAGGAATAACAGCCTACCCACGTATTGATTGTGGGTAATGAAGTTTTATTCTGAGAAAGGGTGCCATTGGCTATCGGTGTGCACGAGTATACTTCATTACCCAGAAATCCCTCTTTTTGCCCACGCATGCGCGTTTCCTGGTTGATGCGTAGGAGAAACTGGTCTGAATAAATTGTTCAGTGCTCGTAGATATCTGTTATACACGAAAGAGATGCGGCAAAAAAGACCCTGCGCTACAATGATAAACTGCCTCTCATGTCATGGCCACCTAGCTTGGTCACATCTCCAAATTGTGATCGTATCTAGGGCGAATTATTCGATCGAAATTTTCATCCTATCTCGAGCATCTCGTAGGTAGAGCTGCTCGTAGGTCGAGGTACCACTGTATAACTGTAATATTTAACACTTGTTGATAATTGTACTTGTGTAGTTGTATTTTTGTACAGGGGCAAAAACATGTAGTATATGTAGTAATTATAGGGGTGATCCTACTTTTTTCGATTATCGCGGTCATGTCTGGTCTAAATTATCCGCGATATTCGAAGGATTACCTATACCTATATATTTTTTGGTACTCGGACGATTCGCCAAAAGACGTTTCGTGACGGACGTTTCGCCGACGGACAGTTCGCCGAACGGACGTTTCGCCGAAACGGGATTTGCGCGCTCGCCCCGCCCCCGGATCGTGTGTGTACATGTTTTTCAATCTCGACCCGCGGGCCATATACGGCTCGTTACAGATAACATTCATTTAGGAATAACAAGGGCATGTACTACTTTGATAAATTACATTGCGTGTCCAAATGGCTACTACTTTAAACGCAAGAATAAAATAAAAAATATAAAAAATTGGCAGCACAATGTAGTACGTACTTTTATTTAGAAATATGTCCAGCGGGGGGGGCAGTACATGCCCTTGTTATTCCTAAATGAATGTTATCTGTAACGGGCCGTATATGGCGCGCGGTCCGAGGTTGAAAAACATGTACACACACGATCAGGGGGCGGGGCGAGCGCGCGAATCCCGTTTCGGCGAAACGTCCGTTCGGCAAACTGTCCGTCGGCCAAACGTCCGTCGGCCAAACGTCTTTCGGCGAATCGTTCGGTCATGTTTTTTTTTACATGATATTGCATATCAGCAGTAACTTCGGAGGCTATAAATTCGCACAGCTAAATTCATCAACGCAACAGACCGAGTGAGTGCATTTACAGACTACACCCATGCATTTCTCCATGATTTGCTTTTACATATTAAATTATTGTAAAGTCCTATAACGAGCCTATTTTGACAAAGGAGGATAATATATAGATACTATATCTGGTAGACTAAAGGTACAAAACGTCATCGCCATGCTTTCTCCCCACAACTACCAAAAAGTAACTATTCTTACCCTGAGCATCTAGTAATCTGTAGAGAGATTTCCTTCCTGGGACCGTGCTCTTCTCTGGATCCTCACTAATCTTCATTGTGGGCCTGCCCCTTACCTCCACAAGCTCTCACAAAATTGCAACAGCATTATGATTTGTGATGGAATAACTCAATTCTGAATCTCATCAAAGTAGTTGATACCTTATACACACAACCCAGCGATGGTTGTTTAGTGCAGGTGACAAGATGTGTTCCAACGCCAATCACGTCAATCTCATTCTCCTGAGACAAAGATATCCAAAATATGAAGTTAAAAAAGATTTTTATTAAGTAGTTAAACATTGTTGTCTTCACCTTCTTGCTGAATTCTACCATGGTTTCCTCTGAGATGTTATTCGTCCCAACAATGATCACTGATTCAAAGGCAGTGATTGAGAAACTGGAAACACCAAAGGGAAGTAAACATAAGGCATTATGACCACCTCACAGTTTTTATTTGTTTCTGTGTTTATGTTTGTAGAAATGTGCAGCGTGGCACCTCACTCACTGCTTGCTACAGAGTTTTAGGACACGGCGCACATCCACTGATTGCTTGCAGAGATCTCCACTGTCTAAGCGAACCCCAACTGGGCTATAGCCCAATTCACACAGCGCCAAGGCCACAGCGCAGAAGTTCAACAGGCCACTGCTAAAAGAAGGCAAATAGTGACTCAGTACATTAAGACAATGAATGCCATTGATACTCGTGCACAGTTTCTAGGTGGTGAATAATCACTATCAATGTAAAGGCGAATGTTAATGTTTGAACTTTTATTGCATTTCAAGATGTATAGCTTGGCATGCATGCTACTTTGACAATGCATAAAAATTACCAGGTAACACTATAACTGTCAATCACTGGGAGGAAGTTCTGGGGATAGGCGATGGCATAAGACAGAAAGGCAGCCAACTCCCCCTCATGAATCTTCCCAGGTTCTACCCCTAATAGCTCACACACTCGAGTGAGCCAACCCTTGGTTAGCGAAATGAAGTCCACTGGCTCATGGTTGCTGTTCACGCCCAAAAGCATCTATTAGGAAAGGAAAATGTGAAAGTTAGGACCTGCGGGTTCATACAATAAAATAAAATGATCAAACTCCTTTGAACGCCAACTGTAAACTTTGTCACCACCAGCTTAACCTCTTCATTTCAACTGCTTTCTCATCTCCTCTGATTTTCTGAACCGCTTTATCCTCCCTGAATCGGTGGCCAGCCTATCGCACGGCACAAGGAGACGGACAACCATGCAAACTCACACCCATACCTAGGGGCAATTTAGAGTGTCCAATCAGCCTACTATGCATGTTTTTGGAATGTGGGAGGAAACCGGAGTACCTGGAGGAAACCCACGCAGACCCGGGGCGAACATGCAAACTCCACACAGGTGAACATGACCTGGATTTGTGCCCATGACCCCAGAGCTGTGAGGCCGGCGCACCAACCACTCGCTCCACCAGGCCGCCTCAACTGCTTTGTAACATGGTTAAGTTGTAACATGGTACCAGTGGCGGGCCGTGCATTTCACACTTAGGCCTTCAGTAGTGCTGTGTGTGAATCAATCCAACCCTCAATAAGTATTTTATGGCTATAAAACCTTTAATGCAGCTACAGCTGCGACACATATAAAAAAGAATCAATAATAACCTAAAAAATTGAAATACTATTTTGGAAAATAGACATTTTACTCACCAAAAATTATTTTTATTTATACACAAAATGCATCCTCCTTTCTTTTCTCAAGAAGATTTCAATTACTCTGTGGTACAGATTACACGCGCGTTTCAGGTCCATCAAGAAGTTCTTTTCTATCGCCATCAAAGCTAATGCTGACAGTCGAGTCTGCCCTGTTGTATTTCTGGCATAAGGTTTGATTCTGTTTCGGGCTGAAAATGTCCGTTCGACAGAAGCAGTGGACACAGTGGTCACTGTCAAACCCACTAATGTGTACAGCCGCCCCATGCTCTCACTCAGATTTTTGTGCTGAAGGAAGTCAAGGAGATCAGTGGGAGATTTTCCTGTAAAATCATCCGTGGCATATATTACAATCAGTTCTGTTCTTAGCCGACCGATGCAGATCGAAAAGTGTACCGTGGCTCTGCGTTAAGATGGAGAAGGCTGCATGTGGGAAAGTTTTCTGGTATAAACTTCTGCGGGTTGAGGAGGGAGAGAAACATCCGTCTTTTGTGTTCTTGAAATCTCGTCCGCGTCTGGCAAGTAATATTGTCCAGAATCCTATCATGGAGTTGGTGGTAGTGGCTCCTCTCGCGCTCAACTGTGTCACAAAACTCCTTTACTCTTGCAGGAAAAAAACTGTACATCCAGTTTGTTTTTTGTAGTATTGAAAAAAAGCACGTCTGCATGCTCAAAAATGCCATTAAATGTGTGAAGCAAAAAAAAAACCTGCGTAGGATTGTTTTGTCATTTTGTCATTTTTGACTAATAAAGTGTTTAGTGGCACATTGGGCAAAATACAAAACAACTTGATCACTGCTATTGCTGAAGTGATGGAGGAAGAGATGAGAAGGGAAATAAAAGTACTGTTTGTCTCTGTAATGGTGAATGATTCTGTGCGGTGTGCTGATGGATTTAAAGCACATCTGGATGATTTTGAATTCTGTAGACTTTTGGTCACTTCCTATTAATTTTGTTGCATTTTTGGGTCACTTGTTAACATCTACTCATCATTGAAAAAAACATGATTGGACGCCTATCATCCTCAATAGCGTAGATTTTTTTAAATTTATGTGATAATCAAATTGCTATCAATCATATTTGTGTATGAGCATCCAGTTCAAAAATTTAGCATTGGGGAATATATATATATATATATATATTCCCCAATGCTAAATTTTTGAACTGGATGCTCATACACAAATATGATTGATAGCAATTTGATTATCACATAAATTTAAAAAAATCTACGCTATTGAGGATGATAGGCGTCCAATCATGTTTTTTTCAATGATGAGTAGATGTTAACAAGTGACCCAAAAATGCAACAAAATTAATAGGAAGTGACCAAAAGTCTACAGAATTCAAAATCATCCAGATGTGCTTTAAATCCATCAGCACACCGCACAGAATCATTCACCATTACAGAGACAAACAGTACTTTTATTTCCCTTCTCATCTCTTCCTCCATCACTTCAGCAATAGCAGTGATCAAGTTGTTTTGTATTTTGCCCAATGTGCCACTAAACACTTTATTAGTGGACATGTGGTAATGTAAATCTGTGTTTCTCTCAGCAATGAGAGAAAAAAGTTCCACATAATTTCCTTTGTTTGGGGGATGCAGTGCTTTCATCGTGTCCCCGAAATGAAAGTTCACAGAGTCTATCAAACTTTTTAAGATTTCCCTATTTTTCTTTCCCTTTTTGTTGTGGCACTCCGTTTCCCTGCGCCCTTGCTCGCTGAACTCGGGTTTCCCAAAAAGTTCTGGAAAGCACCGTTGGTGTCCGGCAGTGCGTTGGTGTCTCGTTGCTGCTTTGGTTAAACAAGTCAAATTTGCAAATCCAGTGTTGCTCCAAACACCATGTCGATCGGTGGCATATAACAAGCAATCCCAGCAATACAATTTGCAGTGTTCCTCGGAGCCCATGAGCCAGGAGTAGTGCTCGTAGTTAGCAAACTGAAAGTGGCGGACACACCCTGTTCCCGGCTGTAACAGGCTTGCTAGCTTCGGAGTTGACCACCCTTTCTTAATGATGTCCATTTTTTCTGCAAAAGTCCATCTGGAAAATTGCTTTGTGAGCAAATCTGCAACCAAATCCATTTGTTTTCCTCCGTCGGCCATTGTGGGTTGAGTTTGCGAGCTCTAGCTGGCTCACTCTGGCTTTGGTCCGCCTACTCTATCACTAGCCAATCATAGTTGGTGAAAGCGATGACGTATCCCAACGCCTGCGAGAAGGCAATGACGTATTCCTACGCCTGCGAGACGGCAATGACGTTGTTCCTTTGTTGCCCTGGCTGTGTGTTTTGGGATCATTGTCATGCTGAAAGACCCAGCCACGTCTCAACTTCAATGTCCTTGCTGATGGAAGGAGATTTCCACTCAAAATCTCTCGATACATGGCCCCATTCATTCTTTCCTGGTCCCTTTGCAGAAAAAAACGCCCCAAAGCATTATGTTTCCATCCCCATGCTTCACAGTGGGTATGGTCCCAGCCTGGTGCAGGTCTACAATTTGGTCTCTGGTGTCCTTCGACAGCTCTTTGGTCTTGGCCATAGTGGAGTTTGGAGTGTGAGAGACTGGTTGTGGACAGGTGTCTTTTATACCGAGTTAAAACAGATGCTATTAATACAGGTAACGAGTGGAGCTCGTTAGAAGAAGTTAGACCTCTTTGACAGCCAGAAATCTTGCTTGTTTGTAGGTGACCAAATATTTATTTTCCACTCTAATTTGGAAATACCATAAAACCTCTATTTGAGCGGCACCTCTATTTGAACGGCACCTCTAATAAAACGGCACTTTGGTGGAAGAATTGAAAAATAGAACTGAACTCTAACTGAACGTCACCACGGGGAAAGTTTGAAAAATAGAGCCGGTGAAATAGAGGTTATTATCAACCTGAGAAGGGTTTTTTTTCCCACATTCTGTCTCTCATGGTTGAGGTCTACCCATGTTGACAATTACAGGCCTCTCTAATCTTTTCAAGTAGGAGAACTTGCACAATTGGAGGTTGACTAAATACTTATTTGCCCCACTGTATATATATATATATATATATATATATATATATATATATATATGTATGTATATATATGTATATATATATATATATATATATATATATATATATATATATATATATTTATTTCAGCAACACGCATATTTATTTATTACCTATTTATTTATTGGATTGGATAACTTTATTCATCCCGTATTCGGGAAATTTTGTTGTCACAGTAGCAAGAGGGTGAGGATGCAGAAATAGGAAAGGCATTTTAGACATATATAGATAGGTAATAAGTAAGTTAATAAATAAATACATGTAAATATATAAATAAATAAGCGTGTTGCTGAAATATATATACATACATGTACACGCGCACGCACGCACGCACGCACGCACACACACGCACATACACATATATATATACATATATACACACATATAAGCACATATATACATACGTACACTAAGATGTACATGCATGCATACGGTAGGACTTAACATTCAGCCATGTGTTTTGTTAAAGAGCCTGACAGCTGATGGGAGGAAGGATCTGCGGAAGCGCTCCTTCCTGCAATGAGGGTGCAGCAGTCTATTGCTGAAAGTGCTTCGGAGGGACTCCACAGACTCATGCAGGGGGTGGGAGGTGCTGTTCATGATGGACATCATCCTGGTCAGCATTCTCCACTCTCCCATTTCCTCCACAGAGTCCAAAGGACAGCCCAGAACAGAGCTGACCCTCCTGACTTTTCCTGTCTGTATTCTCACCCTTTTGCTACTGTGACAGTGAAATTTCCCAAATACGGTATGAATAAAGTTATCTAATCTAATCTGATCTCAAATCTGGAACTGCATCTTAAATATAGTGCGCTGCCAGCCAAATTTATTGTTTGAAAAGCACGAGTGTGTGCGTGCGGGCATAGGTGCAGCAATGTTGACAGATTGTGTTGGTTATATTTATGGTGTGATTGGGTTTGAGACTGTTCTACTGATCTGTCAACCCTGAGGTGCAGCGCATCTTTGGCTCATGTTCTCCATACTTGGGCCTCAATGGTGCCTCGTGGGCGTTAGGTTTATTCATTCATCTTCTATATCGCTTAACCACACGAGGGTCATGAGGGGTGCTGAAGCTTATTTCTTCCAACCATGAACAGCAGGCGGGGAAGGCCCAAATTGGTTGCAAGTCAATAGCAGGCCACAATGAAACAGACAACCACTCAAAATCACAATGCCACCGAGTGGGATTAGGACCCATACTGACCGCACCGAGGTCAGGCGAAAGAATCACTCCACTATCAGGTGGCACATGATGTTCAAAACATTAATGTTCATTTCTCTGGTTGACTGACCCCAAGTGGCTTGCGGACCAGTCTCCGTCTGCAGACTTGTGGTTGCGAAGCACTGACTTAGAACACATCTGCATGCAATGTCTTTTGGGAGTCACCAATTTTGTCGGCTTAGTACCTATACCTAAGGAGGAGTGGACTTTTTTCAAAAGGTGTACTATGGCATCTTAGATGGAAAGTTCTAGTGAGCTTTTATGACTTTTTTTTTGCTTACGGGTGCAACAAAAACCCATTTGGATGCAATTTTTCTAGATAAACCAGTTTTTTCCAGCTGAGCACCAGATAGTCCAATTTAAATCATTCACAACAATGAATAAGAATCAAGGCAGCCTTGAGCAGGCCTTTTAGAGAGAACATCAACATTTCACCCTATTTTAAAATTCAATGAATGAGTGTACACACTCACTTGCGGCCTGACCTCCTCCATAGAGGTAAAGGAGGTGACATATGAGTGAGCCATGGTCCCTGCAACAGGAATTCCAAAGAGCAATCCAGCCTGAACATTACTGGTAAGATCGAAGCCTAAAAAGAAGAATCATGAGTATTTCTCCAAGAAACTGAGCATTATTTTGCACACAGCAATCACCTCCAATATATGAATATCTTGAAGCAGTGAGCCCTCCATCTGGCCCCTGGGCTCGTCTGAGCCCCATCTCCAGCAGTTTCTTCCGGGGGCCAGACGCCAGGCGGAAGCGGGCAGCATTACTGCATACTAAACTAGAAGAAACAAATTATCCTGTTTAATAGTCTTCTCTCATTTCATCTCATTTTCTGAACCGCTTTATCCTCATCAGGGTCCCGGGGGGTGCTAGAGCCAATCCCAGCTGTCTCCGGGCCAGAGGTGGGGACACCCTAAATCGGTGGCCAGTCGATCGCAGGGCACAAGGAGACGGACAACCATACACACTCATGCCCATACCTAGGGGCAATTTGGAGTGTCCAATCAGCCTACCATGTGTTTTTGGAATGTGGGAGGAAACCGGAGTACCCGGAGGAAACCCACGCAGGCCCGGGGAGAACATGCAAACTCCACACAGATGGACATGACCTGGCAGGAGTACTGCCAATGCAGGGATTGTCTGTGTAGTGTGATTGCATCGTATCCTATTATTGGCTGGACACCTGCCCCTCACTGAATTACACAGCAAGATGATACAGAAAAAATGATGGTGTATATATCTAATTCATTTGCAGTGCATTTACTGCGCTGCATATGGTTTTTTGTGCACAGAGAGTGTGCAACCAGTGCACAATTGCGCATTTGCGCAGCTTAGAGCGAACGCTGGACATCACCACATATTGCAAACAAGTAGAATTTAAAACATAGTAAACTTATATGTGTAGGATATTAATAATGAATTTGTTATATTATCAAGATATTTAAAATCTGTAAAACCCATAGGGAGAAATTGTGTAAAGGTTAGGTTTAGGCAAGAAGATCATTAAATGGTAATGGTTTATTCTCCCATATTATCATTGTGTCTCGCAGATGAAAAGCTATGCATTACCTTGCATAGTTTACAAGACAAAGTAAACTGGTCTCCAGCAGTTGAACCACAGCCAGTGGGCCTGCAACCTCCATCAGAGGCTCCTGTGAATAAAGAAAAAATATCATTTGAGCCCTCAAAAGAATCAGACTCCTCGTCAAAATGTACCAACATCCATCTCATCTCACCCGGGCAAAGACCACAGTGCCTTCTGGGACAGAACGAAGTGTAACACCAGAGCAGTCAAGAGTTTGCAGGTATTGGAAAAAGGCAGGGTCAGTAGTAGTTGGTAAAACGGAGCGTAGAAAGTCCACATCTACACACATAATAAAGCATATAATAAAAAAATATATTATTATTGAGAGCATTTGCAATCTGTGTGCCATTTATGTGCCCACCATCTGTTAATGTTCTCTTACAATCAAGCATTTCGCCTTGGTGCATATCCACAGTATTTGCCAAATAGTTAGCAAATGCTAATATTTGCTGACGACTTCTCATAGGTTGAATCAAGAATGTTAGCAGAAACAACTAAAGTTGTTTAGCTGTGGTTATGTGCAACTTTATGTCCAGGTCAAATATGTCGTGAATGATATTAGACTTTCAGTGGAATGTGTTCACTGTTAAACTGTAGCAAAGTTACAAGTTAAAATTGTTCAAAGTGTCCCAATTTTGCACGAAAGATGTGAGAAAACAAAAAAATGAGAGAAAATTATGAGAGAATGATTTATTAATGTCTTAAAATGAATAACAAGCATGTAAAATCTTTCGGTGTTGAAACGCAGGTGAACAAGAGGAAGTTAACGGTAGGCAACAGAGAGAGAGCACACATCTAATAAACATAAAATTAAGAATTAAAACAACATTAATCAACAACAAACATTTAAGTTTTATGATTTCTTTGGAATTTAATTTTTCACCCCTTTTATTTCTCACTACTGATTCTTACCGGTTTGGATTTAAGTTGCCCTTCTGCAGTGCTGGTTGATGACAAAAAAAACCCTATCCGAAGACGAATGCATTTGACGACATTTAATAATGTTTCTACAGAGCTGCTGAGCTCTGTCGACCCCAGTTCAGGAGTACCCGTGTACCATTTCCGGAGTTTTATGTTTTATTCAGCAGTGAATGGGATTCCCGCAAAATTTATATAAAATGTAAAAAACAATAACATAGGACAATTTAAATCAAACTGTTATCATCTTTATACATTAATTGAAATATTGTGTTTTTGAAAATTATTGAAAAAGTACAGCATAATGAAAATAAGTATAAAAGGTTGTTGATCATTTATTGGCAAATTCAAATTTCCATAACATTAACAAAAAAAATTCAGCTGGTCCCTAACCCACGCTTGCATGTTGTGCAATGTGTAAATGTCGGTCATTTTGGAGATGGCTTCAACATGGGATATTTCGTCAAATACGAATCAATAAAGCTCTGCAAGTGTCTGTGTTTCTACTTAGAAGTTTGATCCAAATTGCCATTCATTTTGCGTTTATCCTGAGCAGGCATATTGATAAGACTTACCAGTGCCGTGTACTCTTACTTCCTTTAGAAAAACCCTGGAAATGATAGGATTTGTTTCAAAAGAAAAGACTGGTGGTTTAGTCAGCGTTAATAATACTTACTTCGCTTGTGAAAAAAACAAAAATGTTAAAGTAATAGAGGCTACCTATGCAATCAATTCCAAATTGATTGCCACGCTGAAATCACGCAAAACGAATCATTCATCAGAACTTGGATTATTCGCAATGCACTTGGGTTACCAAATTCATCCAGTTTACAGCGCAGTTGACTCAAATGCGTAAGATGGCAGAAGCCGTACCGATGGTGTGAATTTCGAGACATTTAAAATGGAAATTTGGTACTTTTGCAAAATGGTTGAATAAAAAAAAATAAGTGACAGTTTTTTTTTCTTCTCTGGAGTTAGGGAGGTTGTTAGGAGTCTCGGACTTTGCGTTTGTAAGATAAGATTGTAAGATAAGATGACAAAGTTGCTTTGCAATTGCTTGTTCATATTGTATCTGTTTTTGTAAGTATAAAAGCATCGTTGTCATAGAGACTTGACACTGATTAATCAGACTTTGCCCAAAGTTTGGTCGTTGTCATAGAGATTTGACACTGATTAATTAGACTTTGCCCAAAGTTTGGTTGTTGTCATAGAGATTTGACACTGATTAATCAGACTTTGCCCAAAGTTTGGTCGTTGTCAGAGACTTGACACTGATTAATCAGACTTTGCCCAAAGTTTGGTCGTTTTCAGAGAAACATTACCCTGTTGTCCTATATAAAGACTCACCCACTGTTCATTCGAAGAGAGTTGGAAGGACAACAGGCTGTGTCATTCAAAACTGTTAGAGCTCTCTCCCTATCTTGCAGTCTGGTAATAAACCTATTTCCTTTAAATTGGTCTCACTCTTTCTGTGCCTGTTCCTGGAGCTGTTTTACAAACCCAACAAACTTTGGTGCCGAAATCCGGGACCCAACAAGCCAACAATTCCCGGAGCGGCGACGGAGCACGACGAAGGGCAAAATAAAGACTGTCGACAACATCCTCCATTGAAAGGGTCAACCCGACGGCTGTTCCCTGGCTGCCCCGGTGATCTGGTGACGGGTCCTCCCCCAGACCAGGGCAGGTTCAGAATGAGAAAATCGTGAGTTCACCCTTTGATTTCTGTCTACGTGAAGTGTAATAATTTGAATGAGTATTTTTACTGCGGTAGTGAATGTTCGAGGTCTAGACCGACGTAGGTAGAACAAGAATAGAGTCCGGGACTCCGCTGAGAGTGTTGAGTCCGGGACTCCGCTGAGAGTGTTGAGTCCGGGACTCCGCTGAGAGTGTTGAGTCCGGGACTCCGCTGAGAGTGTTGAGTCCGGGACTCCGCTGAGAGTGTTGAGTCCGGGACTCCGCTGAGAGTGTTGAGTCCGGGACTCCGCTGAGAGTGTTGAGTCCGGGACTCCGCTGAGAGTGTTGAGTCCGGGACTCCGCTGAGAGTGTTGAGTCCGGGACTCCGCTGAGAGTGTTGAGTCCGGGACTCCGCTGAGAGTGTTGAGTCCGGGACTCCGCTGAGAGTGTTGAGTCCGGGACTCCGCTGAGAGTGTTGAGTCCGGGACTCCGCTGAGAGTGTTGAGTCCGGGACTCCGCTGAGAGTGTTGAGTCCGGGACTCCGCTGAGTGTTGAGTCCGGGACTCCGCTGAGTGTTGAGTCCGGGACTCCGCTGAGAGTGTTGAGTCCGGGACTCCGCTGAGAGTGTTGAGTCCGGGACTCCGCTGAGAGTGTTGAGTCCGGGACTCCGCTGAGAGTGTTGAGTCCGGGACTCCGCTGAGAGTGTTGAGTCCGGGACTCCGCTGAGCGTGTTGAGTCCGGGACTCCGCTGAGAGTGTTGAGTCCGGGACTCCGCTGAGCGTGTTGAGTCCGGGACTCCGCTGAGAGTGTTGAGTCCGGGACTCCGCTGAGAGTGTTGAGTCAGGGACTCCGCAGAGAGTGTTGAGTCAGGGACTCCGCAGAGAGTGTTGAGTCAGGGACTCCGCTGAGAGTGTTGCATACCTGTCAACCTCTGCCGATAACTGCACTTATAAATGATTATGATTTCCCCTTACAAACCCCCAAAAAAACCTTACAAACACCGTACGAGTCGTACGGTGTTTGTAAGGTTTTTTTGGGGTTTGTAAGGGGAAATCATAATCATTTATAAGGGCAGTTATCGGCAGAGGTTGACAGGTATGGTGTTGAGTCAGGGACTCCACTAAGAGTGTTGAGTCAGGGACTCCACTAAGAGTGTTGAGTCAGGGACTCCACTAAGAGTGTTGAGTCAGGGACTCCACTAAGAGTGTTGAGTCAGGGACTCCACTAAGAGTGTTGAGTCAGGGACTCCACTAAGAGTGTTGAGTCAGGGACTCCACTAAGAGTGTTGAGTCAGGGACTCCAATGGTAGTGCTGAGTGACAGAGAGAGAGACAGAGAGAGAGTGACAGATAGAGAGTGACAGATAGAGAGTGACAGATAGAGAGTGACAGATAGAGAGTGACAGAGAGAGAGAGAAAGGGGATGAGAAAATTGACAATATTATGACATATTGGTGACAATTTGTGGGTCCTTTATTAAACACTGAAATTTGTCATTAGGAAATGCCTTGGAGAAGGTTATTTTCTCTAATTTACTTATTTTTAAGTTTTAATTGTGGTAACAGGGAGCTACAGAGAATGGCTCTTATCTTAAGTAAACATTGTCTCCTTGGTGGGGGTGAAACCAGTCGGTTGCCATAGGAACTCAGCCAGTGATGTTAGCTATCCTTGGGTGGGTTAGCAATATGCGGTGATTTGCGAATTAGACCTTAAGTACAGTGGTACCTCGAGATACGAGCTTAATCCGTTCCGGGACTGAGCTCGTATGACAAGATTCTCATAACTCGAGCGGAAGTTTCCCCATTGAAATGAATGGGAAACGAATTAATTCGTTCCAACTCTCTGAAAAAAACACCAAAAACAGGATATTGGATTGAAAAAAATGTTTTATTTCCTATAATTCGCCATATATTGACAAAGTAATAAATAACGAGTGGTTTAATAGAAATAAAGTGTTTAATCTAACTAAAATTGGGCGGATTTCGCCGAGGGGAGAGAGGCACAAAGGGGCGGGGGGCTTCGGTTTTTTTCCCACACAACGCACTCGTAAACGGAGCAAACACTCCACCGTCACGTTCGCTATCGAGGGGCTGTTTGCTGTCGTACTATTCCCTTCAAAATATTCCGAAAATGATGCACACAAATGTCCTCACAATCGGATAACGCACGACCACTTGCCAACGAGCAGCAGTCTTTTATCAGCGATCGCGCCGCTGCTCATGGGAGCTTCGGGGGCGCTGGCTAGCGGCTCCTTTTAGCTTGTAGCATCTGTG
The DNA here is from genome assembly GCF_051989625.1 of Stigmatopora argus. Taxonomy (NCBI): domain Eukaryota; kingdom Metazoa; phylum Chordata; class Actinopteri; order Syngnathiformes; family Syngnathidae; genus Stigmatopora; species Stigmatopora argus. The sequence goes on from NC_135410.1 coordinate 2,840,842, forward strand.
TTCACATCCCCTCGAACGGCGCCTATGATAGAGTTGCTACCGGGGATGCTGTTGCGAGCCAGTGCCCCCGATGTTCTTATGAGCGGCCAACGAGAAGTAATATAATACTCCTCGTATTAGATAAAAATAACAGGAAATGCAGCAGCTGAGCTTACCCACGTATTGATTGTGGGTAGTTTTATTCTGACTGCCATTGCCTGTCGGCGTTGTGTGCACGAGTATACTTCATTACCCAGAAAGCCCTATTTTCCCCGCGCATGCGCGTTGTGCGTTTCCTGGTCTGAATAACTCATCCGGTGCTCGTAAATATTGTTATACACGAAAGATATGCAAAAAAAATGCCATGGCCACCTGGCTTGGTCGCATCACGAAATTTTGACCGCATCACGGGCGATTTATTCGATCGAAATTTCCCCTGTAAGACGAGCATTTTGTATGACGAGCGGTCGTATGACGAGGTACCACTGTATTAAGAATTATTTGGTTGTTAATGATATCAAACATGAAAATAACTATGCAGAAATGGCATTCATCCAAATAATTAAGTAAATTGTACCTGGCTGGTTTAGATAAAACAATTGACTTAGGATAGGCATAATTTCCCTAGGACTGAAGAGGCATGGAGTGTTTTCAGTGCACGGAAGACATTCCCTGTTTTGTCCTGAGACTGGTTGAACACTACATTTCCCTTATCATGAGTGTGAGCGTGAATGGTTGTCTGTCTTGTGTTTTTGATTGGCTGGCACCAAGATATAATCAATCGATCAGAAATCAAGGTGGAAAAGAATTTGGAAATTTGAAATCGATTTCTGAAATCGCCAAGAAGCCCTTTTCAGGGATGGCGGCGACAAATCATGGAAAAAATATTTCGTCAAGTGAAATTTTGATGAAAATGCAGCAGCAGTACTCCAAATATTAAACGTGATGTGGAGGAACAAATAATCTGCTCTGCGAAATGGGGAATTTGGGAGCACTGAGAAAAAAAGAAAAAAAAACAGACAGTGCACGATATGGAATTACAAAGAACCATTGATTTATAGTGATAATGGCACCCAAATTGTGTTAACAAAATAATTGACGGGATTGGCAAAATATTTCATATTTCGTTATGAAATCACTGCGTACATAATGAGTTCAACCGGACAACAACAAATAAAAATCCTATTTGGTAGACCATACAAATCGCCATTATTCACTACACGATTGCAACTAGATGATGAGGCTAATCTGGCTGACTACATAAAAATAAAAAATCTTGAAGGAAACGCATTGAATTTGGGTTAGAAGAAGGAGACTGCTTCTGAACAGGAAACGGAACAACGATGGTGCCAGGAGCCTGGGTGCTCAACCTACAGTATAAAGAAGAAGCACTAGCACGATCCAAAGTGGGAACGTCCATACTAAGTGTTGGTGACCAACCAGCAGACATGAAAATAGCCGAGAGGGGGATGTAAATCCACCTTTTTCACTTTAAGAAGGTTCTCTCAGTTGAAACGTTTGAGGAGACAGGTGAGATAAACTTTCTGACGTAATAAAACGAAACGGCAACCACTCCAATATTGTTTGGAAAGATTATTGCTCAGCGAGCAATGCCATAAACCACAGCGAACTCTTTTTTTCTATTGGTTTTATTGTCTCCATATGCAAAAAGGTGAAAGCATATTAACTTATGATATTGACCCTAATGTTATGCTTCTGATCCATACAGTATCTCAGAAATACCATGTGTGATTATTTTTCTTAAGATTTTCCCTTCAAAGTATCAATTTTGTACTCCCTATTAAAACAATAAATGTGGAGGTGAAAATTGAGAATCCAGGGGCGGCTTATACGTAAGAAATTGTAATTCAACAATTTTAAGGCAATTTTAAGGGTGCGGCTTATATGCGAGTAAATATGGTACTTCCTGTTGGCAAGTGGTCGTGCGTTATCCTATTGTGAGGACATTTGTGTGCATCATTTTCGGAATATTTTGAAGGGAAGACAAAAGCAAACAACCCTCGTTAGGTTCCTTTTAATAACTGCAGCTGAAAGTCAGGTTGGAGGCGGGGGAAATAGAGCCAAACCGGGAGAAGCAATGTATAAAAATTTAAAACAAAATTAGAATTAAGTTTAGTGTAAGGTTAGATTAAATTTATTTTTGAGTGTCTGTATCGTAATCCAAGTTCATTTAAATGTTTGTTATGTTACGAGCGCGTTGTCGTGAAAACTCCTGGAGTGGACAAACGATTATTTTTTTGTTCAATGCAAAGAAAAGGCTGTTTGTCTCATTTGTCAAGAGACGGTGGCGGTATTCAAAGAATACAATCTTTGCCGACACTATGAATCCCGTCACAAAGACAAGTACGATAGCTTGCAAGGCCAAATACGAGGAGACAAACTCTCAAAGCGAAAAACTGGACTACTATCTCAGCAGAACCAGGCATCCGTTCGGGCCAGCTTTTGGGTTGCTAAATTGATAGCAAGCAGCGGTAAGCCTTTCACTGACGGAGAGTTTGTTAAGAAATGTATGGATACTGTCGCGGAGGAGGTGTGTCCCGAGAAGAAAGATGCATTTAATGCCGTAAGTCTGTCGGTGAGTACAATGACCAGACGCGTTGAAGAAATCGGGAGTAATGTATATGCCCAGCTGCAGCAGAAGACGAAATAATTTGACTTTTTTTCATTAGCACTGGATGAAAGCACGGACGTGCAAGACACAGCGCAACTGCTCATTTTTATTCGTGGAGTTAGCGCAAACTTTGAGATTTGCGAGGATCTGGAAGCCCTCCAAAGTCTCAAAGGGACTACAACGGGAGAGGATATTTTTGACAAAGTGTGCCAAACCATGGAGAAGTTGGACCTGGACTGGTCAAAGCTAGCTAGCATCACGACTGACGGGGCTCCTAGCATGGTGGCCGAAACTCGCGGTCTAATAATGGGACGCATGAACCGGGAGTTGGAAAAAAGGGGTCTCACCGCCCCGCTACGAGTCCACTGCCAAATTCACCAGCAAGCACTGTGCTGCAAAATGTTGACGTGGGATTCTGTAATGACGGTTGTGGTGTCGTGCATAAACTTCAGAGCAAAGGGAGAAGATTGTGCATGGCACAACAGAAAGTTAATGTTCCATGGCTTTTTTTTCTATGAAGAACCCAGAGAGAGTTATTTAGTTATAATTTATTTCATATAGTGTTATTTATTTCCTGTTTTTTCTGTGAAGAACTCATAGAGGGTTATTTAGTTATTATTTATTTCATTAATAGTGTTATTATATGTTTCCTGACTTTTTTTCTGTAAAGAACCTGGAAAAGGTTATTTGGTTATGTGTGGCTTTCTGGAAAACAATTTAAAAAATTAAGCTCCCCTACGATCGTCACACTTTTTCTGTTACAAACTGACACCGGCCCCCCATCAGAGAAGGGAAAAGTTATGTGGCCCTCACAGGAAAAAGTTTGGGGACCCCTGCTCTAAAGGAATCTTGTAATGATTTATCTTTCTACTATAAAATTTAAAATATATCTTTCAATTACTTTTACTTACAGATTCGTGTAATTATATACTACCTTTAACTCTAAGATTTCACTGCATTTAGTGAATTGGAGTGAAACTGATAGTTTGGTAAACTTGTTAGCATGTTCTTTATGCTAGAGTTATCTGAATAACTCTTAAAATGTTACGTCGTTACTAACATTACCAGGCATGTCAGTCATGTAACGTTAGTAACCATACACTTATTCAGCCTGTTGTTCTCTATTTTATTTTAAAATTGCCTTTCAAGATGACATGTATGTTTTTGTTATTGGATTTTATCAAATAAATTTCCCCCCAAAATGCGACTTATACTTCATTGCGACTCATATATGTTTCTTTCCTTCTTATTACCCATTTTTTGACTGGTGCGACTTATACTCAGGTGTGACTTATAGTCCAGAAAATACGGTATGTAAAAATGTAAATACTTTAAACACTATACTCACAGAAAAAATAGTTCCTCTCCGCTTGATATAAATTAAAAAAAAAATCAGGTTAATAGGAGTTTTAGTCCAAGACCTTGAAGGGGAGCCCTCTTTCAGTGAGGTACAGGTTCACATTTGGGATGAAACAGTTTGTGAAGGCTTTTGTGATCCAGGCTTTCCGGTTGCTCATCCAGTAAACAGGCAGCAGTGCTTTGTTCTTAGTTGTATTAAGTTCATTTTGTCTTCTTGTGGCCATGTCTGGTCAACATTATCCGCGATATTCGAGGGATTGCTGTACTCGCCTGACTAAGCATGGGATGTAAAAATGTCAGGTAACAAAACGACCTAAAAAAACACAATTGTCTGTTGTAAACAGTCAAAACATAGACTTGGTTCTTGGTTTTTTTTAAAGCATGAATACAGTCGAAATTGTTGATTAAGGCTGGCTTTTCCATGAAGCCAGCCAGCAGCATTTTTATCTACTTTTTCAAATATATTTTGTATATAAAAAAACAGCGATGTAGTGAAGTTGCGGAAGTTGAACCCCCGAAGTGAAGGATAACAGTACAGTGGTACCTCTACATACAAGCTTGTCTTAATGATTTGGTGATTCTTAATGATCTCATGTACTTTCATTTGCTTTGTACTTTGTGCTTTTGCTTTGTTGTTCTGCGGCCTTTGCGACTGTACTGTCTAACTTACTTAACAGCAGAATGTCAAATTACAAGTCCGTAACTATCACTTATTTAGGTCTTTTGCCGAGTAAACGCAGCTTATGGAGAAGCACCACCAATTTCGTCATACGCAATTTCTGGGTGTGATGACAAGTAGGCTTTTTTTGTTGTTGATGATGACGACAGGGCCTATGTCCGATTATTATTATTATTATAACTATGCATTTCCTCTTGCTACTGTCACAACATTTCCCGAATACGGGATGAATAAAGTTATCCAATAATTTGTTCCGGGACTGAGCTCGTATGTCGATCTTCTCGTAACTAGAACGAACATTTCCCATTGAAATGAACTAAAAACAAATCAATTTGTTCCAACCCTCTGAAAAAACACCAAAAAGAGGATATTGGATTTGAAAAAATGTTTTATTTCTTCTAATTCGCCATCTATTAACAAAGTAACACATATCTAGTGGTTTAATAGTAATAAAATGTGATTAATAGAACTAAAATTTGATGGATTTCACGTAGGGTACAAAGACGGACATAGAAGCAGGTGGGGGGCGGTTTCGGGGGGACTTTATCCACGGCAACGCACTTGTAACCGAACAAACATTTAAATTAACTTGGATTAATATATACAGACACACTCAAACATACGTTTAATGTAACTTTACACAAAACTGAATTCTAATTGGTTTAATTTTTTTGTTCTCCGGGTTGACTCCACCTGGACGTTCAGCGGGTTTTTGCCTTCCCTTCAAAATATTTCGAAAATGACGCGCACAAATGTCCTCACAATACCATAACGCACGACCACTTGCCAGCTTGTCAGGGTGCCTCTTTTCTACAAAATCAGAAAACTCTTGCCACTTCGCTGGCATGTCTTTGATATCCTTTGTAGCCAGGCGGCCCCCCTCGTCCACCTTCTCCTTGCTACTGAGTTACGGCAACACCTCCAAATGTTCACTCTCCTGGAGCTCGATTAAATCCTGTGTCATCAGTTCTTCATGGTGCTTGGCGATTAGATCACATCTGCCTCGTTAACCTCCAGCCCCAAGGAATTTCCAAGTGACACGATATCATCCATGACAACGAGCAAGCTCTGTGACACGGGAAAATGCAAGCTCCGCCCAGTGCTCGTAGATATCTGTTATGCACGAAAGAGATGCGGCAAAAAAGACAGTGCGCTACAATGATAAACAGCATCGTGTCATGGCCACCAGGCTTTCTCGCATCTCGAAATTTTTCTCGTATCTAGAGATAATTATTTGCTCAAAACTTTCCTCGTATCTCGAGCCTCTCGTAGGTAGAGCTGCTCGTATATAGAGGTACCACTGTACATTATTTCTATTCTTTCCACAAACGTCACAAATCTGCCATATTTTCCAATTTTTATTTCTTGATTTTGACCAGAATATAAGTAAGACCCCCCCCCCCCCCCCAACCCCTCATTAGCATCACTTTGTTTACTGATATAAAAAAGGAAAGTGGAGAGAATGAGTGGTCATACTTTTTGAAGTGCCCACGTTTCCTTAAGGAAACATAAGTCTGTTGTGATATTGAAAATGGATTGGATTGGGCTCTTTCATAAACCCACTCTTCTCAGTCAAGCCCCCCCCCCCCCCTCCCCAAAGACAGCGTAAGGTTTAAAACTGAAAAAGTCCAGAAAGTGAAAAAATATGTGAACGTGAAAAAAATTGACACAAAAAAATAAGATCTGCAATTGAAAAAGTCAATATTTGACCTTGAAAATACTACCTCTCTTAAGCACATTTAAAAATGTTTTTTTTAATTCAAGCGCAAACCTTAAGCTTAGTATTTTTTTGTATTTTTCCTTTTTTTCTATTATAATACTTTTGTCTATGAATTAGCGGTCTAATTTTGAAATTTACTTGCTTAACTTATCCACTTAACATAATTTTTCACCACACATTGCTTTTCACAACTTTAAGTTAGTCAAAATCAACTTTCTTTAGCATGATGCATCATTTGCAGTGTTGTACCGATCCCCATTTTAATCACAATTATGAGCTGTTGTACATTCTTAAATCGCACAAATGGCCACTGTTCGCCAGAGGACATTAAAATGAGAGGTTCGTTGAGTTTGGAATTCGCGTAAACCACACACATTGATTTCCAGTGTCACGCGGACGCTCGGTGACTTGTTGCGCAACCACAACGTGAATGCCGTTCCGGAAGTAGCGGCGTGAATGAAACATTAAATTCAGGCCTACTTCAATTCTTTGTTTCAAAACTTGGAAAAGTTCACCTTTGTCTGTGAAGCGAAAACTTCGCAGAAATAGGAGGCAATCGCTCAGCCCAGCGAACAGCGAGAAGCAGCCACAAAATGGATTTTCCCTGAAAAAGAGTTCGAACACGGAATGCTCCTGGTGCCGCCCGGTACGCCAATATGCGTAAACCATTGTAAACTGGTATAGGTCCGTCAAAAGCGGTGGCACCCGCTCTAGTATTGACTGCTCCATGTTCTTGCACGTGCTGCTTTCGTGCGCTGCCATGTTATTCAAATTCTCGTTGCGTTCCAAGTCCACTGATGCTGGGGATCTCTGGGACTTGAAGTTTTCTCGGCTGCTTTCTATGCACTTTAGCAAACCAAATTGACTCGTGACTTGCTCATGGAAATGTGGCAAAGGTCGCCCTTAAAGTAAACACGCACAAAAAATGATTCAAATTCGGGACAAATGAAAGAATTTCATATTTTGGCAAATGAACCCTATTTGTTGGAGAGGGGGTGAGGGGGAGAAGGGGAGGGTTCTCAAGTCAAACAAGGTAGCATTTATCAAAATAGAATAACAGTTTACGTAAATACTTATTTTTGAATAGGAATTTGGATTTTCTCGAATCATAATGATGGAATAAGTAAGATAATTGTCTCATCTCATTTTCAGAACCTCATAAGGGTCACGGGGGTGCTGGAGCCTATCCCAGCTGACTCCAGGCCAGAGGTGGGGGACACCCTGAATCTGGCCATCCGATTGCAGGGCAAAGGGGGCAGACAACCATGCACACACACCCATACCTAGGGGCAATTTAGAGTGTCCAAACAGCCTACCATGTATGTTTTGGGATTGAGGGGGGAAACCAGAGTACCCAAAGGAAACCCACACAGGCCCAGGGAGAACATGCAAACTCCACACAAGTGGACATGATCTGGATTTGAACCCAGGACCCCAGAGCTGTAAGGCCAACGCACTAACCGCTTGCACCAACGGGCCGTCCAAGATAATTGTGATTTTAATAATAATTCCAATTGAGAAACACTAATTTTATTAAAGCAACCCAAAACATTATTTGCCAAAATGTATTTATGTTATGATATGCGATACAAAAGACAAATAAATGGATGAATGAATGAATGTATTTTGTTATTGTGTTATCAATATGGTAGAAAGGAGACAGTACTGTTTTTTTCCGATATAATAAGAATTTGCCAACGAGGTCAGATGTGACGACAGTTGGGTGGCAGGCAAAGGAGGGCTCCTTGGTCCGATCCCCGGCTGCAGAAACTGGCTCTTGATGTCACCTCTCTGGTTGGGACAGAGTCTGAGCTGGTGCATGAGGTTGAGAAATTCCCACTTGATGTAGTGGACTCACCTCTATGCACAGCTTGGGTTCTGATACTACTTCTCTAGAGGGGGGTTGGACACTCTTCCACTCTGGAGTTGCTCACGGTGAGAAGAGCCGAACAGGTGTGGGCATACTTATGGCCCCCCAGCTTCCCGTTGGCAAGTGGTCGTGCGTTATCCTATTGTGAGGACATTTGTGTGCATCATTTTTAGAATATTTTGAAGGGAAGACAAAAGCAAACAACCCTCGATAGGTTCCTTTTAAAAACTGCAGCTGAAAGTGAGGGTTGAGGCGGGAAAAATAGAGCCAACTCGGGAGAAGAAAGGTATAAAAATTTAAAACAAAATTAGAATTAAATTTAGTGCAAGGTTAGATTATACTTCTTTTTGAGTGTCTGTATCGTAATCCAAGTTCATTTAAATTTGTTTATGTTATGTTACGAGCACGTTGCCGTGCAAAGTCCCTCTCTGTCCCTCACTCTCCCCTCCGCAAAATCCGTCTAATTTTCGTACTATTAAACATCATACCCACTAGTTATTTGTTACTCTGTTAATAGATGGCGAATTAGAACAAATAAAAATGTTTTCCCATTCCAATATCCTGTTTTTTGGTGTTTTTTTCAGAGGGTTATTTCTACGCGAAACGTTGATTTGCGATACGAGTAAATCGACATACGAACTCAGTCCCGGAACGCATTAAGCTCAAATCTCAAGGTACCACTGTCAGTTCATTTTTATAACAGATCATTCATAACGTTACACAGTTTCACTGTGTAAACAGGGGGTCTGTTATAAAAATGAACTGACAAGCCACATGAGTTTGCTCACCCTGATCAAAGTGTTTGCATCGATTGTTGCTTACTTAAAGGTGTGAGTACAGGATATGGCCCAGGTGTTTGTTTTACAAACAAACAGTTCCTGTGTCCTTGTTCTTAGCATAAAACACTCCTTCCCCTAAGCCAGCGGGACAGTCGGATTGATCAGACCAGCTAATGACATTGGATGTTCCTTCTAAATTGAAACAATCCCACGAACGTTAAGGTTAATGCCCACTCAGAAATAATGTAAAATCTGGAATCAGGTACACGAAACAAGCTGATGTGTGAATTGGACCTGAGAATTCTTAGTCTGTGTGTCTTATTCTGTCTGTCTGAAAAATCCCCCAGAACAAAATATAACACGCATAATGCATAATTTGCATTCACATTTCATACAAAATTGGTCTATCTTTTTTAAGGGTTTCCGGGGTAGTATTGGGGACCCTTGAATGGTTGGAAAAAATTATTGCATTTTCACTCCAAATTCTTACCAACATGATCGATTAACATATTCATATATACAGTATTTCTAGTGAGATGGTTTAATTACTATTTGGAATTTGTGAATGGCTGCACCTTCTGACAATGAGACAGGCCCATTCAGTACAATAGTCTTTTATTAAATGACAATAAAACAAAAAGTGTGGTGATAAACAGCACCATACAACAATTTAAATCTTGTTGAAAGCAGCAACGTCGACACTCTGAACCTGAAAGAAGAGGAAGACACTTGTATTAATTTTAAGGAAATCAGACAGAGCACCCTTAAAATTCTTTATTTTTCGAGAAACTAGACAGTGCACCTTATGTATATGAATTCTGTTTGTGTTTCATTATTTTTTTATATGCTACACTAAAACCTTGCTACTTTGCGCTTCGGTTATTGCTGATCCACTCCTTCGCTGGTCAAAAAATATTCAATTAAATTACCGTATTTTCACGACTATAAGGCGCGCATAAAAGTCAAAAACTTTCCCCAAAATAGACAGGGCCCCTTATAATGCAGAGCGCCCTGTGTGAGCGCCGCCAAGCGGGAGGGGTCGTTTTTTTAAAATCTTTTTCACAACGCAATCGTAAACGGAACAAACAAATTTAAATTAACTTGGATTAATATATACAGACACTCAAACATACGTTTAATGTAACTTTATACAAAACTGAATTCTAATTTTGTTGTAATCTTTTGTTACCTTCGTTTTCCGGGTTGGCGGTTTGCTACGCCTCCACCCTCACGTCCGCTATCGATGGGCTGTTTGCTGTTGTACTATGTATTCCCTTCAAGATATTCCGAAAATGATTCACACAAATGTCCTCACAATAGGATAACCCACGACCACTTGCCAACGAGAAATAGTCTTGTAGTACATTTTAGCGATCGCTCCGCTGCTCATAAAGACCGGCTCGCAACTCCCTTGTTGTAATGGCTCTGGTCGCAGCCGCTTTGAACGGCGCCTATGAGAGAGAGTTGCGACCAGAAATATTACAAAGAAGGAATTGCGAGCCAGTGCCGCTGATGTTCTTAGGAGCAGCAAACGAGAAGTAATATAATACTCCTTGTATTAGATAATAATAATAACAGGAAATGCAACAGGTGAGCTTACCCACGTATTGATTGTGGGTAAAGTTTTATTCTGAGAAAGAGTGCCATTGCCTGTCGGTGTTGTGTGCACGAGTATACTTCATTACCCAGAAAGCCCTCTTTTTCCCGCGCATGCGCGTGTGGGTTTCCTGGTCTGAATAACTCATTCGGTGCTCGTAGATATTATTATACACGAAAGATATGCAAAAAAGACAGTGCCATGGCCACCTGGCTTGGTCGCATCACGAAATTTTGATCGCATGACAGGCGAATTATTCGATCGAAATTTCCGTCGTAAGACGAGAATATTGTATGACGAGCGGTCGTATGACGAGGTACTACTGTATATACTGCTAGTGTGGGCACAGTGATGCATGTGCTCAATTGTAAAACAAAGAATGAATACTTCTACAAAGAGGCACGCTTACGAAGCACAGTTCAAGCTTCTAACCATCGATCATGCAGTGGATCATGGTAAAAGAGCAGCGGCGAGGAAATTCAACATCAACGAATCCATGGTTCGTAAATGGAGAAAGCAGAAGGACCTTCGCCAAGTTAACAAGAGGAAGCTGAGTTTCCGTGGGAACAAGGCAAGGTGGCCCGACTTGGGAATTCAACTTAAGCGCTGGATTCTTGGTCTAAGAGCAGCTGGGAGAAACGTCTCCACAGTCACCCTTCGACTGAAGGCAAAAGCGCTCGCGGAAGAATTGAAAATTGAACATTTCGAAGGAGGACCGTCGTGGTGCTTTCGTTTTATGAAACGGCACCATCTGGCGATCAGAGTGAGGACAACCGTGGCGCAGCAACTTCCGACGGACTACATTGACAAGCTAGCCGTTTTCCGCACCTACTCCTCCAAGCTGATTGCCGACAAACTTATACAGCCAAACCACATAACCAACATGGACGAGGTGCCGCTTACTTTCGACATCCCGATGAACCACACTGTCGAGAGGAAGGGGACCAGCACGGTGGCGATACGAACTACGGGGCACGAGAAGTCGGCTTTTACTGTCGTTCTCGCTTGCCATGCTAATGGGCAGAAGCTACCACCAATGGTGATCTTCAAGCGAAAGACTGCCTAAAGAAAAGTTTCCAGCCGGCGTCATCGTGAAGGCGAATCCAAAGGGCTGGATGGATGAGGAGAAAATGAGAGACTGGCTACGTGAGGTGTATGTCAAGTGACCAGATGGATTTTTTCACGGCTTGCCGTCTGTTTTGATTTGCGACTCCATGTGTGCTCATCTCACAGCAACGGTTAAAAACTAGGTCATGAAAATGAACTAAGAGCTTGCCGTCATTCCCGGAGGCTTGACCAAAGAATTACAGCCGCTGGACATTGGCATCAACCGGGCTTTCAAATCAAAGTTACGAGCGGCGTAGGAGCAGTGGATGATCGCTGGCGAACACAGCTTCACGAAAAGTGGCAGGCAGCACCGGGCTTCTTACGCTACGATTTGTCAATGGATTGTTGCCGCCTGGGCGAACGTGTCTGCTTGCACGGTTGTTCGAGCTTTTGCCAAAGACGGCATAATTTCTAAGGAGCCACATGGAAATGACGGTGACTCTGAGAACGAAGAGAGGGGACCCGGCTTTTTGGAAGGCTCGTTTGGGCAATTGTTTAATTCGGACACAGAAGATGAGGAGTTTGAGGGATTTGAAGGTGATGATGACTTGAGTAAGTTGTAAAATGTCCAAATAAAGCACTACCGAACTCAGTTTTGCTTCCGATGCCTTTTTAAAGCATGTTTTTAGCGTGTGGGTGTAGAGGCAAGAACTATATTTCCCAGCAGTCACTGCGCACCGGAACCCGGAAATAAGCTGCTTCCGGTAGTAAGCGCTATTGCGTTTCAATGTTCATCCATATATAATATATAATATATATGCGTCTAATGAAACGGTGCGTCCTTTGTGTGTCTAAAATACAAAAATAGCACTCGTTACTGACACTGCGGCGTAAAATACGATGCGCCGAATAGTCGTTAAAATACGGTAAATTTTAAAAGAAATCCAACGGATGCCTCCCGCACCACCTAGGAACGTTTCAGTCAGCCAAGATTCCAGATTCCTGGTTTTTGTTCCAACCGATCCAGTGCCGACATTTTAACCAATCAGGTGTCTTCTAAAATAAGTTGCACCTGGCTGCAATCAACTGATTAACTGATTACACTTGCAAAAGGTATCCTCTTGTTGAGTTGGAATGAAAACTTGCACCCACTGCTGCCCTTTGAGGACCGGTTTGAGACCACTTGTCTACAGCAACAGTCTCAAACCGGTCCTCAAAGGGCCACAGGGGGTGGAGATTTTCATTCAAACCGAACAAGCAAACACCTTTTGCAAGTGTAATCAGTTGATTGCTGCCAGGTGCTACTTATTTTCGAAGACCCCTCATTGGTTAAACTGTCGACACTGGATCGGTTGAAACAAAAGACCAGGACCCACTGCGGCCCTTTGCGGAATCGGTTTGAGACCCCTGGTCTACAGTGTCATTCATCAGCATATTCGTCTCATCGTACTGCACAGGTCTTTTTATCTCCATATTTGAGGTATTACTGTATTTATTTATTTAGTCGGCAGCCTAGTAGGTGACTGGTTAGCGCATCAGCCTCACAGCTCTGGGGGTTGGATCCCAGGTCGGTCCTCAACAATTGTGCAAGTTATCCTACATGAAAAGATTAGAGAGGCCTGTAATTGTCAACATGGGTAAACATCCACCATGAGAGACAGAATGTGAAAAAAAAACAGAAAATCACATTGTTTGATTTTTAAAGAATTCATTTGCAAATCATGATGGAAAATAAGTATTTGGTCAATACCAGAAGTTCATCTCAATACTTTATGTACCCTTTGTTGGCAAAAACGGAGGCCAAACGTTTTTTGTAACTCTTCACAAGCTTTTCACACACTGTTGCTGGTATTTTGGCCCATTCCTCCATGCAGATCTCCTCTAGAGCAGTGCTGTTTGGGGCTGTCATTGGGCAACACGGACTTTCAACTCCCTCCACAGATTTTATATGGGGTTGAGATCTGGAGACTGGCTAGACAAATCCAGGACCTTGAAATGCTTCTTACAAAGCCACTCCTTTGTTGCCCTGGCTGTGTGTTTGGGATCATTGTCATGCTGAAAGACCCAGCCACGTCTCTTTTGTCTTCAATGTCCTTGCTGATGGAAGGAGATTTTCACTCAAAATCTCTCGATATATGGCTTCATTCATTCTTTCCTTTACACAGATCAGTCGTCCTGGTCCCTTTGCAGAAAAACAGCCCCAAAGCATGATGATTCCACCCCCATGCTTCACAGTGGGTATGGTGTTATTCGGATGCAATTCAGTATTCTTTCTCCTCCAAACACGAGAACCTGTGTTTCTACCAAAACGTTTTATTTTGGTTTCATCTGACCATAACACATTCTCCCAGTCCTCTTCTGGATAATCCAAATGCTCTCTAGCGAACCGCAGACGGGCCTGGATTTGTACTGGCTTCAGCAGGGGTACACGTCTGGCAGTGCAGGATTTGAGTCCCTGGTGGCGCAGTGTTACTGATAGTAGCCTTTGTTACTGTGGTCCCGGCTCTCTGTAGGTCATTCACTAGGTCCCCCCGTGAGGGCCTGGGATTTTTGCTCACCGTTCTTGTTATCATTTTGACGCCACGGGGTGATATCTTGCATGGAGCCCTAGATCGAGGGAGATTATCAGGGGTCCTGTCCTTCCATTTTCTAATAATTGCTCCCATCATTGATTTCTTTACATCAAGCGTTTTACCTATTGCAGATTCAGTCTTCCCAGCCTGGTGCAGGTCTACAATTGTGTCTCTGGTGTCCTTTGATAGCTCTTTGGTCTTGGTCATAGTGGAGTTTGGAGTGTGAGAGACTGAGGTTGTGGACAGGTGTCTTTTATACCGATAATGAGTTAAAAACAGGTGCTATTAATACAGGTAACGAGTGGAGACCTAGTTAGAACTCGCTAGAAGTTAGACCTCTTTGACAGCCAGAAATCTTGCTTGTTTGTAGGTAACCAAATACTTATTTTCCACTCTAATTTGAAAATAAATTCTTTAAAAATCAAACAATGTGATTTTCCACATTCTCTCATGGTTGAGGTTTACCCATGTTGACAATTACAGGCCTCTCTAATCTTTTCAAGTAGGAGAACTTGCACAATTGGTGGTTGACTAAATACCTATTTGCCCCACTGTATATTGGTTTACCTGGTGAAAATAAATAATTGAAATGGGTATACAGTGCCGTGAAAAGGGATTTTGCCCCTTTCTTGATTTTTGTGTTTGCATATTTATCACACACACTGGTTTCAGACTATGAAATAAATTTTTGTATGACACAGAGACAACCCAATCAAAGAGAAATAGCAGTTTCTAAATGATGGTTTTATTTACCAAAGCATTAAAAATTACAAACTTATCCGGCCCTCAGTGAAAAAGTAATTGCCCCCCTTTGTTACATCACAAAATAACTGTGACCAATCACAATTTTAGGAAAGCTAAGTTCAATTTCACAGGCCACACACACACCTGATTACCACTACGTGCTGAATAAAGAAAACACTTAAATAGAATGTAACAGAAAAACTGAAGAAGGCTACAAGATCAGAGCATCATGCCACGATCCAAAGAAATTCAAGCAGAAATGTGAAAAGACGTGATGGATATCTATCAGTCTGGAAAAGGTTAAAAAGCCATTTCCAAGGCTTGTTCCAAGGAGCAGTGGCGAACCTTCGGCCAGCTAAAATTTCTCTGAGAGTGTGATGACGACTCATCCAGGAGGTCACAAAAGAACCTGGAAAAATATCGTAAGAACTGCTGGACTTGCTGGCCTCAGTTAAGGTCGATGTTCATGACTCTACTATAAGAAAAACACTGGCCAAAGCTGGCATACATGGCAGAATTCCAAGGCGAAAACCATTGATGTCCAAAAAGAATATATAAAGGCTCCTCTTACGTTTGCCAACAAAAATCTTGATGATCCTCCACACTTTAGGAAGGACATTCTGTGGACTCATGAGTCAAAGGTTGAACTTTTTGAAAGGTTTGCGGCCCGTTACATTTGTTGAAAAAAATGGCACAGCATTCCATTAAAAAAAAACTATACCAATAGTGAAGCATGGTGGTCGCAGTGTGATTATCTGGGGCTGCCTTGCTAATTCAGGACCAGGACGACTTGCAGTAATTGATGTAAGAATGAATTCTGATGTCTACCAGCACATTTTGAAGGAGAACCCAGCCCTCAGTTCATGCGCTCAAACCCCGCAACCCTTTCGAGGATGGGCGGTATGGAAGATGAATGAATTTCCTTGGTTTGTCTCTGTGTCATACTAAATTTGGTTTGATTTTTAAAACCTTTGTGTGTGATAAATATGCAAAAAACCCAGCAATAAGGAAGGGAGCAGATACTTTTTCAATGCACTGTATATTTTTTTCTTAAGTTGCCTAATAAGTACGCACAGTTACAGTCACCTGCACACATATAATAAAAAGCAAAAAACAAAAAAAAGCCCCACTCCAACTCCCAAAAATATTCAGCTTTGATAATTAATGAGTCTTTTGGGTTCATTAAGAACATGGTTGTTGTTCAATAAGAAAATAATAGAAATTGCCTAATAATGTTGTACTTCCTGTATAGTATATTGATAGTTAATTATTAACCAGCCCTAATATCAAACATATTTGATACTTTCTTCGAGGCAAGATGAGAAAAAAAGACTGCAAAATCACTCCTTTTACACTATTGAAATGGGACTGCGCTGAGTCCATTATGACTGAAAAAATTCCTTTTGACTTGCACTGTTTAGTTTAGAATGTGAAAACCTTCGTGTGACACCAACATTATATAAAAGGGTTGACATTGTTTTTCACTCAGATGTTCAAGTACTTTGCTTTTAAGGATGTTTTCACAAACTTACATAATCTTCAAATTTAGTGATCTCTTCCTCCAACATATCTGTCCCAACCTTGTCATCTTCCACCACACATGAGATCTGGAGCTTCTTGATACCGTAACCCACTGGAATCAGTTTAGACATCCCCCATAAAAGACCGTCGGCTTGCACTGAACGCACACACTCCTCCAGCTTCACCATGTCTGTTTCGTCATCCCACTTAAACAAAGAGAAGGACACATTGTAACCAGCACACCAAAAGGTAAAAAAAGATTATAAAAGACCTTCAGAGTTGATAACAGAAAAGCATGCAATGGGCTTTCTTACTGGCTTCACATCCAGTAGGAGTGAGGACTTTGCAATGTAATTCATTTTTTTGGCCTTTTTCTCAGCATAATCTTTCAGCCGCTGCTCTTTAAGTTTCTCTGCCTCTTCGTCATCTTCGCCACTACCAAACAAGTCTACATCATCATCTTCATTCACCTGTTCTACAGGACCGCTGCTCTGGTGTATGGTAGTTCCCTAAATACATTGTAAAGAGATATTCTTTACAAGGCACTAAAGTAGCAACAAACAGTTGAAATAAACTCTCTAAGCACTCACATTTGCATAGGGGACTGAAGGTGTGCGAGCTGGTGCTACAGATGCAGTGGATTTCTCCAAAACTCTTACTCGGCATTCAAGCTTGGAAAGTGATGCTCTCAGGTCTTCCACAACTAAAGACACAGAACCAGGGTTTAAGGACGATCTGAAACATTTTAAATATGTGGAATAACTTGTTCATATTCATGCAAACTGAACAAAATTGAACACTTATCCCACAACTTGTATTAAATGATATTTTAGCAAAAAATCAGCTTTTCTGCTCGTCTTTCAATGCCACACCGCATTAATGCAGTAATTGAGGCAAAATGAGGGCCGACAAAGTATTGAGCGCTGTACAAGCTCATACTTTGCATGTTCATACTTTTCAGTTGGCCAGCATTTCTAAAAATCTTTTTTTGCCATTGGCCTTAATATTCTATTTTTATTTTTTTTAATTTTAGTTTTCATTAGTTGTTACTGAAAAGAAATAAACGCTTGAAATATATATCTGTCAATGTGGTATACATTTATATAATGACGGAGTACAGAATTGTTATGAGTATTTGGACCACATATCGTATTTACTCGCATATAAGCCTCTTTTGTCGGACAAAAAATTATGACTGAATTGAGGGTACGGCTTATATGCGCATAAAAACACGACATGCAAAAAAAACTGCAAATTATCGGCGCCACGACCCGATGACATCACTTCAAGATGGCGCCGTTGCGTTGGCGCGAGACGTCACGAATGCGGCCGATACTTTCATTTATTTCAAAATAGAGAAAAGATAAACAGATAAAACGCTAAACAAAATTTATTTCGACGTCTATGAATGAAATTCAAGAAAAAAAACGTACATATTTTGCATAAAATGTGAAAAAACTCATTCCCGTCACTGCTCGCTCGGGGCACGGCCATCTTATTGTAGTTAAACGTGCTCAGACTGGCCAGACCTGATTTCACTTACTTGTCTGCTATTGCTCGCTCGGGGCGCCACCATGTTACCGTAGGCATGTGCTCTGACCGTAGCGTTTACCATATCAGCACACCACCATAGTTAAGGCTGATCGAAGGTCTTGCGGTCGATCGTCAAAATATAAACCTTGATGCCTGCGTAATGTGTATGCTATTATTGCACCCAGAGACTTGTGCTTACGTTACTTCCTTTTTGAATTTGTCTACGTGCAAACAACACCCTCCCTTTCGGAACACAGAAAGGAAATGATTCTACATTTGTGATTATGAAAGAAAAACAAAATTCCACTTTGATTTTTTTTTCTTTTTATATTTCGACATTAGAAGCAATTTGCTCGCCACATCTTAAATTTCTGGTAAGAAAATTGTAATTTATGTCATTAAAAAGCATCGGGTTCTAATCAATATACTTATTTGTTTTTTCAAATTGAATAATTTGATATTTTGCATTTACAAACAGGCATATTAACTTCCTTATGGTATTGTCCCTAATAATGTGCTTTTGATTCATACAGTATCTCATAAGTACCACATGTGATGATTTTTCTTAAGATTTTCCGTTCAAAGTAATGCATTTGTACTCCTTATTAAAACCATGAATATGCAGGTGAAAATTGGGAATCCGGGGCGGCTTATATGCGAGAAATTGTAAAATCTCAAGGCAACTTTGAGGGTGCGGCTTATACGCGCGGGCGGCTTATATGCGAGTAAATATGGTAATCATTTTTATGCATTGTCTGATCCCAGCTGTAAAGGCTTGAACACCCACTACCAATTAAGAACACTAGGTAATGTGCATCTCTGTAAAGAGAATAGGTGTGGTATAATGACATCAACACCTTATATCATGTGTGCATACCTATGAGGCAACTTCCTTTTCTTTGGCAAAATGGGTCAGAAGAGGGACTTGACAGATTCCAAAATGTCAAAAATAGTGTAAAACTCTCTTAACTGGCCGTGATCTGAGAAAAGTCAAGCATTCAGTTGCAAAGATGCCACTTGCCACCGGTTTTGCCATATTTCAGAGCTGCAACATCAGTGGAGTGCCCAAAAGCACAAGACGTGCAATACACAAAGACATGGCCATGGTAAGAAAGGCTGAAAAATGACCACCACAGAACAACAACACACAAGCTGAGGCATCAAGACTTGGCCAAGAAATATCTCAAGACTGATTTTTGTAACGTTTTATGGACTGAGGAAATGAGAGTGAGTCTTGAAGGGCCGTATGGATAGGCCCGTGGCTGGATCGGTAAATGGTAAAGCAAAGAGAGCTCCAGTCCGACTCAGATGCCGGCAAGGTGGAGGTGGGGTGCTGGTATGGGCTGGTATCATCAAAGATGAGCTTTTCGGATTGAGTCAAGCTCAACTCCCAGTCCTGCTGCCAGTTTCTGGAAAACATGACTTTATCCACAACTCACTCGTAAACGAACAAACAACGAAAATGACGTGTAATCCAAGCTTTAGAATTAGCGCGCCACATCACTTGTATGTTTTTTTTCTTGATGTTGTGTCTCTTGAAGGCACGCGGGTTCTCCGCATTGTACACCAGTAACGGCTTAATTTTACAGTCACCGCTCGCATTAGCACACAACGCTAGCGTTAAGCAGTCCTTCATAGGTTTGTGTCCCGGTAATGCCTTCTCCTCTGCCACGATGAATGTCCGCCTGGGCATCTTTTTCCAAAAAAGACCAGTTTCATCGCAGTTGAAAACTTGCTGGGGGATGTAACTTTCCTGGGTGATAATCAAGGCAAATGTCTTGATAAATTCCACCGCGGCTTTCGAATTGGAACTCGCCGCTTCCCCGTGTCGGATTACCGAGACTTTTTTTTCGAACCAGCCATAACTCGCTTTAAAGGGTTCTGAAGTTGTTGAAGGCTCTCCTTTCGTTGTTATCAAATCCATGTAAATACCGCTGGCTTTTTCACATATGGTTGACTCGGTCACGCTATCTCCTGCTAATTGTTTTTCTTTTATCCACAATAAAAAAAGGTTCTCCATCTCGTCGTGAATGTCACTGCACCGGTGGGAAATTATAGTTAGTCCCTTGGAAGACCTCTTCTCCTTAATTGCGTCCTTCTGCTTAAGGATGGTGGATATAGTTGACGGATTCCTCTCGTATTGCCGAGCGAGCTCGGTAACACGTACCCCACTCTCATATTTTTCAATTATTTTGCGATTCATGTCCATTGTCAACGGTCGCCTTTTCTTTGCAAAACTCTGCCGATCCATCGTATTGTTTACCTGGTATGTAAATGTAGAATGGGGGGAAAAAGCGATTGTGGAAATACAAAGTCCGCCCAGTGCTCGTAGATATATTTTATACACGAAAGAGATGCAAACGCATCACGAAATTTTGATCGTATCTCGGGCGAATTATTCGATCGAAGTTTCCGTCGAAAGACGAGAATGTTGTATGACGAGCGGTCGTATGACGAGGTACGACTGTATATTACTTCTCGCTGGCTGTTCATAAGAACATCAGGGGCACTGGCTCTCTCCCGCAACTCTCTCGTGTAATGTCTCTGGTCGCAACTACCTCTTTGTAATGTCTCTGGTCGCAACTACCTCTTTGTAATGTCTCTGCTCACAACTCCCTCTTTGTAATGTCTCTGGTCGCAACTCCCTCTTTGTAATGTCTCTGCGAGCCCTAGGGGGAGCGTTGCATTTTTTCAGTGTTTTTCCCCCCCTTAGCCTGTTAGCTCTCGTTGGCGGAGCGATCGCTAATTCAAGACTACTTCTCGTTGGCAAGCGGTCGTGCGTTATCCTATTGTGAGGACATTTGTGTGCATCATTTTCGGAATATTTTTAAGGGAATACAAACTCAAACAACCCTCAATATTGACTGAAAGTCAGTGTGGAGGCGGTGCAAACAGAGCCAACCCGGCCGGGAGAAATGTATAAAAATTTAAAACAAAATTAGAATTAAGTTTAGTGTAAGGTTAGATTAAATTTATTATTATTCATTATTCAGTGTGTCTGCATCGTAATCCAAGTTCATTTAAATTTGTTTATGTTATATTATGATTCACCGGTGCAAAAAATCTCGAGGTACCACTGTACTTGTGATTTGTGCGCCAACTTAACTCCGGTGGAATTTGAAACCCTAACATTTGTAGACTTTAGATTCATGTACTCATATTTTTGGAATGTAAAGATACAGGTTGTAAACTACATATACTGTACGTTTTCTTAATCATACCTCCATTTAAGCTTTTGTTTTCCAGCTCCAGGGTCTTGATTCGCAAAATCAGTTCTTTATCACCTGCGCTGCCGCTGCATGTGCTCTATCACAGTAGAAACAGAAGATGCCAATTTGATCATCCGTGGGAATTTTTTGGTGAACTTTAATATTTTGGGTTTGAGATAACAAATAGGACAGGAGCTATATTGTTTTAGCTGTCTTGAATTTTTTGAATTGCTTAGAAAATAAATACAATTTAAAGCAATGATACAATGATTGTACGGTTTGAACACAGCATTATTTCACAACACCTACTCAAATTGAGCTGTTCGAATCAAAATCACAGAATCGTACCAATTGTAATCCAATGAAGTGAGTTGATTTCAATTCCTACACTTTAAAAGCATACTGTATCTCTTCTCATGTATCGAACGTTCTTCAGTGGCAAGAGGCACCTACCTGGGTAGGTAGGTAGACACCAAATTCATAATTTTAAAGAGTCTTGAAATATTTTCAATATATTTTACTTTTTGAAAGAAGTGACTTAAAATTTTACACCAGTTGCCCTTTCTGACGCAACCATGGCCACCACAATGGCAGCGAACCAGTCAGGCCACTGCACCATCACCGGGTCAAGATCTGACTTGTATAGTTATGCAATATCTGTATATGCACAGTGGCCTTATATTTTTCTCAAAATAAAAGTACAAAAAAAGGATACTTACACCTGCTAGTGACTTCTGAATATTTTCTCGGGCCCGAGCTATGTCTTGAAGGATAGCGTTAGCTCCGGCATCCTAAGGAAAACAACATTAGTCAGTTCTGTCTGGTCAATATGTTAAAAGAAACTGGTCAATTAGGCTATGTTCACACCGCAGGGCATGATGACCAATTCAGAATAACTTCTACCTTCCCTATACATCAGTCTTAAGAGCGACTATTTACAGATGTGATGATATATAAATTAACAGCAACACCAGTGGTCACAGCCAATAATAATCCATGTCGAGTTTAACACATCCCAAATGAGGCCAAATTTACAAGTCGATTACAACAGGGGAGGTCAAAAAGGTGGTGGATCAGCCCAAATAAAAAGGAAGTCCAAGTCTAGTCTATAGAATTGGGTATAAAGTGATGTTAGGGTTATTAGTCTTACATTATTATATATTTGCTTGCAATGAAGAAAGTGCTTCGCTTACTACATCTAAAATGCCTGCTTGCAACGAAGTAAATGCTTTGCTCCTTAATTAGACAAAACAAAAGGGAAGCCGAATCCACTTGGACTGCTGGAATGTGGAGAAGATCCTTTGGCTGCACATGACCTTCAGTTGTTTTGACTATTTGACGTCTCACCCCTGTTTCCCACCCCTCCCTTTAGAGTTGAGATGTCCAATTGTAACTGGGGCCCTTGAAGATAATAAACAAGGAAAAGAAGCGTGTAACGCCAGAACGAACCTGGGCAGAGATCTGAAAGGTTCGATTCTCCTTGCAAGAAAACCCAGAAGATTGTCTTGTCTCTTTATTTGTGCGTGCATTTGGGAATGCCTATTGGTGAACCCATCATATTGGTCCTATGAGCCTGGGAGTCAATATACCGAAGGAATCCAGGCGCTGAGTCGACATCTGGGAAACACCGTGGCCACTGCATCTAAGACCCTTTGAGGGCTGGAGTTCAGCTAAGCGCCTGGGTTCCCGACGGTTGAAGACTCATCCTAAAAGAGTTGAAGACATCTCTGGTAAGTCCACGTAAATGTTTGCATTTGTGAGGCGTTTCCGAATGTGGGGGAAGCATTCAATATGTGAAGGTCAATTTGCGAAATGAATAAGATCGCGTCCGAGTGACGGCGACAGTAAAACCCTGTAAATACTAGTCCCTAACAGGTGAAGAGACAGTATTAGTCTATAAAACTGAAGGGCGTCGGTGTTCTGTACCTAAGCCGGTCGGTACTTAAACTCCGAGAGTATACTTGTGTGTTGTGTGTAATGATAACCTAAGGAAAAACAAACGAAGGTAGAAGGAAAAAATAAAAATAACAGGGAAATTACTGCCCTGATTACACACCTGTTTCCAAATGGGGAGATCGAATAGCAAGGTGGCTAGTTAAGACGATCTGAAACAGCGTCTGATCGGAAATTTGTCAAAAATCTAAGCGCTTTTGTTTATGGATAAACAAATATGGGTTTGCTGGCCAGCTTAATAAACATAAAATAGTAGACCTGCAGGATAAAATACGCACTAAGCGGAGGGGTGATCTATATAAAATGGAGAAGAATGGATATGACACAAATTATTGTTTTTTGATGGCAAAAAAAGGTGCGATGGAAATGCAAAGAAAATTGAGCGGAGTGGGAATGAGCATGTTGATAAGAGCGAGGCGGCTGGAAAAGCAAAACAGTCTATTTTGTTCCACAGACATGAGGATGATGAGACGGGTCCAACGGGTAAAAAAGAATATGGGTGCCTCCTCGACTGAAGGAGAATTTTTTTACCAAGATAGGAGGCGGTGGCATAGGAATGTTACCCAAAAGAATGGGAGAAAAGAAATGGAGGTTAAACAGAAATCGAGTTTTCAAAAATGCTGCCCTCTGGGTTTGTGGAGAATTGGGGAATATATCGCGTGATTGCCCAAACAAGAAGGCCTCTAAAAACGAGGCCCAATTGGCATGCCTGCTCAAAATGAATTGAACGAAGACTTTCAATATGAAGATGTTGAGCTAAATTTAGCGGAAATACTGGCATTTGATATGCTTAAACATGAGATTACATTGTTCGTGAATGGAATTCGATTAGATTTTTTGTGGGATACTGGAGCTTGAAAAAATGCAATTAAAATGGATATTCCAGGTGCTAGGCGTACAAAGCGGAGGGTCTTTGTGACAACGGCGGGTGGTCTGGTTACCGCCGTTTCGGAAACAATTCCAGTTTGGATAAGAGATCCGGATGGAGAGACGGGAATATGGTGGTTAAAAGACGAAAAGTGATAGGGAGAGTTTTGAAAGCATGGACTCCTTGCATGTGAAAATGTGGTGCAAAGTGACTGATGAGGCCTATAAGGAAAAATTAGCTCGGGCCACTCCGGCCGAGGTTACAGTGGACTACCTGTATGCAGACGGTGTTTCTACAGATGTTGAAATCCCTTTTTCTTGAATGGTCAACTCCACACATTGTATTATACACAAGGCATACGATCAGAGGAGGGAAGTGCTACGTGACTTTGTACATGCGGCCCGCGGGGCGACCGATTGGACGGTGCGGAAAACGGCTAGCTTTTCAATGTAGTCCGCTGGAGGTTGCTGCGCCACGGTTGTCCTCGCTCTAATGGATAGATGGTGCCGTTTTCATAAAGCGAAAGCAGCAAGATGGACCTCCTTGAAAATGTTCAATTTTCAATTCTTCCGCTAGCGCTTTTGCCCTCAGTCGAATGGTGACTGTGGAGACGTTTCTCTCAGCCGTGAACGGACGTTTCGTCCACGGACACTTCGTCCCTGGACGTTTTGTCAAACGGACGTTTCGTCGCCGGACAGTTCGTCGAACAGACATTTCGTCTCTGGACAATTCGTCGCCGGATTCGTCGCCGGACATTTCGTCGCCGGACAATTCGTCGCTGGATTTGCTCGCTCACGGATTCGCTCGCTCTCAAAATTATAATCATGAGAGAGTTTACTGTTGAAAGCGATCAACCAAGTAATCTCTCGCTCTCAAAATTATAATCATGAGAGAGAGTTTGTCATTGCATTGACAATGTCAGAGCATTAATATCTAAATATCTAATATCAAAATTATCAATAAGTTGCGTATTATTTGGGTTAAATGAGTGCTCTATAAGGGTTAAAAATAATAATAATTCAGTGTATCAGAGGCTTACGTGGAAGTTCTGATCTAACAACTTTAACAGAGCTGTTGGGACATGGCAATAATAGTATAAAATATGGGATGGGCACGGGCGAGGCAAGTTTGTCTATACACAGACGAGAACAGGACGTTTCGTTCTGTCACCCAGGAACACATAAATTGAAAAACATGTACACACACGCCAATAATACACAACTTAATGATAATTTTGGCGACGAATTGTTCGTCGACGAAATGTCCGGCGACGAAATGTCTGTTCGACGAACTGTCCGGCGACGAAGCGACCGTTCGACGAAACGTCCGGGGACGAAGTGTCCGGCGACGAAGTGTCCGGCGACGAAATGTCCGGGTACCGTATTTTCACACCTATGAAGCGCACCGTGTGAAAGGACGCAGTCTGACTTGTGGGTATATTTTCTGTTTTTTGTCAATACATAGGCGCCTCATCGGATAAGGCGCTAGCATGACACTAGGCTAGCGTATGTTACGCTAGCCGCTAGCATGTTTTTTTTAAAGACAGCACGCGCAAAACTAAGTTCGATAGTGCTTTATTGAGGTAAAAGGTACACAAGTTAATAGAAGTTAAAGCAGTTAAACATCTACAAAATCGTCAAACTCCTCATCTTCTGTATCTGATATAAAGAGTTTGGCATTCAACATGCTCTGCTCCATCTCACTGTCAGTCAGAGGTGACTTGATTCCAGCTTTGGTGAAAGCTCAAACAACAGTGCTGGCCGACACTTAAGCCCAGTTATCAACAATCCATTGTGACTCGCGACATGCATCACTTCCAAGCCTTTGATTCTCCTCGCTGTTATATCGGCATCGACAATCCGTTCCAAATCGTCATGTAACTCGTGTGACGCTGCCTGCCCGAACTACTATGTTGGCCATTGGGCATTCATCACTCCCAAGCCTGTTACGTCTTTTGTTGACGTCGAGGCGAGGAGACATGGAAATGGACCCAATTGCAGGGAAGCAGGCAAGGAGAGGGAAGTAGTACTCTAACGAAAACTTTAATAACTTAGGCAGGATCTTTAGAAAGTAACAACGACTTAGAAATCAAATCAGAGAATCAAACCTGACGGGAAGACATGGGGAAACGAGGAACATGGAACAGGCAGCATGGCATGGCAACTTGGCATAGTACAAAACAAAGCAGACGATCCAACACTGACAAAATAATTTGTAGGGTTTAAATAAACAAAACAGGCACGAGACGCGCAGCTGTGCGAGCGGAACGGCAAGTCAGAGTAGGAAAGCGAACATAAGAACACAGATAAAAGAATGAAATAACAATACCAACCCAAATCTTACGGTACCCCCCTCTAATGGACGGATCCCAGACGTCCCAAAAACTAGAGACCAAAACCGTAAGAAGAGAAGAAATAGTCGTGTGGGAGTGACCGGTCCGGCGGGCATCCCGGCCCTTGACGTGGCGTGGGAGTGGCCGGTCCATCGGGCGTCTGTGCCGGCCCAGTGATGGCCAAGCATCCTGCCCTGAACAGACTCCAGAACTAGAGAAGGATCGTCGGCCATATTACCCTGGATGCTCGGAAGGCCGCCGACCCCCTCATCCCGGGGGCCCGGAGAGTCACGGGGGATGCGGCTTCCTGGCTTCGGCACGACAGGGGCAGGAATAACTGGGAGACTAGCCGGCACAGGAACACTGGAGCATGGCTTCGGGATGGAGAGACCGGTGGGCTAGCCGGCACGGAGACGCGGGTTTGTGGCTTCGGCACGGGAATGCGGGTTTGTGGTTTCGGCACGGGGGCGACTAGCGAGCCAGTCGGCACGGGGACGTGGCTTCCTGGCTTCGGCATGGGGGTAACTGGCGGGCGGGGAGTTTGGACGGGCAAAGGCGAGCGGGGAGCTTGGACGAGCGAGAGCGTCCAGCCCCTTCTCTTCCTAAGTCACGGCGCTCGCCGCCTCCTCTGGGAGGAGTGTAGCATGGCGATCACCCTCCTCCGCGACGAGGGAAAAGTCTCGCCGCTGCGCTGCCCCAAAAAAACAAAGCGATTACCCGGCCGTTAGCAGGCGGTGTTCTTACCTGAGCTTCCCCGCTGGCTACGACGTGGTGGTTCATTGTAGATGGCCAGACGGGAACCCAGGTATGGGTCCATGGAGATCCTATTCCGTGACCATTCTGCTGTCAAAGTGTCTCTGAGGTGCCAATACCACGGCATGCGTAGTCATTATAAATTCCCTAAAAGTGACTCAGGAGCTTTCCGCTGGGTCCATGGTGGTCGGATCGTTCTGTCACGTTTTTCGTCGACGTCATGGTAAGGAAACATGGAGTAGGACCCAATTGCAGGGAAAGGGAAGTAGTACTCAAACTAAAAACTTTAGTAACTTAGGCAGGATCTTTAGAAAATAACAACGACTTAGAAATCAAATCACAATATCAAACCTCACGGGAAGACATGGGGAAACGAGGAACATGGAACAGGGAGCATGGCATGGCAACTTGGCATCGTACAAAACAAAGAAATAATTTGAGGTTTAAATAGACAAAACAGGAATTAATTATCATTGACGCGCAGCTGTGCGAGCGGAACGGTGAGTCAGCAGGGACCAAACAAGAGAAGGAAAGCGAACATAAAAACACACGGAGAAAATAATGAAATAACAATACCAACCCAAACCTAACAAAGCCGTTCGCAAAGCTGTTAAATTGTATTTATGCGTTCACACCCGAATTCTGTTTTCATTCACGTCAGGCATTTCCTCTGTATAGCTCTAATGTGCTGTTTCTGAGTATTTAGTGTTTTTGAGGGTTAAAAGCGCTGCAAGCACACAGAAGTCAAATGCCTTCCCACTCGCCTGGGATGTTTTGAATGGATTTTCCGTAGAGCTCGGAATGCGCGGGGAGGCTATTTTTAGGGTGAACGTCCGCTGGGTTTATCGCAATAAGTAGCGTGCCGGCAAGAAATAAAACCAATCACAAGAGCGGTCGGGGTCATACAAAATTGAATTTAGTGCACAAACGGACGTTTCGCCGAACGGACAGTTCGCCGAATGGACGTTTCACCGAAACGGGATTCGCGCGCTCACCCCGCCCCCGGATTGTGTGTGTACATGTTTTTCAACCTCGGCCCGTGGGCCATATACGGCCCGTTACAGATAACATTCATTTAGGAATATCAAGGGCATTTATTCACGGCCAAACACACGCACAACAGTACGTGACAGAAGAAATAGAAACTTACACCAGCATAGAAAACGTTGAGATTAATCTTTGAATTAAGGTTCTCAGCAAATCATTTTGAATATATATTTCCTAAAATAATGGGATATTATTTAAGAACAGTACGTGACAGAAGAAATAGAAATTTACACCAGCATAGAAAACGTTGAGATTAATCTTTGAATTAAGGTTCTCAGCAAATCATTTTTAATATATTTCCTAAAATAATGGGAAATTATTTAAAATTAAAATATTGTTCTTATTGGCACACATCACTAGAACTAAAAGTGAGATGCTATTTGACTGGTCTTTTCTCTAACATATCATAAATTTCATCCAACGTATATTAATTGTAATTTCTTGTAAACTGTGTGTGAAAATATTAAAGTGTTTAATTTATTATTTTATTAAACAAATAAAAGTGGGGATGTTTCTCATTGTGTTGTTTTTTCTCAGTGTCAGGCACGTAGCTCCAAGTAAAAGACTAAATCTCAGGCTAGTGTGTATGTGTACATATACTGTACGTGTGCCCCTGTCGGTTTGCATGGCCATGCATTTCGGGGAAGTTTTGCATGTTTACCATTCCTTTCAGCTTTAGTCGTCTTGCCAAGTGGTTTAGGTTGTTTTTACCAGTGCTGTGGGTCAGCAAGGGTCACCAAAAGGATTATTGTAGTTGAGTGACAAATGGATCACAAAACAAATTCACTTAACACTGCTCACCGTCAGACGTAAACAATAATAATAATAATAATAATAATAATCGGACATAGGCCATGTCGTCATTACCACAACACAAAAAAGCCTACTTGTCATCACACGCAGAAACTGCGTGTGACGAAATTGATGAACATGAATATGAACATGAATAAGACTATATAAGTCAACTGAAAAAAAATCCGTCAGGAAAAGAGTACCATCCTCTGGATGCAAGTTTAATTCAAAGATTAATCTCATCATTTTCTATGCTGGTGTAAATTTTCTGGAGTAAGATTTCTGGATTTACAATTTCATTACAGTACTTACTGTTACTACTCCTTTCTTTTCTCTATTTCTTCTGTCATGTACTGTTCTGCGTGTGTTTGGCCGTGAATAAATGCCCTTGTTATTCCTAAATGAATGTTATCTGTAACGGGCCGTATATGACCCGCGGGCCGAGGTTGAAAAACATGTACACACACGATCCGGGGGCAGGGCGAGCGCGCGAATCCCGTTTCGGCGAAACGTCCGTTCGGCCAAACGTCCATTCGGCAAAGAGTCCGTTCGGCGAAACGTCTTTCGGCGAGTCGTCCGAGTACCCCCTGTTCCTCCATCCCTGTTTCTGTCTCTCTCTGTCCCAGTCACTCTCTGTCTCTATCTCCCTTCATCATAATTTTACTTAACTCATTTTCACATGCAGTATGTAAGAAAGAAAATGATTTTCTTCACCTTTATACACAATTACCTGTTAGCGTCTGTTAACTTTTGGAAAGCTGTAACTTCATACAAATATCGAGCAGTGTTGGACAGACAACAGATTTTTTTCCACATGCAAATGAGGCCAGTTCCGATTTGACAAAAATCCAAACTAGACTAATCACATAGGCATGAAAAAAAATTGCAAATGGGCAAATAAAATCTCAATTGAGCTCCAGGTTGGATTGCAGTGTGAATTTAGCCTTAATTATACCAGCATCTCAGATTCATCAGATAAAGAACCATAAACACTAATGAGGAATGATTCCACGATAAAGAAAATTACTTTCAAATAAAATAATGAAGATAAATGCTTTCAAAATAAAGCTCAGTACATTTCTTTGTCAAAAATTTGGCTTTGCATTAAGGTGGTTACTATTCTTCTGTGAAGAACACTTTGAGATTGTGGCATGCATGTAGCTGGCTGCAGTTCATCACTTACAGAGAATGCCTGTGTTGACTGAGAGTTGTTCACATGCTCAAAGAAGCGTCTTTCTGCCTCATCGTAGCGGGTTTTTTCAAACCAGATCTTTTCCTGGGCCAGAAGGTTTACAGTACTCATGTTGCTAAAATAAAAAAAATAAACAGGAATGGGATCAAACACAACACAGGCTAACACCAGCCAATGTACTCAAAAATTTAAACTGTCATTGGATATATTACACAATTTAAACAATTGGGTTTATTTTTACATAATTTGAGTTTTCACCTCATAAAACCCACAAAAGGAGGAATTAAGTCCTAAAAAATCTTAATGAAAGATCAAAGAAAAGCATGAGGATGGACCCTAACCCCACCATAAAATCAATAAAAATAAGCTTATTTTCTAATGTATGTCAATCTTTGTTACTTGTTTGCAGATCCCTTTGCTTAAACAAATGTCTCAATGAACATTGACATGGATGCAATTTGCCTGTGCCAATGCCCGAGAATTGCAAAATGTCATTACATTGCGAAAATGGCCAGCAAATTGTCAGAAACCCTAAACCCCAATGAGAATCTATATGGACCCCAAAAACAAAAGCAGTGAGAGCAACCATTGAAAAAATATGAACTTCCACAAACTTCTTTGCTCCAAGATCTACTTTTCAAGGAGCCAACATAGATCTATCATTTTTTTTCCCAGCCACTGAAAAAGTTCAACAGTTATGCATGCTTATATTCTTTGAAAACATAGTCAACAGTCAGCATAGTGCGGGCATGTAGCAATCGTGCTTAGTCGCACAATGGCGAATGACTGATAGTTCAAGTCCCATATAAAAGTTTACGATATTTAAATAAATGCATCCAATCTTACTGGCATGAGATCTACCAAGTCGCACTGGGCGATCAATTAGTAGCTCGCGATCGACGTATTGAGCACTGCTGTCCGAGGCAATACAAAAGGCAGATTGCCTCAATGCCACAACACATTGACTTTTTTCTTTTAAGAAACACTCAGGAGAGGTGATTGTCTCACGGTAATCGTTTTTTTAAACTGCTCTTTTTGTGGGTTTTGTGAACTGGAAGTTCATATTAAGCAAAAATAAACAAAATCTATATATATATTAAATTGTGGAGCTTGAATCTATAATTTAGATATGAAATTAAAACATTTCAAATCAAATTATGCAAATAAATATTTCATGATATTCAAGTTTTTTAACTGGTCAACTGTATACAGTGGTACCTCGTCATACGACCGCTCATCATACAAAATGCTCGTCTTACGGGGGAAATTTCGATCGAATAATTCGCCCGTGATGCGGTCAAAATTTCGTTATGCGACCAAGCCAGGTGGCCATGGCATTTTTTTTTTGCATATCTTTCGTGTACGTATAACAATATTTACGAGCACCGGATGAGCTATTCAGACCAGGAAACGCACAACGCCCATGCGCGGGGAAAAGAGGGCTTTCTGGGTAATGAAGTATACTCGTGCTCGCAACAGCATCCCCGGTAGCAACTCTATCATAGGCGCCGTTCGAGGGGATGCGAACACAGATGCTACAAGCTAAAAGGAGCCGCTAGCCAGCGCCCCGAAGCTCCCATGAGCAGCGGTGCGATCGCTGATAAGACTGCTGCTCGTTGGCAAGTGGTCGTGCGTTCTCCGATTGTGAGGACATTTGTGTGCATCATTTTCGGAATATTTTGAAGGGAATAGTACGACAGCAAACAGCCCATCGATAGCGAACGTGAGGGTGGAGTGTTTGTTCTGTTTACGAGTGCGTTGTGTGGAAGAAAAAAAAAAACGAAGCCCCTCTCCCCTCGGCGAAATCCGCCCAATTTTAGTTAGATTAAACACTTTATTTCTATTAAACCACTCGTTATTTATTACTTTGTCAATATATGGCGAATTATAAGAAATAAAACATTTTTTTCAATCCAATATCCTGTTTTTGGTGTTTTTTTCAGAGAGTTGGAACGAATTAATTTGTTTCCCATTCATTTCAATGGGAAACTTTACCTCGAGTTACGAGAATCTTGTCATACGAGCTCAGTCCCGGAACGGATTAAGCTCGTATGTCGAGGTACCACTGTATTGGGTATATAAATAAAAAGTCTACAGACCCCTGTTAAAATGCCAATATCGTGTGATATAAAAAAAAGATGAAAAGCTCAATGATTTAAATACTTCTACATCTTTTGGGACTTAAGTGTATTTTGTTTATAAATACATCAAATTTACAGTCAGTTTATTTTTGAACACCCTTCTATATTGCAAGTTCTCCCACTTAGAAATCATGGAGAGGTCGGGATGGTGTTCTTGGGACAGTACCGAGTATTCTTCTTACCCCAAACACAATTAGTGGAATTATGAACAAAAACTTCTACTGTCATCCTTCACTACTTTGCGGCTTCAGTACATCGTGTTTTTTTTTAATATTAAGTATAAAAAAAGAAAGAAGTGACACCAAGCGAGTGGTAAACACTAGAAATAAAAAAATGAATCAGCATTATGAGTGATATACGCCGTAGAAAAGGCCATGAAGCTGGCATGACAAGAGCACGTCAACACACTGCTCGAAATCCAAAAACAATCCCCCACGGCTCGACATTAACGACTGCCCGAATGCCCAGGGCAGCCAAGTACTCTTTTGGGGCAGCTAATTAGATTTTCACAGCTACCCAAAAGGGCAAGTAACTTTTTGATTATGAGCTGTAAAATAAATAAGGAAAATCATAATTGCTTCGTCTGTTTTGTTTCCTGCCATGGGCGTGGCCATTTGTGACACATTTTCATCTTCTGCGCAATTGGCTGGTGCGTATGTGAACTATTTCCACTGCTCGTGTAAATATTTGTCAATGTTTTCTTAAAGGCGCTGCCATTTAGCAACGGATGTTTTTTTTAACGCAGGCCGAAGGGCATCAATCATGTTCCCTTTGGGATTTCGTCTGCTCATCTTTGTACCGGTACTCATAAAATGTTTTACCATATTTGTGTTTGGTATTACGTTATAAATGAGGGCAGGTGGATTGCCACCTCGGGCAGATAGAAGATAGAATAGAATGGTTACCTGCCCTACGGGCAGGTTGCTTACAAAAAGTAATGTAGAACCCCCCCATTCCCCAAACTGATGAGGACCTCGTCGAAATGATTCCATCAGGGAGTGAGAAAGAGAACGAAACGGGCAACGATGAGGATGACAATGAAGAACATGGTCTACCTTTAAAAGGTGATCAGCAGGAAATCTTCAATATAGCATGCAGTTTGCAACAACAGATCCAAAAGATTGATGACAATATGGTCAGACCCATTGAATTTGGCAATGGTCTGACAGTGTCATGTCCTTGGACAAAAGCATATTTGTACAAGAAGAAATAAATGATGTCATTTTTGGGTTCGACTAATTATTGTAGAGCATGGATTCCGAATTATCCGGATCATGTAGCTCCTCTTTCTTGAATCATGAATTACGACTGTTTGAAAATGAGCTCTGCTCTAAAATGGACAGGAGAAGATGGTAAAGCTTTTTGAAACAAGTGCTGGTGTCTAGTGGAACATTAGCACTGCCAAATTATAGAAAGCCTTTTTTGTGCAAATGGTGGACTGTAGAGGGGTGTTTGTGATGTCTGTCTTGACTCAGGAATTCGGGGGGGTGATGCCTGTTGCTTATTTTTCATCTAAGGTAGCCTGTGCACTTCCTCACTGTGTGCGAGCTGTTGTAGCAGCCTCGATGGCTGTGGAGAGCTCTACGATAGTGCCCTTTCATTCTTTAACCCATAGGGGTCCTCATGAAGTGGGTGCATTGTTGTTGGAGACGAACATGAGGTTTTTCTGTCCAGCAAGGCATTTGTCTTGTATAACCATCTTGCTGTCGCAACCGCATCTCACACTAGAAAGATGCACTACATGTTGCCGCTTCCTGGGGAGAGGGAGCATCACGATTGCCAAGAAGTGGCCAAGCGGACGACAAAATGTAGGGAATATTTGAAGGATCCGCCTCTAACAGCGGTGAAGTTCTTTTTGTGGACAGTAAGCTAGAAAAAATGAAATGGAACAGACACAGACGGGTAATGCTGTAGTGAGGGGTTCTAAAATATTGAAGGCGGAATCATTGCCGCCACACTATTCTGCACCGCCTTTACCTAATTTTCATTTTATGTTTTCCAGAAAGAAGCAATCTGCCGTCAGTGGAATGTTTTCTAAAGCGAAATTGCAACCTCTTCAAGGTGTATTGACTACTGTTAATGTGATCCACAATTTGTTCCACTACTATCTTTTCCAGGACTTTTGAGACTGCTGGAGGATGCTTATGGGTCTGTAGTTGCTGGTTGGTTATTGCAGGGTTACCTGATTTTAAGACCGGTGCTAAGCCACTTCCAGGGTTCAGGAAAGAGACTTTCGTTCATGGATTTGTTCATAATAGTAGTTAATGGTGCTATGCAAGATTAATTGTGATATTTTATAAATGTTTCATCCATACTAAATGCATCTTTTGCTTTGGAGCTTTTGAGACCACACACATCTTTCTCAACTTGTGACTGTGAAACTGTACAAAATAAGAATTAGTTTATACCGATAAACCAATTCTTATTTTTTAGTGTTGTTGGTGGGTGATATTCTACAAGAGGGATGTTGTTAAGTGTCAGTTCCTTAACGGAGTCTATAAAATAATTATTTAATGTTGAAGAAATGTCCTTTGGATCACAGATTATTTTCTCATCTCATTTTCTGAACCGCTTTATCCTCATTAGGGTCGCGGGGGTGCTGGAGCCTATCCCAGCTGAGTCCGGGCCAGAGGCGGGGACACCCTGAATCGGTGGCCAGCCGATCACAGGGCACAAGGAGACGGACAACCATGCACACTCACATCCATGCCTAGGGGCCATTTAGTGTCCAATCAGCCTACCATGCATGTTTTTGGAATGTGGGAGGAAACCCACGCAGGCCCGGGGAGAACATGCAAACTCCACACCGGTGGACCGACCTGGACTTGAACCCAGGACACCAGAGCTGTGAGGCCAATGCGCTAAACACTTGCTCCACCGGGCCGTGGATTTTTTCTCCTTCAACTGTAATTCCTTTATTTCTCTGTGCTTTGAAGTATTTCCTGTGAGGTTTTTTTTAAATATATTTCCAGATCTCTTTAGTGTTCCTTTTTGCAGGATTAATTATGTTCATAAAGAAATTTGATTTTGCAGATCAACTTTCTTTTAATTACATTGTTTGCTAGAGAAGTAAATGTCTGTCTGTCATTTGTCGAGCAAGTTAATATTTAAATCTCCAGAAAAGACAATTTCATTTCTTGTGTAACATTTTTTTTTTTTATTCACAGCCTGCATACTCTCGCCACAACAGAGGTGCATCTCAAGAGGGGAAGAGCGTTCACTTCCCGTGTCTCCCTCTTAACCGCACGGCGGAACACATTAACATTAACATGGTTCCACCAGCTGAATAATGTACAAAAGAATGCCACACTGTAGATTCATTTATGCCGCAAAGGCGTGCTACACCTTTAGCCCTAGATTGACATTTTGTACCTTGCTATTTAATAGTACATTAAATGCCTTGGAAAGCATCCTGTTTCCTTACTGACATGAAGATCATTTCATGTTACAGTAGCTCTTAGGACTTGCAAAATATCATGACAAAAATATTGGGGGAAGGGAAATGGAGCATTAATATCTTGAGGTAATAACAACCAATTTGAAATATTGGCATGTATGCTTCCACTCATTCAATTTGGATGAATTTAGGTTATTGTTGATCAAAAATTTATTTCCCAATTTCTGATCATTGGCCCTTCCTCAGTTGGTAAGATGGTGCCCACACATTTTGTCCAAGTTTTTTGTTTTTATGTCCTGTTTAAAGCTTTCCTTTTGTTTTTCCAATCGAGTTTAAATGGTATTGGCCATATTAATGGGGAACTTTTTCTCATTATTTATCTTGCTCTTGTTTTACATCACAAAATACATTTTAAAAGTGGCATGTAGTCTTTTTATATGCCTTGCATTTAATGAGATATGATGTAGCCCAAAACTAGAATGATACTTTTAACAACCCAAATAAAGAAATAAACTGAAACTTGTGAACAAATACACAATGGTCAATTCAAACAACCATTCCCTAACAAAATGGAAAAAAATAAGTACAAATTCATGAACTGAATGAATTAAGAAGAAATATAAAAAAATGTCAAGAAAGAAAAGTTAACTCATGTACAGAACTAAAAATGAAAGGAAATGAAATGCCATAAATCTAATCTCTCCTGGTTGAATCATACTTTTCCCTTGGTGGGACTGTGAAGATAACCATTGAGGTTTCTGTGTTGGGCCTCCAGCCACACTGGCTTACTTTCTGGGTGAAGGAAAGTAGCACGGAGGTGTTTCAGCTCATTCCTCCTCTTTCATGATAGAGTGCAGCCTATGAAGAACCACCTATTTCTCTAGCAAAACTGGTTGTTTTTCCTACACGACGATTCGCTCATCTACTATGAAGCTGTTGTTGCCATTGTTGCCATGGATAGTTTGGATGAATTATTGCCATATATATTTTTTCGTAGAAGGCAGCTTCGGCACGATCATAAAGTGGCTTCTCCAACTATGTATCACATCAAATTGGTGATAGTCCATTAACTGACTGTCGAGCAGGTGTTGTTACTGTCGTCTGGTGAGATCACATTTACAGGTGTCATAACTTGAGGCTGTTCCCTTTGCGAGAAGTTCTTGGTGTGATTAAACTCAGAGACTGAGGTGACTTGTCCATGGAGTCTGGAACTGTCAATGGCTTAGATTCTTTATTGTGGTCATCAGTTTGTCAAATATTTTTCTTCTTTAAGACCTTATTGGATGACGTGCAGTTTTCTAGAGTTAAAGCTGACGCATTCAGCTGGGTAGCTATTTTGGATGAGTTTGTCAACCAGCACTGGAGCGACTTTCTGCATGCTCATATATGCTTCGCTGAAACCATACATTAGCACATTCTGAGTTCCGGACAATCAGTCTACTAGTGTCGCGGTCAGATGGCGAGCTTGTGTTTTTATCAGATTTATCTTTTTTTACTTTGTTGTTAACCTAAAATCATTCTGACCCTCACTTTTAAATGAAAATTTCTTGCTGCAGCACCTTTTCCCAAATGACTTTGTAGCTTTGCTCGGGGTCTCTACTTGCAGGGGTGTCAAACCGGTCCTCACGGGCCGCAGTGGGTGCAGGTTTTCATTCCCACTCAACAAGAGGATACCTTTTGCAAGTGTAATCATTTAATTAAAGTCAGGTGCTACTTATTTTAGAAGACACCTGATTGGTTAAAATGTCGGCACTGGATCGGTTGGAACAAACACCAAGACCCACTGCGGCCCTCGGCGGAATCGGTTTGACATGTGCTGTAGAGGATGATGTACCCTCATTTTGTTGGATTGAGTTAGCTTTGTTTTCAGACTCACCTGTCAGGTTGGTTAAAAGTTCCACCTGACTGTGGTTGGCATTAAACTCATATCTCAAGGTATGACTGTAATTTAAAACCATGGAGATTAACCATTCTTATCATGATTGGAAAAATTACGTTTTATAATATTTGTATAGCAGCAGATCATCGTATAATAGGATTACCTGCGGAATTAAATCAAGAAAAATGTAGCATTGTCCTAAGAATTTAGGAGTAACCTCGCTATGGACAATGGAAGAACCAACTGTAGCCATGGAATAAGAATCGAACGGACAGCAAAAATAAAACATAGCGAGGTAAGAAGGCCATATCGTTTCGAACCTCAACATCGGCGTCATGTTGTTATAATTTGGACATATTGACATCCAAAGTAGCGGTCGTTTGCCGCCTGTGTCCTGCTACATGGACTCTACTGCTACATGCCTCATTCCGCCTGCTAGCCGAGGTTAACACATGGCCATGGCCAGTCCGCAAAATACTGACTGCTCCTTTATCAGAGTTAAGCCACGAAAAAGAATGGCAAAATGTCTGAACTCCCGGTTGTCAGTCAAAAGCACATTACTTACTGTTGCGTTTTGAGTATCGTCGCTGTTGGTGGAGTCCGTTGCCTAAATATGCTTCGCGAGCGTCAAATGACAAGGGAAAAGAGGAAGCGCAGGGAAGACGGATGTAGGGAATGAGCCTTCGAGGTAGAGGGGGGCGAACGACGTCTACTCCTTTCGTAACAGTATTCAGTCGTAACAGTATAATATGTGATGTCACAAAGGGGGCAAAAACTTTCATATATTAGAGCTGGGCGGTATGACAATTTTTTTTATCACGATAAGAAAAAAAAAATAGCAGTGGATATGGATCATTATCATGATAACCATCACATCTTTTTAGTTTTAAATTTGAAACTTCAAACTTTTGTGAATTAGTAAATAAATTACTTTCATCCTTATTCAAATATGAAACTAACTCTTACCTCACTTTATAACAAATAAAAAGAATATGGAATATGATGTTTTTAAAAAGTATTTTGTAGTTCTGTTGTGCAGTAAAGATAACTCCCTCCTTACACTATGAAAAGTAAAGTAAAATCTGCATGAATTTTGCCAGGCATCTTTTTTTTAATAAATTTGCCTTCAAACCAAAAGATGCTGTGCCATATGAAATAAAAATAATAATAAACAGAAGTCATCATCATTGCAAGCAGACTATTTTCAGCCTCACAAAAAGAAACAGTAAATTTACCTCACATATGGCCATTTACAAAAAAATAAAAGAAAAAAGTTGGATGAATCTAGCCCATTTTAACCCATGTTTACAAGTTTTAGATTTTTGTAACGTTTTCAGAACATTTACATAAAATGGGAAAACATCTTGATATCAAGTAAGAAAAATATTACAGGTTGTCCTCAAATGAGGACAGTGGGTTAAGGACATTTTCAATAAGGTTGCTCTTTGGACAGAAAAAAAAAAGAAAACATCAGGGAGAATTCACTTGGATCTTTTAGTGGGTCGGCTCGGTGTTGTACTACAGCTCACAATCGCTTATTTTGCCCGTGTTATTGTCCTTTTGCCTTCATGCTCAATTTCAATTCAATTTCAATTCCATTTCAATTCATCAGTCATCCGCTTCTTCACCAGGGCATTGGTCTGGAACTAGCGTTCACATCGCAACAGCGCCCCTTTCTTCCTGGTGGTCGGGTGTTGTAATCACAAAAAAAATTCTGAACAAAATTAAGGACACTATCTATCTATTCATTCATTCATTCATCTACCATACCGTCCATCCAAAAAGTGCTGCGGGGTCAATGGAGCTGTCTACGGGCGAAAGGCAGACTACACCCTAGACCGGTCGCCAGTCAGTCGTCAGGCACACTGAGAGACAAACGACCATCCGCACTCCCAATCATACCGCCACCTGTGAGAGAGAGAGAGCGAGAGAGAGCGAGAGAGAGCGAGAGAGAGCGAGAGAGAGCGAGAGAGAGCGAGAGAGAGAGAGAGAGAGAGAGAGAGAGAGAGAGAGAGAGAGAGCGAGAGAGAGCGAGAGAGAGCGAGAGAGAGCGAGAGAGAGCGAGAGAGAGCGAGAGAGAGTGAGAGAATATGTCGCTGTTGTAGCTGTCTTCGTCATCCACATCACCTTCCGTATTAGCATCGAGTGTCTGAGTGAGTTCACGTTCATCGTCGCCAGCATTGGCTCGCGCTTGCTGGAGAAGTTGCAAACCAGTCTGAATCGGGCCCTCTTGGGTTGGTGCTCGC
The DNA here is from genome assembly GCF_051989625.1 of Stigmatopora argus. Classification (NCBI taxonomy): domain Eukaryota; kingdom Metazoa; phylum Chordata; class Actinopteri; order Syngnathiformes; family Syngnathidae; genus Stigmatopora; species Stigmatopora argus. The sequence goes on from NC_135410.1 coordinate 2,880,684, forward strand.
ATGTTGCCGAATTTGGTGTAGCTCTTCTCGCCGTGCAACATTCGGTTATGGTAGAACTGTCGGACTTTGGCCTTGAATCGGGCGTTCCAGTAGACCTCGGGGGCCTGTATAAATTTGGTGCAGCCTCCTGGAATCACGGCCACATCAATATGGAGCTTCTTCAATTGCTTCTTGGTGGCATCGCTAATGTGACAACAGTATGAATTCCAGGCAAGAATGCGCTTGCCATCTGACCACCTTCTCAGGTTGATAAAAACCTTCTATTTCACCGGCATGCTGCTCTATTTTTCAAACATTTCTCGTTGTGCCGTTCAATTAGAAGTGCCGTTCAATTAGAGGGTGCCGTTCAATTGGAGGTGCCGTTCAATTGGAGGTGCCGTTCAATTAGAGGTGCCGTTCAATTAGAGGGTGCCATTCTATTTTTCAATTCTTCCACCAAGGTGCCGTTTTATTAAAGGTGCCGCTCAAATAGGGGTTTTACGGTATATAATGAAAAACATCCGCACATAGTTCCCATGGTGCTCCAGGTGGCTCAGTGCTGTGTGTAGAACTACGGCGATAGCGTCCTCAGTGGACCTGTTTGCTCTATAAGCAAACTGGTGAGGGTCAACTGAGGGAGGGAGTGTATCCCTGATGTGGCGGGCGACCAACTTTTCAAAGCACTTCATGATCACAGGCGTAAGTGCAACAGGCCTATAATCATTCAGGCTGTCAATGTTTGGCTTTTTAGGGACAGGGATAATGTTGGCAGATTTCAGGCAGCATGGAATGATAGATTGTTGCAGGGAACAATTGAAGATCTTTGTGAAAATCCCAGTCAGATGGTCAGCACAGGCTTAGAGCACCTTCCCAGGTACTCCGTCAGGGCCAGCAGCCTTCCTGGTGTTCACAGTCCGCAGTACCTGTCTCACTTCATGTCCCTGAAGCTTCAGTGTACTGCTGCAGGGTGGTGGATGTGTTGAGACTGAATTCGATTTGTCAGTCTCAAAGCGGGCAAAGAAACGGTTTAGTTCCTCTGCTAGTGAGGCATCCGCGTTAACAGACAATATTTTCATTGTAATTGGTAATGTGTCGTATTCCCTGCCACAGGAACTAATTTTGAATCATGAGCAGCTGCGCGAGCGAACGGCAAGTCAGGAGGGACATACAAGAGTAAGGAAACAAACATCAGAACACAGTGAGAAGGCAATGGAAAAAACAATAACAAGCTACTCCTAACACGATTCATGGGAGGTGAACTTGGGCCCCTGCTCTGAGACAATGTCACTTGAAATTCCATACAGGCGGAACACGTGCTGGATAAGCAAGTCGGCAGTCTCCCAGAGGAGCTATCGGAGGAGGACAAAATGAGCAGCCTCATTGTCGGCATGAGAAAACGTTGCCACAACACTGCACGTCAAGCAAGAGATGGAGTGGCCAGTCCGGTGGGGGTCTGCACCGGCCCGAGACGAGACCTGGGAGTGGCCGGTCTGGCGGGGGTCCGCGCTGGCCAGTGGCAAGGCGTGGGATTGGCCTGTTCGGCGGGCGTCCGCACCGGCATTTGGCGAGGACTGGGAGTGGCTGGTCCGGCGGGCGTCCCCGCTGGCCCTTTAAGTGATGGCCGATTGACCTTAACAGACACCAGAATTCTAGAAAAGTCATCGAGCATCTTACCCTGGCTGCTCGTGGGGGGTCACCAGGGGACCCGTAGAGTTGCCGACGCCGACCCCCGCGTCCAGGGGGCCCGGAGAGTCACCGCTGCCGACCCCCTTGTCCAGGGGGCTCAGAGAGTTGCCGCCGCCGACCCCCTCGTCCAGGGGCCCCGGAGAGTTGCCGCCGCCGACCCCATCGTCCAGGGGGCCCGTAGATTCGCCGACCCCCTCGTCCAGGGGGCCCGTAGAGTCACCGCTGCCGACCCCCTCGTCCAGGGGGCCCGGAGAGTCGCCGCTGCCGACCCCCTCGTCCAGGGGGCCCGGAGAGTCGCCGCTGCCGACCCCCTCGTCCAGGGGGCCCGGAGAGTCGCCGCTGCCGACCCTTCGTCCAGGGGGCCCGGAGAGTCGCCGCCGCCGACCTTCGGCACGGGTGCGACTGGCGGGCCAGCCGGCATGGGGAATCTGGTTCAAGCCTTCAGCACGGGTGCGACTGGCGGGCCAGCCGGCACGGGAAATCTGGTTCGTGGCTTCAGCACGGGTGCGACTGGCGGGCCAGCCGCCACTCATAAATCGTGCCGACTTTCTGTTTTAGGATCAAATTCAAATTAAGATTATAGATATTACATTTCGTGATTTCCCCTTTTTAAATCAATAATTGCAATTTTTTAAATCCATTTTGTCTCTTTTTGTTTTTTTAGTTCAAAAAGCATTTTATAATATATATATATATATATATATATAAATATTTTCTGTTTTCCTTTTTATTATTGAACATAATTTTAATTTTTTTCTCCTTTTGAAATGAAAAACAAATGATTAAAAGATGTTTTCCCTTACTAAGAAAAAAGCTCAAATAAACAGTTTTCGATCTATAAAAAACTGAATATTTAAGGCTTTTGATCCAGTTCTTTTAATTTTAACCTTAAGGATTTTGATTATGTGTGACTAAATGGACAGAAGAGGTGCCTTTCTTCAGAATGCTCCGGTGGCGAGGACGAGCCAGGATCGATTCTCACTTGCAAGTTTAATGCTAGATTATGTCTCCGATGTCTCTCCCTTTATTAAAGTATACCAATTAATAAACCAATCAGCTTGCTAATGGTGATGATGTCTTCAGTTGATTATTTTATTTATTTTACATTGCACAGCAACTTTTGTTTGAAGGCAAATTCATCAAAAAAAGATGGCTGTCAAAATTTCTTCAGGTTTTATTATTCATTACTTTTTGTAATGTAAGGAGGGAGTTGTGTTATCTTTATTGCACAAAAAACAACAAAAATACTTTTTAAAATCATCATATATTCTCCTTTCTTTTAAAATATGGTAACGTAGTACTTTCATAATTGAATAACGAGAAAACTAATTCATTGACTTATTCACAGAATGTGAATTGTGATAATTATTGATATTGACTGTTTTTTTTTACCATGATAGCATTTTTTGTAGTATCGTCCAGGGCTAGTATAAATTCTTGCTAGGTAATTTCCCGCGGCACACCTGACTATCGCTCACAGCACACAAGTGTGCCACGGCACAGTGGGTGGGAAAGTGCATTCTCAGTCAATACAGAGGTTATTTCGCCTGACTTTGCTCTGGGCAGTGTGGGATCATTCACCACTCAGTGGTGGTGTGATTGTGAGTATGGATGAATGGTTGTCGGTGTCTCTATGTGTGTCCTATGACTGACTGTCAACCAGTTTAGAGTGTACTCCTAATGTACTCTGCCTTTTGCAAGAAGTCAGCTGGGGTAAGCTCCAGCATCCCGCAAACCTGACAAGAACAAGCGGTGATGAAAATGAATGAATGGTGTATTAAATTTCATATTTATTATTTTATTTACTTTTAAGTATTGATTATAGATATTTTTAGTACATTTATTTTTATTGCTACTCATCTCATTTTCTGAACGGCTTTATCCTCATTAGGGTCGCGGGGGGTGCTGGAGTCAATTCCAGCTGTCTCCGGGCCAAAGGCGGTGGACACCCTGAATCGGTGGCCAGTCGATCACAGGGCACAAGAAGACGGACAACCATGAACACTCACACCCATACCTAGGGGCAATTTAGTGTCTAATCAGCCTACCAGGCATGTTTTTGGATTGTGGAAGGAAACCCACGCAGGCCCGGGGAGAACATGCAAACTCTACACAGGTGGACCGACCTGGACTTGAACCCAGGACACCAGAGCTGTGAGGCTGATGCGCTAACCACTCGCAACACCCGGCCGCCCACGTTTATTGCTACTGTGATATATTTATTGCCACATTCAATTTTAATTTCATGGTAATGTTTGTATCTTATTAATTATTCTTGGATTTATATTCATATTTTACCTTGATTGATTCATGTATTTATTTTGATATTTTTTTTAAATCTCCTCTCATCTCATCTCATTTTCTCAACCGCTTTATCCTCATTAGTGTCGTGGGGGTGCTGGATCCTATCCAATCTATTTCTTATTTCTATCCTTATAATCATTTTTATTTCCACTTGTTTTGTTTCCTCTTCCTTTTTTTCTATTTTATTTAATTAACTGTAGTCGTAAACAATGTTCCCTCTAAGCTGCACGCGTGCGCAATTGCACACTACTCTCGTCTTCTCTGCGCACAGCAAATCATATGGAGCACACAAAATAAAATCCCAATTTTTTATTTTTTTTAGCTGTGAGGCCGACGCGCGAACCACTCATCCGCCGGGCCACCCATTTATAGATATTAATCATTACATTTTATTATTACTAAATTATTTATGTGTAGTAGACATACACCTGCTTATGGAAGGTGTGATACTGGTGTGTGCCCATAGCGAGCAATGATGATGTTGCTCACACCGGTACTCAGTGTGCTCATGGAGGTTGTCTTTCTGCCCAGACAAACAAAAAATTAGAGGGAACATTGGTCGTAAAACACTGCCGATATGAAGCAAATGCCCGTGTCCGTCTGTGTTTTTTTTTATTGTGCTTATTCATGGGTCCACTTTTAAAGAGATGCACTTTGAATTTAATGGTAATTGTACAACGACAATAAAGTCTAGTTCTTCTTTATTCTATTTATTTATTTTAAATATTGGTAGCTTTGGTCCTGAATATCTAGTGATGATTGTAGACTGAGCTTCGATACTCAAAGACTTTGAGTATCAAAAACTATATGACCCACTTTGAGTCAAAGTGGGTTAAATAGTTCTTGCAGTAACACCGTATTTCTTTTTCTTGCCCCTGATTCAGTCTTCAGTCTACCGAAACAGAAGGGGGCGCTAATAGACTAAATACGTGTTTGTCAAACACGTAACTAGGTGAAGAAGAAAAGACGCGATAAACATGGAGAAACGGGATTCTTTAAAACGGCAAATAGATCTTCTACAGAGTAAGCATTGGTGGGAATAAATTACTTCCGTGACTGTTATTTTAGAGAACATATATAGTAGTCGTCAATGTGGCTGCTGGGCCGTTCAGTTGACATTTGTTGTTTCGATTAGACCATTAAGGTTTGTTTTTAAACTGGCTCTTACGTCAGTAAACCGTATTCACACCTCAAACAGAATTAACTGACGTCGTGAAAGTCGGATGTTAATTTCTAATTAAGATAGTAATCGTTTTTCTTCGATAACTGTATATGGTGTACCTTGGCTGAATTACAAATGCGACCTCATTCAATTGATTAGTCATTTCAATAGTTTCAACGTTTGCATTTCTGCCTCTATGACTTACTGAACGTGATGATCGGTTGACTACTATTTTGAAGTTTTAATTAATCTTAATGTTTGATATAACAAGAACACCACGATAAATAATCGATATGTACAGTCCTTGTCACAGCAAATAAGAGGGGAATAATAACAAAACAAAAATTTTCACATGCCGTATAACGTCTGGTATTGCATGTTAAATTTCATACATACGAAGCATTTTGTATTTAAAGCACTTGCTATTGCTGTACCTATAAGCAGGCTTGGGCGATATGACACCATGTTTTTTTCCAGTCTATTGATAATTATGATAAATATCACATCTTTTGTATTTCAAATTTAAACTTCAAAGTTCTGTGAATAAGTAAATACATGACTTTACTCGTCATTCAATTATGAAAGTAACTTTTACTTTTCTGGTTAGCTCGTCGGCCTCACAGCTCTGGGGTCCTGGGTTCAAATCCAGATTGTCCCCCCCCTGTGTGGAGTTTGCATGTTCATCCCTGGGTCTGCGTGAGTTTTCTTTGGGTACTCCGGTTTCCTCCCACATTCCAAAAACATGCGTGATAGGCTGATTGGACACTAAATTGCCCCTAAGTATGAGTGTGGCCGTGAATGGTTGTCCGTTTTCTCGTGCCCTACGATTGGCTCGCCACCGATTCCTCTGCCTCTGGCCTGAAGTCAGCTGGGATAGGCTCCATCACCCCCATGACCCTAGTGAGGATAAAGTAGTTCAGAAAATGAATGAATGAATGAATGATGATTTCAAAAAGTGTTTTTTTTCTTCTGTTTCACAATAAGAGATTAGACAACTCCCCCCTAACACTGAAAACTAATGAATAATAAAACCTGCAGAAATGTTGAATAGTATCTTTATTTATGTTTTTATTTGCCTTCAAAACAAATTAAAACAAAATAAAATAATAATAATCAACTCAAGCCACCATTGGTAAGCAGACTATTTTCACCCTCCTAAAAAGAAACTGTCAATTTACCTCGCGCCGCCGTTTCAAGAAAATACAAGTTGGATGAATTTAACCCATTTTAAGTTGTTAGATTTTTGTAAAATTTTCCAAACATTTGTATAAAATAGGGACACTTATTTATACCAAGTAGTAGATGAATTACTAGTCTGTCTTTAAATGAGGATAGTGGGTTAGAATGTTTTAAGGAAGTTTTCAATAAGGCTGCTGTTTGTGCAGAGGTATTTTTTTTTATTTAAGAAAGACATCCTTTTAGTGTCTGTGTTTAGAAGAGCCAAACTAGTGAAATCCGCCCTACCCTTTCAGGATTTCTCTTATTGTCTTCCCTTAACATTTTGCCCTATGTTAGCCAATCAATAACTCCTTCTGGGAAGTGCTGTATTCACGTTAGAGAGAGAATTAAGAGTCATGCCGACTGATGTCTTGAACAATTACCAGGTTAAGTCAATCCTGTTTGCCTCACGTCCATCCATAAGTACAGATTAAGTACAGGACTGAGATTTCACTTGGATCTTTTAGTGGACATGCTCGGGGTTTGCCTGCATCTCACCATCGCTCATTTTGGCGTTATCATCCTTTCACTTTCATGCTCTGTGTGCGCTGCTCTACCACTATCTGTGCGAAATGATTGGCTGTTCCTTATCACATTCTTTATCTCCTGAACATTGCCCAAGAACTAGAGTTCACGTCGCCTCAGCGCTGACCTTTTTGGTATTCGGGTGGTGTAACTAGAGTGTAAATTTATCGACATTTATCAAACATTTTTATTATTTCTGTTGATAAATTCACATGAGGATTATTATTGTTATTGTTTCATTGCCCAGGCATATGTGCTATTTTAATTTAGCCAAACATTTGAGGGTTTAAAGAGGCTGGGTCCAAACTCTTGGGACTACAGACTTTTTGGGTTTATACCAGGCGAACTATGAATTTGACAGTTCAGTTTAGTAATTAACCCAGTTTAGCTGAACATTTTGTTTCAGCTACCCAATGGTGTTGTGGTTCACTCGTCCTATTTCAGTGCGGGCAGACACGGACTCGATTGTGAGTGCAAATGGTCGTCTGTCTCTTTCTCACTGTGCCCTGTGGCTGACTGGCAACCAGTTTAAGATGTAGACTGCCTTCCGACTGAAGTTACCTGGAATAGGCTTCGGCAAACCCTGCAACCCTTACGAGGACGTGCGTTACGGAAGATGAACGCAAAAGGACACTAACACGGTCAAAATGAGCGTTTATGAGTGAATTCTTCCTGGCGCTTCCTTTCTTGCTTTATTTTAATTTTTTAAATTTTTTTAAATGCCTCGTAAATACCTGTTCACAAACAGCAGCCCTATTGAAAATGTCCTTAACCCACTGTCCTAATTTGAGGACAGCCTATAATATTTTTCTTACTTGATATCAACACGTTTCCCTATTCAATGTAAATGTTCTGAAAATGTTGCAAAAAAATGGAGGCAAAGTTTTTGCAGGTTTTATGATTCATTTCTTTTTAATAATAATAATCGGACATAGGCCCTGTCGTCATTATCAACAACAAAAAAGCCTACTTGTCATCACACCCAGAAACTGCGTGTGACGAAATTGGTGTAAATTTGTAATGTAAGGAGTTTATTGCACAACAGAACAACAAAAAGACTTTTAAAAATCTTCATATTTTATATTTTCTTTTCTTAAAAAGTAAAGTACAGTGGTACCTCGAGATACGAGCTTAATTCGTTCCGGGACTGAGCTCGAATGTCGATATTCTCGTAACTCAAACGAACGTTTCCCATTGAAATGAACTAAAAACAAATTAATTCGTTCCAACCCTCTGAAAAACACCAAATACAGGATATTGGATTGGAAAAAATGTTTTTCTTCTTCTAATTCGCCATATATTAACAAAGTAACACATAACTAGTGGTTTAATATTACTAAAATGTGGTTAATAGTACTAAAATTATACAGATTTCGAAGGGGGAGAGAGAGACGGACAGAGAGAGGGGGCGGAGAGGGGGGGCGCTTTTTGCACGGCAACGTTTCATTACATAAACAAATTTAAATGCATTTGGATTACGATGCAGACACACTCAAAAATAAATTTAATCTAACCTTACACTAAACTTAATTCTAATTTTGTATTAAAGTTTGATACCTTTCTTCTCCAGGGTTGGCTGCATTTTCCCCACCTCCACCCTGACTTTCACTATCGATGGGCTGTTTGCTTTTGTATTCCCTTCAAAATATTCTGAAAATGATGCACACAAATGTCCTCACAATAGGATAACGCACGACCACCTGCCAACGAGAAGTAAAATATATACTCATCGTATTAGCGATCGCTCGAGTGACGGGAAAAAAAACACTGAAAAAAATGCAACGCTCCGCCCAGTGCTCGTAGATATATTTGTTATACACGAAAGAGATGAGGCAAAAAGACAGTGCGCTAAAATCACAAACAGCCTCTCATGTCTTGGCCACCTGGCTTTCTCTTATCTCGAAATTTGTCTCGTATCCAGAGATATTTATTTGCTCAAAATTTCACTCGTATCTTGAATTGCTCGTATGTCGGGGTGCTCGTATGTCGAGGTACCACTGTAACATGGTCACTTTCATCATTGAATAATAATAATAATAATAATAATTGAACATAGGCTTTGTCATCATCTTTGACTCGATAAAAAAGCCTAATTGTCATCATACCCAGCAATTGTGTGTGACGAAATTGGTAGTGCTTCTCCACAAGGTGCGCTTTCCCGGCAAAGAAAAAAAAGGATCACTTACAACCTCACTTACACTGTCTCCTCAATTACCTTCAGTCAGCCAGTAGGAGGCAGATTACCGCCCAACGTCCTTCATGTTACCTCACCCTGAAGTTATTACACAGAAGGGATTGTGTGTCGTGCTGCCATAAGTTTAGAGTCCTGATGGATGTGGGGAAAAAACTGTGCTTAAGCCTATTTGTCCTTACTTTGTGAGACCTGTAGCGTCTGCCAGAGGGCAGCAGCTGGAACAGGTTGTGACCAGGGTGGTATGTGTCCCCGACAATGTTCCCGGCCGTCCTCTGCTGAGGTAACGAGGGCTGGCAATGTCTTCCAGTGAGGGCAGAGAGCAGCCGACGATCTTCTGGGCAGTGTTAATCACTCTGCATGGCCTTTTTGTCTGCTACTGTGCTTCCAGCGTACCACACTGTAATGCAGTATGCCAGGATGCTCTCCACAGTGGCTCTATAGAAGGTTACCAGAAGCTTAGTGTCCAAGTTGTTCCTCCTGAGTACCCTGAGGAAATGGAGTCGTTTCTGGACCTTCTTCACCACTACCGTGGTGTTTGTAGACCAGGAAAGCTGATCCGTGACGTGGACCCCCAGGAATTTAAAGGACTGGACCATGTCTACACACTCCATTTATGAGGAGTGGGACCAGATCTGTGCCGTGTTTGCGAAAGTCCAGGATGATTTCTTTAGTTTTCGTGGTGTTCAGTGTGAGATTGTTCACCGAGCACCACGAAGACAGTTTGTTGACCTCATCTCTGTAGGCCGACTCATCCCCTCCTGAGATGAGTCCGACCACAGTGGTGTCATCGGCAAATTTGATGACAGAGTTAGACTGGTGGGTTGGTGCACAGTCGTATGTGTACAGGGAGTACAGAAGAGGACTCACTACACAGTCTTGAGGGGAGCCAGTGCTCAGTGTAATGGAGGAAGAGAGGTGGGGACCAAGTCTAACAGTTTGTGGTCGGTTGGTTAAGAAGTTTTTTATCCAGCAGCAGATGGAAGAGGATAGTCCAAGGTGAGAGAGTTTGTCAGCCAGAAAGTCCAGTATTATAGTGTTGAAGGCTGAGCTATAGTCAATGAAAAGCATACTCACGTAATTCCCATGGTGCTCCAGGTGGCTCAGTGCTGTGTTTAGAGCTATGGCGACAGCATCCTCAGTGGAACTGTTTGCTCTATAAGTAAACTGGTGAGGGTCAACTGAGGGATGGATTGTATTCCTGATATGGCGGGCGACCAACTTTTCATAGCACTTCATAATCACAGGCGTGAGTGCAACAGGCCTATAGTTATTCAGGTTGTCAACGGTTGGCTTTTTTGGGACAGGGATAATGGTGGCAGATTTCAGGCAGGATGGAATGATGGATTGTTGCAGGGAACAATTGAATTTTTTTGCGTGTGAATAATGGTGAAAGTACGTTATTTACAAATTCACAGAAGTTTGACGGTTCAAATTTGAAAGAAAAAAGATGTGGTAGTTATTGTGATAATTGTCTATCGATGGAGATTTTTTTTTATCGCTCTAACAATTTTGTCATATCGCCCAGGTCTAACTGTACGTATTAGTCCATATGAGATTTTTTAGTTTTCATGTTGATTTATTATTATTTTTTTAATTATCAAATTTTCAGATCTCATCGATAAGCATAAAACTGTCCATGGCGACGTGCCGAGACTGCCAGAAGGCTCATCATCGTCGAGCTTGAAGACCCAAAGCACTTCTTTCATTAGTGCACACAGCTCACATCTTCTTCCGAGGCATGGTAGCTGGAAGAAAACATACTCCCTAAAAAATAAGACGCATGTGTCCAATACTTCCTCATCTTTTCCACAACATCCTTCAAACGTTAAAGTTTCATCTCACAATGCACTGCTATCTAGCCAGCCTGGTCAAAAAAGTGGTTCATCCAAACAATATGCTGCATTTAGTGTGCCACACAAGAATGAAGTACAACACGAAAGTGTTACTACAGTGATTCAAAATTTCGCAGCAGAAAGAGATAAATTTAAAATAGTGGCTACTGTCCCACAATCAGCCATGTTAGCTAAGCATACTCTACATGAAAACCACCAACAAAGAGTTGAACAAACTGTTGGCATTCCAGTAACAAAACCGAGTAGTTCATCAGAAAGCTGTCTTTCAGGCAAACCCAGTCATCCGACCAGTGTTATGCTCATTGGACAATTACAGAATCAACCTTTTTTAAGAAGCAATACCAGCAACACTGTGACCCAACTAACAGACTACACAAAAAAGATTGTCCAAAGTACAAGTTCAGCACCTCAGTCTTCACCTTTTAAGTTCTCAAATCAAGCTTTGAAAGACAAACTTCAGTCAAGACAAGCCATGGGCAGGCTAATGCTTCGAAATAAATCCAAGTTCACATGGCTTAAAAATGAGGGTCTTGAAGTAGTGGAACCCAGACCAAGTGGCTCAATTTCCTTACTCACAAATGAAGTTGTAAATGTCAACTCAACAGTAAGCTCTAAAGATGGATCAATTTCCTTTTCATCCCCAGCTACCAAAAGAACCCCTGCAAAAAAGTCACGGAAACTAAGTTCAATCATTACAGGTGCCAGGGCATCAAAGTACAAATGGGTTTCCTCTTCTGCTGTGGTCCAAGCTAAGACTTTTAGAAAGTCGTCCCCTAAAGCTTTGCCCAAAGATCAGAAAATTCTGGAAAAAGAAGACGACGCATTTAAAAAACCAAAAACAGGCCCATTTATATCTCCAAAATTGAAAAGAGGATTTGCAACTTCCACTGCTCGTTTGTCGTTAAGTAGATATCGCTGGAAGGCGGGCAGTCCCAGGTCCTCTATAGCTGGGGTAGTAGTGCCCGTCCATAGATCAACATTTGTTTGGACATCAGAAATAAACAACAAAGGAACAAAAAAGGGGCTTGCTTGTTCGACCTTACTGCAGCCTTACTCCAGCCAGTCACCCCCCAATTCATTCAAACTTCGCAGCAGGATGACGATAATCAGGAAGTCAACTAATAGGTAAGTAGTGTGGCTACATCTTATATAGCATCTGAAGCGGATATAAAATGTCCATCACACCCTGTTAAAATGACAGGTTTTAGTAATGTGTGTAAAGGTCACAGACTGTGCTTCTTCTGCTGGAGCTAGTTTATGTCAGGGGTGGTAAACAAGTTGGACGCAAAGAGCAAAAATTCAACAGATCATTTTTTTATCGTGATAACATTTTTTGTCATATTGCCCAGGGCTACTTTATGTAATTCAACACTTTAACAAGGTTTATTTACTCAAAGTACACTTGTACACTAAAGTCAGCAAGCTTTTGTAAAATCCTTTTTAAAAAAATATATATATATTTTTTTAAAGGAAGTAGTCAACCATTATGCCTTGAGAGAGAGAGAGTGGGGGGGAGGGGGATAGACTTGACGGATGCGCTCGTAACGTAACAAACTTTAAATTTGACTTAAATGATTAAATTAACTTAGATACCTATACACACACTTAAAAAACGTTTAATCTTCCATTCAGGGTGTCCGTGGGTCTAAAAATGTCTAAAAATAGACATTTTCAATTTTAGGCCTAAAAAAGTCTAAAATACCAAGATATTTTCCACTAAGTCTAAAATCTCATTTGAGTCATTTAAGACCTAGTGCAAAAGATCGATGTAGAATACATTTTAAAAATATTTTTTGTGTCTATTTATCATGCCGTTCCGTTTTTTGGGTGGCTTATTGTCCTTGTAATTCTGTTAGCGGAAATCACTGTTAGCGGAAAGCACAATAAAACTACAGACATGAAGCGGAAGTGTGTAGGTCGTCACAGGATATTGGCGCGAGGCGCAAATAGTTGTCGAGTAATGCAAGACGAATGGCAGTTGGACAAAATATAAGCAATGGGTAAATGAAGATTTAATGATTGCTGGCTCGAACGACAGG